>NW_024735442.1:8329499-8612230 GCF_018991925.1 Homarus americanus | reverse complement strand
AACCACGACCATGATTATAACAACCACGACTATGATTATAACAACCTTGACCATGATTATAACAACCACGACCATGATTATACCAACCACGACTATGATTATAACAATCACGACTCTGAATATAACAACCACGACCATGATTATAACAAACACGACTATGATTATAACAACCAGGACCATGATTATAACAACCAGGACAATGATTATAACAACCAGGACCATGATTATAACAACCACGACCATGATTATAACAACTTTGATTATGGTTATAACAACCACGACCATGATTATAACAACGACGACAATGATATAACAACGACGACTATGATTATAACAATCACGACTATGATTATAACAACCACGACCATGATTATAACAACCAGGACCATGATTATAACAACCAGGACCATGATTATAACAACCACGACCATGATTATAACAACCACGAATATGATTGTAACAACCACGACCATGATTATGACAACGACGACAATGATATAACAATCAACGACTATGATTATAACAATCACGACAATGATTATATCAACCACGATCATGATTATAACAACCACGACTATGATTATAACAACCACGACCATGATTATAACAACCAGGACCATGATTATAACAATTGCGACCATAATTATAACAACCACGACTACGATTATAACAACCACGACTCTGATTATAACGACCACAAACATGATTATAAACAACCAAGACCATGATTATAACAACCACACATGACCATATGATTATAACAATCACGAATATGAATATAACAACCACGACCATGATTATAACAAACACGACTATGATTATAACAACCAGGACCATGATTATAACAACCAGGACCATGATTATAACAACCAGGACCATTATTATAATAACCACGACCATGATTATAACCAACCTTGACTATGACTATAACAACCACGACCATGAATATAACAACGACGACAATGATATAACAACCACGACTATGATTATAACAATCACGACTATGATTATAACAACCACGACCATGATTATAACAACCACGACTATGATTATAACAACCACGACCATGATTATAACAACCAGGACAATGATTATAACAACCTGGACCATGATTATTTCAACAAGGATCATGATTATAACAACCACGACCATGATTATAACAACCTCGACCATGATTATAACAACCACGACCATGATTATAACAACCACGACTATGATTATAACACCCAGGACCATGATTATAACAACCAGGACCATGATTATAACATCCAGGACCATGATTATAACCACGACCATGATTATAACAACCACGACTATGATTGTAACAACCACGACCATGATTATAACAACGACGACAATGATATAACAACCACGACTATGATTATAACAATCACGACTATGATTATATCAACCTCGATCATGATTATAACAACCACGACTAAGATTATAACAACCACGACTATGATTATAACAACCAGGACCATGATTATAACAATCGCAACAATAATTATAACAACCACGACCATGATTATAACAACCACGACTCTGATTATAACGACCACAAACATGATTATAAACAACCAAGACCATGATTATAACAACCACGACCATGATTACAACAACCACGACTATGATTATAACAATCACGGCTATGATTATAACAACCACGACCATGATTATAACAACCACCACCATGATTATAACAAACAGGACCATGATTATAGCAACCAGGGACATGATTTTAACAAATAGGACCATGATTATAACAACCACGACCATGATTATAACAACCTCGACCATGATTATAACAACCATGACCATGATTATAACAAAAACGACTATGATTATAATAACCTCGACCATGATTATAACAACCATGACCATGATTATAACAACCACGACAATGATTATAACAACCACGACCATGATTATACAAACCACGACCATGATTATAAAAACCACGACCATGATTATAACAACCACGACTATGATTATAACAACCACGACCATGATTATAACAACCACGACTGTGATTATAGCAAGCACGACCATGAATATAACAACTACGACAATGATTATAACAACCACGACAATGATTTTAACAATCACGACTATGATTATATCAAGCACGACCATGAATATAACAACCAAGACTATGATTATAACAACCACGACTATGATTATAACAACCACGGCTATGATTATAACAACCACAACCATGATTATAACAACCGCTTCCTTGATTATAACAACCACTACTATGATTATAACAACCACTTCCTTGATTATAACAACCACTACTATGATTATAACAACCACTACCATGATTATACCAACCACGACCATGATTATAAAAACCACAACCATGAATATAACAACCACGACCATGAATATAACAACCACGACAATGATTATAGCAACCGCTACAATGATTATAACAATTATGACTATGATTATAACAACCACGACCACGATTATAACAACCACGACCATGATTATAACAAAGAGTACCATGATTATAGCAACCAGGACCATGATTATAACAACCACAACCATGATTATAACAACCACGACCATGATTATAACAACCTCGACCATGATTATAACAATAATGACTATGATTATAACAACCACGAACATGATAATAACAACCACGACTATCATTATAACAAGCACGAACATGAATATAACAACCACGACACTGATTACAACATTCACGACTATGATTATAACAATCAATACTATGATTATAACAACCACAACCATGTTTATAACAACCACGACCATGATTATAGCAACCACAACTATGATTATAACAACCGCGACTATGATTATAACAACCATGCACATGATTATAACAATCACGACTATGATTATAGAAATCACGACCATGATTATAACAACCACGACTATGATTATAACAATCACGACTATCATTATCACAATTACGACCATGATTATAACAATCACGACAATGATTATAGCAACCACGACCATGATTTTAACAACCACGACTATGATTATAACAACCACGACCATGAATATGACAACCACGACCATGATTATAACCACGAAAATGATTATAACAACCACGACTATTATTATAACAACCACGACCATCAATATAACAAGCACGACCGTGAATATAACAACCACGACTATGATTATAAGAACCACAATTATGATTATAACAACGACGACCATGATTATGATAACCATGAAAAGGTTTTAACAACCAATACCATGATTATAACAACCACGATCATGATTATAACAATCACGACATTGAATATAACAACCACGATTATGATTATAAGACCCACGACCATGATTATAAGAACCACGACCATGATTATAGCAACCACGACCATGATTATAACAACCACGACTATGATTATATCACCCACGACCATGATTATAACAACCACGACCATGATTATAACAACCACGATCATAATTATTGCAAACAGGACCATGAATATAGCAACCAGGACCATGATTATAACAACCAGGACCATGATTATGACAACCAGGACCATGATTATAACAACCTCGAACATGATTATAACAACCATGACCATGATTATAACAATAACGACTATGATTATAACAACCACGACCACGATTATAACAATCACGACCATGATTATAACAACCACGACCATGATTATGATAACCACAAAGAGGATTTTAACAACCAATACCATGATTATAACAACCACGACAATGATTATAAAAACCACAACCATAATTATTGCGACAAAGCGGTGCATAACAACCGGACCAATATCGCAACAACCCGTGCGCGTTTATAACGTCACGTCCGCGATTATAAGAACCACACGACCGCCAGTTACTCTAACAACCATTGGGTGACAAAACGACCGCAGTATAAAACACCGACGCCAGATTACCGCCGGGCGTTACGCGCTGAACAGGCACATAACCCGATACGCAATTTATACCAACCGTCACCGGTGCATAACCAACCCGATGCGCCAGTTACCAACAACCCGACGATTATAAAATGCCCGATAAGGTGTAACAACTACGAATATGAACATGTAAAAACGGCCGCTGATTATAACGGCATGGCGATTATAACAACCGACTGCCAGTCATAACCAGGGCCGCCAGTTAACAGCAGGACCATGATTATAACAACCGACCAAGGAAGCATATATCAATGACGCGGTGCAACAGCAAAACCACCCAATTTACCAATATCCGGCGGCGATTGAAAAACAGCACGACCGCGGTATAGCAACCGGCGCGATTGTAAAGCCAGGACGCAGATTGCAACAGCCGACGCGGTTATAACAACCACGGCTCTACGGTTATAATAACCGGGCGATACGTTATAGCAACCATGGCCGCCGGTTACCTATAAGCACGACCATGATTGTAACAACCCGTACGCCGTTACCCGCTTAACCCACGACGCGAACATAACAACCGACCGCCCAGTTACACAACAACCACGATGACAGTTATCAGCCCGACCATGATTATAACTTTAACCGGTGCAGTTATAAAACCGGCGCGAATTATAACAACCGGGTGCGTGATTATAACAACCGGCTATGATGATACCGGCCATGAATATGGCAGCAGGACCGCGGTTATAACAACCCGACCAGAATATATCAGCAACCGATACCAATTGCAGCTGACCCGACGCGGTTATAACAGCGAGGAATTGATTATAACGCTTACGACCGCGGTTATAACAACCACGTATGATTATAAAAACCAGGACCGTGATTATAACAACCGACGTTATAACAACCGGTAAGCTAGTATAACAACCGCACCTGTAACCGACCATGATCGCAACAACCACGTCTGCTGATCCGCCGCTTCGCTAATTACGCCAATTATAACCTTACGACTGCAATTATAACAACCGTACGATTGCAACAACTGGCAACCGCGATGACAGCAACCGCGGCCATAATTTTAATAACCGACTATAATTATATCGGCGGCTTCAGAGACCACCCAGTTATAACAACGACCGCCAATTATAACAGCGACTGTAAAATATAACGACCAATGACCCATAACAACCGACCGTTGCCAATAGCTATGCGATTATATAAACCCGACCATAATTACAACAACCCATACATGATTATAACAACCACGACCGTGATTATGTAACCGGCCTGATCGCGCCACGATATGATTAAAAAATAACCAGGACCGCCGAATATAGCCGACGCCTGGTACGCAGCAGCCACGGGTATGGTGCAACAACCGGGCGTTGATTGGAGACCACGACCGCGGTTATAACAACCGACTATGATTTATAAAAACCAGGACCATGATTACCATAACAACCCGACCGCAGTTATACAACCGCCGCAGTTATAACAACCGACTGCCAGTCGCAACAGCAAAATCCTATGATCTGTAACAACAACCTGTTATGACCAACCGGCCAGCCGCTGAATATAACACCGCGTACTTGATTACAACAGCGATGACGCCGTTGCTGCACATGCGCCACGACTATAATTATAACAATCAGACCGCGAATACCTTTAGCCACGACCATGATTACCATAGCCGACTATGATTATAACAACCCGTCATATTATAACAACCCGATACCATGATTACACCAGCGACCATGATTGCTAACCCGCATCTAGATTATAACCATACCGACAAAGATTTAACAACCGACCATGATTGCCAACAATAATGCCATGATTCTCGCAGCCACGACTGATTATAGCGCCGACCATAGTTACAGCTTCAGACGACCATGATTATAACCCGACCGCAGTTACCTGTGTCCAGACCATGATTACTGGCAACAACCGACCGCGGTACAACAAGCGACCATGGTTATAACCACGACCATGATCATAACAACCACGACCAACATTATAACAGCGACCGCGAACAACGCGCATTACTATGGGCCTGTCCCCAACCATGATTGCGCAACCGAGCCTGGTGCAGCAACCCCGGGACCAGTTATAGCAACCCGACCGCGTTATAACACGCGGCCGCGATTGCGCTGTTGTTGAGCGCAATTATAATATCCATTACCAAATACCGCGCTGCGGCGCAATTACCAGCAGCGACCATGATTGCCAACAACCCGACTGTAATTTCTTAACACGACGCCAGATTACCAACAACGACCGCGGTGCGGCGGCTTTAAACATGGATGGTTACTGCCGCTTAAAATACGATTGCCTAACAACCGACGCGTTATGGCAACCATGTGATTACCATGGCATTGCCAGTTATACTGCCACGAATAACAGATAAATACGACGCAGTTACTAACAACCGACGCAATTTCGCTTGTATTGCGACCGCGTTGCCATAGCCGATACGCGATTATAACAAGCGACCGCGATTACTAACAACCGACGCAAATAAACAACCCACGACCGCGAGATTGCCACCCAGCATTATGATCATGATTATAACAACCACGCCCATAATTATAACAACCACGACCGTGATTATAACAACCACGACTATGTTCATAACCACGACCATGATTATAACAACCAGGACCATGATTATAACAACCACGACCAAGAATATAACAACCACGACCATGATTATAACATCCACGACCATGATTATAACAACACGACAATGATTATAACAACCACGACCATAATTATAACAACCACGAGCATGATTATAAAAACCAGGACCATGATTATAACAATCACGACCATGATTATAACAACCACGACCATGATTATAACAACCAAGACCAAGATTTTAACAACCACGACCATGATTATAACACCCATGACCATGTTTATAACAACCATGACCATAATTATAATACCCAAGACTATAATTATAACAACCAAGACCATGATTATAACAACCACGACCATGCTTATAACAACCACGACTATGATTATAACAACCAGGACCATGATTATAACAACCACGACCATGATTATAACAAGCACGATTATGATTATAGCAACCACGTCCATCATTATAACAACCACGACCATTATTAGAGCAAGCACAAGCATGATTATATAAACCAAGACCATAATTAAACAACCACGACCATGATTATAACAACCACGACCGTGATTATAACAACCACGAATATGATCATAACCACGACCATGATTAAAAAATAACCAGGACCATGAATATAACAACCACGAAAATGATTATAACAACCACGAATATGATTATAACAACCACAACATTGATTATAACAACCACGACCATGATTATAACAACCACGAATATGATTATAAAAAACAGGACCATGGATATAACAACCACGACCATGAATATAACAACCACGACCATGATTATAACAACCACGACCATGATTATAACAACCACGCCCATGATTATAACAACCACGTCTATGATCATAACAACAACGACCATAGTTATGAAAACCACGACCAAGATTATAACAACACCGACCATGAATATAACACCCATGACCATGATTATAACAACGATCACCATAATTATAATAACCACGACTACAATTAAAACAACCAAGACCATGATTATAACAACCACGACCATGATTATAACAACCACGACCATGATTATAACAAGGACGAAAATGATTATAACAAGCACGACCATGATTATAACAACCACGACCATGATTATAACAAACACGACCGTGATTATAACAACCACGAATATGATCATAACCACGACCATGATTAAAAAATAACCAGGACCATGAATATAACAACCACGAAAATGATTATAACAACCACGAATATGATTATAACAACCACAACATTGATTATAACAACCACGACCATGATTATAACAACCACGACCATGATTATAACAAGGACGAAAATGATTATAACAAGCACGCAACCACGACCATGATTATAACAACCACGACCGTGATTATAACAACCACGAATATGATCATAACCACGACCATGATTAAAAAATAACCAGGACCATGAATATAACAACCACGAAAATGATTATAACAACCACGAATATGATTATAACAACCACAACATTGATTATAACAACCACGACCATGATTATAACAACCACGAATATGATTATAAAAAACAGGACCATGGATATAACAACCACGACCATGAATATAACAACCACGACCATGATTATAACAACCACGACCATGATTATAACAACCACGCCCATGATTATAACAACCACGTCTATGATCATAACAACAACGACCATAGTTATGAAAACCACGACCAAGATTATAACAACACCGACCATGAATATAACACCCATGACCATGATTATAACAACGATCACCATAATTATAATAACCACGACTACAATTAAAACAACCAAGACCATGATTATAACAACCACGACCATGATTATAACAACCACGACCATGATTATAACAAGGACGAAAATGATTATAACAAGCACGACCATGATTATAACAACCACGACCATAATTAAACAACCACGACCATTATTATAACAACCACGTCCATAATTATTACAGCCACGACCATGATTATAACACCCATGACCATGATTATAACAACCACGACCAATATTATAACAACCACGACCATGATTATAACAACCATTACTATGATTATATCACCAACCATGATTATAACTACCAAGACTATGATTTTGACAACCAGGACCAAGATTATAACAACCACAACCCTGATTATAACACCCATGACCATGATTATAACAACGATGACCATAATTATAATAACCACGACTATAATTATAACAACCAAGACCATGATTATAACAACCACGACCATGATTATAACAAATACGACTATAATTATAACAACCACGACCATAATTATAACAACCACGACCATGATTATAACAACCACGTCTACGATTATAACCACCACGACCATGATTATAACAACCACACACCATATTTATAACAACCACGAATATGAATAAATACGACTATGATTATAACAACCACGACCATAATTTCAACAACCACGACCATGATTATAACAACCACGACCATGATTATAACAACCACGACCATGATTATAACAAGCACGACCATGATTATAACAACCACGACCATAAATAAACAACCACGACCATGATTATACCAACCACGACCATGATTATAAATAACCACGCCGTAATTATAACAACCACGACCGTGATTATAACAACCACGGCTATGTTCATAACTACGACCATGATTATAACATCGAGGACCATGATTATAACAACCAAGACCATGATTATAACAACCACGACCATGCTTATAACAACCACGACTATGATTATAACAACCAGGACCATGATTATAACAACCACGACCATGATTATAACAAGCACAACTATGATTATAACAACCACGACGATCATTATAACACCCACGACCATTATTATAACAAGCTCAACCATGATTATAAAAACCACGACCATAATTAAACAACCACGAACATGATTATAACAACCACGACGGTGATTATAACAACCACGACTATGATCATAACCACGACCATGATTAAAAAATAACCAGGACCATGAATATAACAACCACGACCATGATTATAACAACCACGAATATGATTATAACAACCACGACATTGATTATAACAACTACGACCATGAATATCACAACCACGACTATGATTATAAAAACCAGGACCATGATTATAACAACCACGACCATGATTATAACAACCACGACCATGATTATAACAACCACGACCATGATTATAAGAACCACGCCCATAATTATAACAACCGCAACAATGTTCATAACCACGACCATGATTATAACATCCACGACCATGATTATAACAACAACGACCATGATTATAAGAACTACGACTATGATTATAACAACCACGACCATGATTATAACAACCAGGACGATGATTATAACAACCACGACAATGAATATAACACCCATGACCATGATTATAACAACGATGACCATAATTACAATAACCACGACTATAATTATATCAGCCAAGACCATGATTATAACAACCATGACCATGTTTATAACAACCACAACTATGATTATAACAACCACGACCATGATTATAACAACCACGACCATGATTATAACAAGCACGACCGTGATTATAACAACGACGTCTACGATTATAACAACCACGACCAAGATTTTAACAACCACGACCATGATTACAACAACCACGAATATGAATAAATACGACTATGATTATAACAACCACGACCATAATTACAACAACCACGACCATGATTATAACAACCACGACCATGATTATAACAACCACGACCATGATTATAACAAGCACGACCATGATTATAACAACCACGATCATAATTAAACAACCACGACCATGATTATAACACCCATCACCATGATTATAACAACCAGGACCAAGATTATAACAACCACGACCATGATTATAACAACGATTACTATGATTATATCAGCCAACCATGATTATAACAACCAAGACTATATTTATGACAACCAGGACCAAGATTATAACAACCACCACCATTTTTATAACACCCATGACCATGATTACATCAACGATGAACATAATTATAATAACCACAACTATAATTATAACAACCATGACCATGATTATGACAAGCACGACCATGATTATAACAACCACGTCTACGATTATAACCAACACGACCATGATTATAACAACCACGACCATGATTATAACAACCACGACCATGATTATAACAACCACGAATATGAATAAATACGACTATGATTATAACAACCACGACCATAATTTCAACAACCACGACCATGATTATAACAACCACGACCATGATTTTAACAACCACGACCATGATTATAGCAAGCACGACCATAATTATAACAACCACGACCATAAATAAACAACCACGACCATGATTATACCAACCACGACCATGATTATAACAACCACGCCCATAATTATAACATCCACGACCGTGATTATAACAACCACGACTATGTTCATAACCACGACCATGGTTATATCATCCAGGACCATGATTATAACAACCAGGACCATGATTATAACAACCACGACCAAGAATATAACAACCACGACCATGATTATAACAACCACGACCATGATTATAACAACCACGACCATGATTATAAGAACCACGCCCATAATTATAACAATGGCAACAATGTTCATAACCACGACCATGATTATAACATCCACGACCATGATTATAACAACCACGACCATGATTATAACAACCACGACTATGATTATAACAACCACGACCATGATTATAACAACCAGGACGATGATTATAACAACCACGACAATGAATATAACACCCATGACCATGATTATAACAACGATGACCATAATTACAATAACCACGACTATAATTATAACAGCCAAGACCATGATTATAACAACCATGACCATGTTTATAACAACCACGACTATGATTATAACAACCACGACCATGATTATAACAACCACGACCATGATTATAACAAGCACGACCGTGATTATAACAACGACGTCTACGATTATAACAACCACGACCAAGATTTTAACAACCACGACCATGATTACAACAACCACGAATATGAATAAATACGACTATGATTATAACAACCACGACCATAATTACAACAACCACGACCATGATTATAACAACCACGACCATGATTATAACAACCACGACCATGATTATAACAAGCACGACCATGATTATAACAACCACGATCATAATTAAACAACCACGACCATGATTATAACACCCATCACCATGATTATAACAACCAGGATCAAGATTATAACAACCACGACCATGATTATAACAACGATTACTATGATTATATCAGCCAACCATGATTATAACAACCAAGACTATATTTATGACAACCAGGACCAAGATTATAACAACCACCACCATTTTTATAACACCCATGACCATGATTACATCAACGATGAACATAATTATAATAACCACAACTATAATTATAACAACCATGACCATGATTATGACAAGCACGACCATGATTATAACAACCACGTCTACGATTATAACCAACACGACCATGATTATAACAACCACGACCATGATTATAACAACCACGACCATGATTATAACAACCACGAATATGAATAAATACGACTATGATTATAACAACCACGACCATAATTTCAACAACCACGACCATGATTATAACAACCACGACCATGATTTTAACAACCACGACCATGATTATAGCAAGCACGACCATAATTATAACAACCACGACCATAAATAAACAACCACGACCATGATTATACCAACCACGACCATGATTATAACAACCACGCCCATAATTATAACATCCACGACCGTGATTATAACAACCACGACTATGTTCATAACCACGACCATGGTTATATCATCCAGGACCATGATTATAACAACCAGGACCATGATTATAACAACCACGACCAAGAATATAACAACCACGACCATGATTATAACAACCACGACCATGATTATAACATCCACGACAATGATTATAACAACCACGACCATGATTATAACAACCACGACCATGATTATAAAAACCAGGACCATGATTACAACAATCACGACCAAGATTATAACAACCACGACCATGATTATAACACCCATGACCATGTTTATAACAACCATGACCATAATTATAATAACCAAGACTATAATTATAACAACCTGGACCATGATTATAACAACCACGATCATACTTATAACAACCACGACTATGATTATAACAATCAGGACCATGATTATAACAACCACGCCCAAGATTATAACAACCACGACCATGATTATAACAAGCACGACTATGGTTATAACAACCACGACCATCATTATAACATCCACGACCATTATTAGAACAAGTACAACCATGATTATAAAAACCAAGACGATAATTAAACAACCACGACCATGATTATAACAACCACGACCGTGATTATAACAACCACGTCTATGATCATAACCACGACCATGATTAAGAAATAACCAGGACCATGAATATAACAACCACGACCATGATTATAAAAACCACGAATATGATTATAACAACCACGACATTGATTATAACAACCACGACCATGATTATAACAACCACGACCATGATTATAACAACCATGCCCATAATTATAACAACCACGACTATGATCATAACAACCACGTCTATGATCATAACAACAACGACCATAGTTATGAAAACCACGACCAAGATTATAACAACACCGACCATGAACATAACACCCATGACCATGATTATAACAACGATGACCATAATTATAATAACCACGACTACAATTATAACAACCAAGACCATGATTATAACAACCACGACCATGATTATAACAACCACGACTATGATTATAACAACCACGACCATGATTATAACAACCACGACCATGATTATAACAAGCACGACCATGATTATAACAACCACGACTATGATTATAACAACCACGACCAAGATTTTAACAACCACGATCATGATTATAACACCCATGACCATGATTATAACAACGATGACCATAATTATAATAACCACGACTATAATTATAACAACCAAGACCATGATTATGACAAGCACGATCATGATTATAACAACCACGTCTACGATTATAACCAACACGACCATGATTATAACAACCACGACCATGATTATAACAACCACGTATATGAATAAATACGACTATGATTATAACAACCACGACCATGATTATAACAACCAACCATGATTATAACAAGACCATGATTATAACAAGCACGACCATGATTATAACAACCACGACCAAACAACCACGAATGATTATAACAACCACGACCATGATTATACCAACCACGACCATGATTATAACAACCACGACCGTGATTATAACCACGACCATGATTATAACAACCACGACCATGATTATAACAACCACGACCAACACAATGATTATAACAACCACGACCATGATTATAACAACCACGACCATGATTATTACAACACGACCATGATTATAACAACCACGACCATATTATAACAACCACGACCATGATTATAAAAACCGACCATGATTATAACAAAGGAATTATAACAACCACGACCATAAATAAAAACCACGACCATGATTATATAACCACGACCCATAACACGACCATAACAACCACGACCGTGATTATAACAACCACGACGATGTTCATAAACCACGACTATAATTATAACAGACCAGACCATGATTATAACAACCACGACCATGATTATAACAACCACGACCATGATTATAATAAGCACGACCATGATTATAACAACCACGTCTACGATTATAACAACCACGACCAAGATTTTAACAACCACGACCATGATTATAACAACCACGAATATGAATAAATACGACTATGATTATAACAACCACGACCATAATTATAACAACCACGACCATGATTATAACAACCACGACCATGATTATAACAACCACGACCATAATTAAACAACCACGACCATGATTATAACACCCATCACCATGATTATAACAACTAGGACCAAGATTATAACACCCACGACCATGATTATAACAACGATTACTATGATTATATCACCCAACCATGATTATAACAACCAAGACTATATATATGACAACCAGGACCAAGATTATAACAACCACGACCATGATTATAACACCCATGACCATGATTATAACAACCACGACTATGATCATAACAACCACGTCTATGATCATAACAACAACGACCATAGTTATGACAACCACGACCATGATTTTAACAACACCGACCATGAATATAACACCTATGACCATGATTATAACAACGATGACCATAATTATAATAACCACAACTATAATTATAACAACCAAGACCATGATTATGACAAGCACGACCATGATTATAACAACCACGTCTACGATTATAACCAACACGTCCATGATTATAACAACCACGACCATGATTATAACAACCACGAATATGAATAAATACGACTATGATTATAACAACCACGACCATGATTATAACAACCACGACCATGATTATAACAAGCACGACCATAATTATAACAACCACGACCATAAATAAACAACCACGACCATGATTATACCAACCACGACCATGATTATAACAACAACGCCCATAATTATAACATCCACGACCGTGATTATAACAACCACGACTACGTTCATAACCACGACCATGATTATAACATCCAGGACCATGATTATAACAACCACGACCATGATTATAACATCCAGGACCATGATTATAACAACCACGACCATGATTATAACATCACGACAATGATTATAACAACCACGACCATGATTATAACAACCACGACCATGATTATAAAACCAGGACCATGATTATAACAAGATTATAACACGACCATGATTATAACAACCACGACCAAGATTTTAACAACCACGACCATGATTATAACACCCATGACCATGTTTATAACAACCATGACCATAATTATAATAACCAAGACTATAATTATAACAACCAGGACCATGATTATAACAACCACGACCATACTTATAACAACCACGACTATGATTATAACAATCCGGACCATGATTATAACAACCATGACCATGATTCTAACAACCACGACCATGATTATAACAAGCACGACTATGATTATAACAACCACGACCATCATTATAACAACCACGACCATTATTAGAACAAGCACAACCATGATTATAAAAACCAAGAAGATAATTAAAAAACCCCGACCATGATTATAACAACCACGACCGTGATTATAACAACCACGACTATGATCATAACCACGACCATGATTAAAAAATAACCAGGACCATGAATATAACAACCACGACCATGATTATACCAACCACGAATATGATTATAACAACCACGACATTGATTATAACAACCACGACCATGATTATAACAACCACGACTATGATTATAAAAACCAGAAACATGATTATAACAACCACGACCATGATTATAACAACCACTACCATGATTATAACAACCGCGACCATGATTATAACAACCACGCCCATAATTATAACAACTACGACTATGATCATAACAACCACGTCTATGATCATAACAACAACGACCATAGTTATGACAACCACGACCAAGATTATAACAACACCGACCATGAACATAACACCCATGACCATGATTATAACAACGATGACCATAATTATAATAACCACGACTACAATTATAACAACCAAGACCATGATTACAACAACCACGACCATGATTATAACAAGCACGACCATGATTATAACAACCACGTCTACGATTATAACAACCACGACCAAGATTTTAACAACCACGACCATGACTATACCACCCATGACCATGATTATAACAACGATGACCATAATTATAATAACCACGACTATAATTATAATAACCAAGACCATGATTATGACAAGCACGACCATGATTATAACAACCACGACCATGATTATAACAACCACGAATATGAATAAATACGACTATGATTATAACATCCACTACCATAATTTCAACAACCACGACCATGATTATAACAACCACGACCATGATTTTAACAACCACGACCATGATTATAACAAGCACGACCATGATTATAACAACCACGACCATAAATAAACAACCACGACCATGATTATACCAACCACGACCATGATTATAACAACCACGCCCATAATTATAACAACCACCACCGTGATTATAACAACCACTACTATGTTCATAACCATGACCATGATTATAACATCCAGGACCATGATTATAACAACCAGGACAGTGATTATAACAACCACGACCAAGAATATAACAACCACGAACATGAATATAACAACCACGACCATGATTATAACATCCACGACAATGATTATAACAACCACGACCATGATTATAACAACCACGACCATGATTATAAAAACCAGGACCATGATTATGACAATCACGACCAAGATTATAACAACCACGACCATGATTATAACAACCACGACCAAGATTTTAACAACCACGACCATGATTATAACACCCATGACCATGTTTATAACAACCATGACCATAAATATAATAACCAAGACTATAATTATAACAACCAGGACCATGATTATAACGACCACGACCATGCTTATAACAACCACGACTATGATTATAACAACCAGGACCATGATTATAACAACCACGACCATGCTTATAATAACAACCATGACCACCACGCCATATTACGACTATGATTATAACAAGACCATGATTATAACAACGACTATGATGATAAAAACCGACCATGAATATTACAACCACGACCGTGATTATAACAACCACGACTATGATCATAACCACGACAATGAATATAACAACCAGGACCATGATTATAACAACCACGACCAAGAATATAACAACCACGACCATGATTATAACAACCACGACCATGATTATAACAACCACGATCGTGATTATAACAACCACGACTATGATCATAACGACGACCATGATTATAAAATAACCAGGACCATGATTATAAGAACCATGACCATGATTATAACAACCACGACCAGGATTATAACAACCACGACTATGATTATAAAAACCAGGACCATGATTATAACTACCACGACCATGATTATAACAACCACGACCATGATTATAACAACCACGACCATGATTATAACAATAACGACCATGATTATAACAACCACGATCGTGATTATAACAACCACGACTATGATCATAACGAAGACCATGATTATAAAATAACCAGGACCATGATTATAACAACCATGACCATGATTATAACAACCACGACCAGGATTATAACAACCACGACTATGATTATAAAAACCAGGACCATGATTATAACTACCACGACCATGATTATGACAACCACGACCAAGATTATAACAACCACGACCATGATTATAACACACATGTCATGATTATAACAACGATGACCATAATTATAATAACCACGATTACAATTATAACAACCAGGACCATGATTATAACAACCACGACCATGATTAAAACAACCACGACTATGATCATAACCACGAACATGAATATAACAACCAGGACCATGGTTATAACAACCACGACCAAGAATATAACAACATCGACCATGATTATAACAACCACGACCATGATTATAACAATCACGACAAAGATTATAACAACCACGACAATGATTATACCAACCACGACCATGATTATAACAACCACGACCATGATTATAAAAACCAGGACCATGATTATAACAACCACGAATATGATTATAACAACCAAGACCATGATTATAATAACCACGTCTATGATTATAACAACCAGGACCATGATTATAACAACCACGACCATGATTATAACAACCACGACTATAATTATAACAACCAAGACCATGATTATCACAAGCACGACCGTGATTATAACAACCACGTCTACGATTATAACCAACACGACCATGATAATAACAACCACGACCATGATTATAACAACCACGAATATGAATAAATACGACTATGATTATAACAACCACGACCATAATTTCAACAACCACGACCATGAATATACCAACCACGACCATGATTATAACAACCACGACCATGATTATAACAAGCACGACCATGATTATAACAACCACGTCCATAAATAAACAACCACGACCATGATTATACCAACCACGACCATGATTATAACAACCACGTCCATAATTATAACAACCACGACCGTGATTATAACAACCACGACTATGTTCATAACCACGACCATGATTATAACATCCAGGACCATGATTATAACACCCAGGACCATGATTATAACAACCACGACCAAAAATATAGCAACCCCGACCGTGATTATAACAACCACGACCATGATTATAACAACCACGACCATGATTATAAAAACCAGGACCATGATTATAACAATCTCGACCAAGATTATAACAACCACGACCATGATTATAACAACCACGACCAAGATTTTAACAACCACGACCATGATTATAACACCCATGACCATGTTTATAACAACCATGACCATAATTATAATAACGAAGACTATAATTATAACAACCAGGACCATGATTATAAGAACCACGACCATGCTTATAACAACCACGACTATGATTATAACAACCAGGACCATGATTATAAAAACCACGACCATGATTATATCAACCAGGAATATGAATAAATACGACTATGATTATAACAACCACGACCATGATTATAATAACCACGACAATGATTATAATATCCACGACCATGATTATAACACCCACGACTATGATTATAACAACCACGACCATGATTATAACAACCACGACTATGATTCTAAAAACCACGACCATGATTATAACAACCACGGCTATGATCATAACCACGACAATGAATATAACAACCAGGACCATGATTATAACAACCACGACCAAGAATATAACAACCACGACCGTGATTATAACAACCACGACCATGATTATAACAACCACGACCGTGATTATAACAACCACGACTATGATCATAACGACGACCATGATTATAAAATAACCAGGACCATGATTATAACAACCATGACTATGATTATAACAACCACGACCAGCATTATAACAACCACGACTATGATTATAAAAACCAGGACCATGATTATAACAACCACGACCATAATTATAACAACCACGACCATGATTATAACAACCACGACCATGATTATAACAACCACGCCCATAATTATGACAACCACGACCAAGATTATAAACAACCACGACCATGATTATAACACACATGTCCATGATTATAACAACGATGACCATAATTATAATAACCACGACTATAATTATAACAACCAGGACCATGATTATAGCAACCGACCATGATCATAACAACCACGACTATGATCATAACCACGACCATGAATATAAATAAACCAGGACCATGATTATAACAACCACACCAAGAATATAACAACCACATGATTATAACAACCACGCACATGATTATAACCATCCATGACCATGTTTATAAAACCAATTAAATTATTATAACCAAGACTATAATTATAACAAAAGGACCATGATTATAACAACCACGACCATGATTATAACAACCACGACTATGATTATAACAACCAGGACCATGATTATAACAACCGCGACCATGATTAAAACAAGCACGACCATGATTATAACAACCACGTCTATGATTATAACAACCACGACCATGATTATAACAACCACGACCATGATTATAACAACCACGAATATGAATAAATACGACTATGATTATAACAACCACGACTATGATTATAAATAAACCACGACCATGATTAAAACAACAACGACCATGATTAAAACAAGCACGACCATGATTATAACAACCACGTCTATGATTATAACAACCACGACCATGATTATAACAACCACGACCATGATTATAACCACCACGATCATGATTATAACAACCACGACTATGATTATAACAACCACGACCATGATTATAACAACCACGAATATGATTATAAAAACCACGACCATGATTATAACAATCACGACCGTGATTATAACAACCACGACTATGATCATAACCACGACCATCAATATAACAACCAGGACCATGATTATAACAACCACGTCTATGTTCATAACAACCACGACTATGATTATAACAACCATGGCCATAATTATAATAACCACGACTATAATTATAACAGCCAGAACCATGATTATAATAACAACGACCACGATTATAACAACCACGACTATGATTATAACAACCAGGACCATGATTATAACAACCACGACCATGAATATAACAAGCACGACCATGATTATACCAACAACGACCATGAATATAACAACCACGACCATGATTATAACAACCACGATCATGATTATAACAACCGCGACAATGATAATATCAACCACGACCATGATTATAACAACCACCCCCATGATTATAACAACCACGACCATGATCATAACAACCACGTCTATGATCATAACAACCACGACCATGATTATAACAACCATGGCCATAATTATAATAACCACGACTATAATTATAACAACCAGCACCATGATTATAACAACCACGACCACGATTATAACAACCACGACTATGACTATAACAACCAGGACAATGATTATACCAACCACGACCATGATTATAACAACCACGCCCATAATTATAACAAAAACGACCATGATCATAACAACCACGTCTATGATCATAACAACCACGACCATGATTATAACAACCATGGCCATAATTATAATAACCAAGACTATAATTATAACAACCAGGACCATGATTATAACAACCACGACCACGATTATAACAACCACGACTATGATTATAACAACCAGGACAATGATTATACCAACCACGACCATGATTATAACAACCACGCCCATAATTATAACAACCACGACCGTGATTATAACAACCACGACTATGTTCATAACCACGACGATGATTATAACATCCAGGACCATGATTAAAACACCCAGGACCATGATTATAACAACATCGACCAAAAATATAACATCCACGACCGTGATTATAACAACCACGACCATGATTTTAACAACCACGACCATGATTATAAAAACCAGGACCATGATTATAACAATCTCGACCAAGATTATAACAACCACGACCATGATTATAACAACCACGACCAAGATTTTAACAACCACGACCATGATTATAACACCCATGACCATGTTTATAACAACCATGACCATAATTATAATAACCAAGACTATAATTATAACAACCAGGACCATGATTATAAGAACCACGACCATGCTTATAACAACCACGACTATGATTATAACAACCAGGACCATGATTATAACAACCACGACCATGATTATAACAACCACGACCATGATTATAACAACCAGGAATATGAATAAATACGACTATGATTATAACAACCACGACAATGATTATAATAACCAAGACCATGATTATAACAACCACGACCATGATTATAACAACCACGACTATGATTATAACAACCACGACCATGATTATAATAACCACGACAATGATTATAATAACCACGACCATGATTATAACCACCAGGACCATGATTATAACAACCACGACCATGATTATATCAACCAGGAATATGAATAAATACGACTATGATTATAACAACCACGACCATGATTATAATAACCACGAAAATGATTATAATAACCACGACCATGATTATAACAACCACGACTATGATTATAACAACCACGACCATGATTATAACAACCACGACTATGATTATAAAAACCACGACCATGATTATAACAACCACGACCGTGATTATAACAAACACGGCTATGATCATATCCACGACAATGAATATAACAACCAGGACCATGATTATAACAACCACGACCAAGAATATAACAACCACGACCATGATTATAACAACCACGACCATGATTATAACAACCACGACCGTGATTATAACAACCACGACTATGATCATAACGACGACCATGATTATAAAATAACCAGAATCATGATTATAACAACCATGACCATGATTATAACAACCACGACCAGCATTATAACAACCATGACTATAATTATAAAAACCAGGACCATGATTATAACAACCACGACCATGATTATAACAACCACGACCATGATTATAACAACCACGACCATGATTATAACAACCACGCCCATAATTATGACAACCACGACCAAAATTATAACAACCACGACCATGATTATAACACACATGTCCATGATTATAACAACGATGACCATAATTATAATAACCACGACTATAATTATAACAACCAGGACCATGATTATAACAACCACGACCATGATTATAACAACCACGACTATGATCATAACCACGACCATGAATATAACAACCAGGACCATGATTATAACAACCAAGACCAAGAATATAACAACCACATGATTATAACAACCACGACCATGATTATAACAACCACGACAATGATTATAACACCCATGACCATGTTTATAACAACCATGACCATAATTATAATAACCAAGACTATAATTATAACAACCAGGACCATGATTATAACAACCACGACATGATTATAACAACCACGACTATGATTATAACAACCAGGACCATGATTATAACAACCACGACCATGATTATAACAAGCACGACCATGAATATAACAACCACGTCTATGATTATAACAACCACGACCATGATTATAACAACCACGACCATGAGTATAACAACCACGAATATGAATAAATACGACTATGATTATAACAAACACGACCATGATTATAACAACCACGACCATGATTATAACCACCACGATCATGATTATAACAACCACGACTATGATTATAACAACCACGACCATGATTTTAACAACCACGACTATGATCATAACCACGACCATGAATATAACAACCAGGACCATGATTATAACAACCACGTCTATGATCATAACAACGACGACCATGATTATAACAACCATGGCCATAATTATAATAACCACGACTATAATTATAACAGCCAGAACCATGATTATAATAATAACGACCACGATTATATCAACCACGACTATGATTATAACAACCAGGACCATGATTATAACAACCACGACCATGAATATAACAAGCACGACCATGATTATACCAACAACGACCATGAATATAACAACCACGACCATGATTATAACAACCACGATCATGATTATAACAACCGCGACAATGATAATAACAACCACGACCATGATTATAACAACCACCCCATGATTATAACAACCACGACCATGATCATAACAACCACGTCTATGATCATAACAACCACGACCATGATTATAACAACCATGGCCATAATTATAATAAACACGACTATAATTATAACAACCACGACCATGATTATAACAACCACGACCACGATTATAACAACCACGACTATGATTATAACAACCAGGACCATGATTATAACAACCACGACCATGAATATAACAAGCACGACCATGATTATACCGACAACGACCATGATTATAACAACCACGACCATCATTATAACAACCACAACCATCATTATAACAACCACGACCATCATTATAACAAGCCCGACCATGATTATAAAAACCACGACCATAATTAAACAACCACGACCATGATTATAACAACCACCCCCATGATTATAACAACCACGACCATGATCATAACAACCACGTCTATGATCATAACCACGACCATTATTAAAAAATAACCAGGACCATGATTATAACAACCACGACCATGATTATAACAACCACGAATATGATTATAACAACCACGACCATGATTATAACAACCACGCCCATAATTATAACAACAACGACCGTGATTATAACAACCACGACTATGTTCATAACCACGACCATGATTATAACATCCAGGACCATGATTATAACAACCACGACCATGATTATAAAAACCACGATCATGATTATAACATCCACGAATATGATTGTAACAACCACGACCATGATTATAACAACCACGCCCATAATTATAACAACCACAACCGTGATTATAACAACCACGACTATGTTCATAACCACGACCATGATTATAACAACCAGGACCATGATTATAACAACCACGACCAAGAATATAACAACCACGACCATGATTATAAAAACCAGGACCATGATTATAACAATCACGACACTGATTATAACAACCACGACCATGATTATACAACCACGACCAAGATTTTAACAACCACGACCATGATTATAACAAACATGACCATATTTATATCAACCATGACCATAATTATAATAACCAAGACTATAATTATAACAACCAGGACCATGATTATAACAACCACGACCATGCTTATAACAACCACGACTATGATTATAATAACCAGGACCATGATTACAACAACCACGACCATGATTATAACAACCACGAATATGAATAAATACGACTATGATTATAACAACCACGACCATGATTATAATAACCACGACCATGATTATAACAACCACGACCATAATTATAATAACCAAGACTATAATTATAACAACGAGGACCATGATTATAACAACCACGACCATGCTTATAACAACCACGACTATGATTATAACAACCAGGACCATGATTATAACAACCACGACCATGATTACAACAACCACGAATATGAATAAATACGACTATGATTATAACAACCACGACCATGATTATAATAACCACGACCATGATTATAACAACCACGACCATGATTATAACAACCACCACTATGATTATAACAACCACGACCATGATTATAACAACCACGACTATGATTATAAAAACCACGACCATGATTATAACAAACCATGACTGTGATTATAACAAACACGACTATGATCATAACCACGACAATGAATTTAAGAACCAGGACCATAATTATAACAACCACGACCAAGAATATAACAACCACGACCATGATTATAACAACCACGACAATGCTTATAAAAACCACGACCGTGATTATAGCAACCACGACTATGATTATAACGACGACCATGATTATAAAATAACCAGGACCATGATTATAACAACCATGACCATGATTTTAACAACCACGACCAGGATTATAACAACCACAACCATGATTATAACAACCACGACCTTAATTATAACAACCACGACCATGATTATAACAACCAGGACCATGATCATAACAACCACGACCATGATCATAACAACCCGACCCTGATTATGACAACCACGACCACGATTAGTATTACCACGAATATGATTATAACAACCACGACCATGATTATAACAACCACGACTAAGATTATAACAACCACGACCTTAATTATAAAAACCACGACCATGATTATAGCAACTACTACTATGATTATAACAACCACGATTATGATTATAACAACCACGACCATGATTATAACAACCATGACCATAATTATAATAACCAGGGCCATGATCATAACAACCACAACCATGATCATAACAACCAAGACCATGATTATAACAACCACGACCATGATTATAACAACCACGACCATGATTATTGCAACTACGACTATGATTATAACAACCACGACCTTAATTATAACAACCACGACCATGATTGTAGCAACCACGACTATGATTATAACAACCACGACTATGATTATAACAACCACGACCATGATTATAACAACCATGACCATAATTATAATAACCACGACCATGATCATAACAACCGCGACCATGATCATAAAAACCACGACCATGATTATAACAACCACGACTATGATTATAACAACCACGACCTTAATTACATCCACCACGACTATGATTATAACAACCACGACCTTAATTATAACAACCACGAATATGATTATAACTACCACGATCATGACTATAACATCCACGACCATGATTATAACAACCACGACTATGATTATAACAACCACGACCTTAATTATAACAACCACGAGCATGATTATGACAACCAGGACCATGATCATAACAACCACGACCATGATCATAACAACCACGACCTGATTATAACAACACGACTATGATTATAACAACCACGAATGAATTATAACAACCGACCATAATTATAACAACCACGACTATGATTATAACTACCACGACTATGATTATAATAACAAACGACCATGATTATAACAACCACGACCATGATTATAACAACCACGACTATGATAATAACAACCACGACCAAAATTATAACAACCACGACTATGATTATAACAACCACGACCTTAATTATAACAACCACGAATATGATTATAGCAACCACGATCATGACTATAACATCCACGACCATGATTATAACAACCACGACCATGATTATAACAACCACGGCCATGATTATAACAACCACAACTATGATTATAACAACCACGACCTTAATTATAACAACCACGACAATTATTATAGCAACCAAGACCATGATTATAACAACCACGACCATGATTATAACAATCTTGACCATGATTATAACAACCACGACCATGATTATAACAACCAAGACTATGATTATAACAACCACGAACTTAATTATAACAACCACGAATATGATTATAACAACCACGATCATGACTATAACATCCACGACCATGATTATAACAACCACGACCATGATTATAACAACCACGATCATGAGTATTACAAGCACAACTATGATTATAACAACCACGACGATCATTATAACACCCACGACCATTATTATAACAAGCACAACCATGATTATAAAAACCACGACCATAATTAAACAACCACGACCATGATCATAACAACCAAGACCCTGATTATAACAACCACGACCACGATTTTAACAACCACGAATATGATTATAACAACCACGACCATGATTATAACAACCACGACCATGATTATAACAACCACGACTATGATTATAACAAACACGACTGTGATTATAACAAACACGACCATGATTATAACAACCATGACCATGATTATAACAACCACGACAATTATTATAGCAACCAGGACCATGATTATAACAAACACGACCATGATTATAACAATCTTGACCATGATTATAACAACCACGACCATGATTATTACAACCAAGACTATGATTATAACAACCACGACCTTAATTATAACAACCACGACTATGATTATAACAACCACGACCTTAATTATAACAACTACCAATGTGATTATAACAACCACGATCATGACTGTAACATCCACGACCATGATTAAAACAACCACGACCATGATTATAACAACCACGACCATGATTATAACAACCACGACTATGATTATAACAACCACGAATATGATTATAACAACCATGACCATAATTATAATATCCACGACCATAATTATAACAACCAGGACCAAGAATATAACAACCACGACAATGATTATAACAACCACGACCATGATTATAACAACCACGACCATGATTATAAAAACCAGGACCCTGATTATAACAACCACGACCATGATTATAATAACCACGACCATGATTATAACAACCACGACCATGATTACAACACCCATGACCATGATTATAACAACCACGACCATGATTATAACAACCATTACTATGATTATATCACCCAACCATGATTATAACTCCAAGACTATGATTATAACAACCACGACCATGAATATATCAACCACGACCATCATTATAACAACCACGACTAAGAATATAACAACCACATTATTATAACAACCACGACCATGATTATAACAACCACGACAATGATTATAACACCCATGACCATGTTTATAACAACCATGACCATAATTATAATAACCAAAACTATAATTATAACAACCAGGACCATGATTGTAACAACCACGACCATGATTATAACAACCACGACTATGATTATAACAACCAGGACCATGATTATAACAACCACGACCATGATTATAACAAGCACGACCATGATTATAATAACCACGTCTATAGAAGATAACCGACGACCATGATTATAACAACCACGACCATGATTATAACAACCACGAATATGAATAAATACGACTATGATTATAACAACACGACCATGATTATAACAACCACGACCATGATTATAACCACCACGATCATGATTATAACAACCACGACTATGATTATAACAACCACGACCATGATTATAACAACCACGAATATGATTATAAAAACCACGACCATAATTATAACAATCACGACCGTGATTATAACAACCACGACTATGATCATAACCACGACCATCAATATAACAACCAGGACCATGATTATAACAACCACGTCTATGATCATAACAACCACGACCATGTTATAACAACCATGGCCATAATTATAATAACCACGACCATAATTATAACAGCCAGAACCATGATTATAATAACAACGACCACGATTATAACAACCACGACTATGATTATAACAACCAGGACCATGATTATAACAACCACGACCATAAATATAACAAGCACGACCATGATTATACCAACAACGACCATGAATATAACAACCACGACCATGATTATAACAACCACGATCATGATTATAACAAGCGCGACATTCATAATAACAACCACGACCATGATTATAACAACCACCCCCATGATTATAACAACCACGACCATGATCATAACAACCACGTCTATGATCATAACAACCACGACCATGATTATAACAACCATGGCCATAATTATAATAACCACGACTATAATTATAATTATAAATAACCAGGACCAGCATTATAAATAACCAATGCACCAATTTATTATAAATAAACTACCTACTATGATTATAACAACCAGGACAATGATTATACCAACCACGACCATGATTATAACAACCACGCCCATAATTATAACAACCACGACCATGATCATAACAACCACGTCTATGATCATAACAACCACGACCATGAATATAACAACCATGGCCATAATTATAATAATAACGACTATAATTATAACTACCAGGACCATGATTATAATAACCACGACCACGATTATATCAACCACGACTATGATTATAACAACCAGGACAATGATTATACCAACCACGACCATGATTATAACAACCACGCCCATATTTATAACAACCACGACCGTGATTATAACAACCACGACTATGTTAATAACGACGACCATGATTATAACATCCAGGACCATGATTATAACACCCAGGACCATGATTATAACAACCACGACCAAAAATATAACAACCACGACCGTGATTATAACAACCACGACCATGATTATAACAACCACGACCATGATTATAAAAACCAGGACCATGATTATAACAATCTCGACCAAGATTATAACTACCACGACAATGATTATATCAACCACGACCAAGATTTTAACAACCACGACCATGATTATAACACCCATGACCATGTTTATAACAACCATGACCATAATTATAATAACCAAGACTATAATTATAACAACCAAGACCATGATTATAAGAACCACGACCATGCTTATAACAACCACGACTATGATTATAACAACCAGGACCATGATTATAACAACCACGACCATGATTATATCAACCAGGAATATGAATAAATATGACTATGATTATAACAACTACGACCATGATTATAATAACCACGACAGTGATTATAATAACCACGACCATGATTATAACAACCACGACTATGATTTTAACAACCACGACCATGATTATAACAACCACGACTATGATTATAAAAACCACGACCATGATTATAACAACCACGACCGTGATTATAACAACCACGGCTATGATCATAACCACGACAATGAATATAACAACCAGGACCATGATTATAATAACCACGACCAAGAATATAACAACCACGACCATGATTATAACAACCACGACCATGATTATAACAATCGACCGCATAACAACCACGACGATCGCAACGACGACCATGATAAATGTACCAGGACCATGATTATAACAACCATGACCATGATTATAACAACCACGAACAGCATTATAACAACCACGACTATGATTATAAAATCCAGGACCATGATTATAACAACCACGACCATGATTATAACAACCACGACCATGATTATAACAACCACGACCATGATTATAACAACCACGCCCATAATTATGACAACCACGATCAAGATTATAACAACCACGACCATGATTATAACACACGTGTCCATGATTATAACAACGATGACCATAATTATAATAACCACGACTATAATTATAACAACCAGGACCATGATTATAACAACCACGACCATGATTATAACAACCACGACTATGAACATAACCACGACCATGAATATAACAACCAGGACCATGATTATAACAACCACGACAAAGAATATAACAACCACATGATTATAACAACCACGACCATGATTATATCAACAACGACAATGATTATAACACCCATGACAATGTTTATAACAACCATGACCATAATTATAATAACCAAGACTATAATTATAACAACCAGGACCATGATTATAACAACCACGACCATGATTATAACAACCACGACTATGATTATAACAACCAGGACCATGATTATAACCACAACCACGACCATGATTATGACCATTATAACAACCACGTCTATGATTATAACAACCACGACCATGATTATAACAACCACGACCATGAGTATAACAACCACGAATATGAATAAATACGACTATGATTATAACAAACACGACCATGATTATAACAACCACGACCATGATTATAACCACCACGATCATGATTATAACAACCACGACTATGATTATAACAACCACGACCATGATTTTAACAACCACGACTATGATCATAACCACGACCATGAATATAACAACCAGGACCATGATTATAACAACCACGTCTATGATCATAACAACGACGACCATGATTATAACAACCATGGCCATAATTATAATAACCACGACTATAATTATAACAGCCAGAACCATGATTATAATAATAACGACCACGATTATATCAACCACGACTATGATTATAACAACCAGGACCATGATTATAACAACCACGACCATGAATATAACAAGCACGACCATGATTATACCAACAACGACCATGAATATAACAACCACGACCATGATTATAACAACCACGATCATGATTATAACAACCGCGACAATGATAATAACAACCACGACCATGATTATAACAACCACCCCATGATTATAACAACCACGACCATGATCATAACAACCACGTCTATGATCATAACAACCACGACCATGATTATAACAACCATGGCCATAATTATAATAAACACGACTATAATTATAACAACCACGACCATGATTATAACAACCACGACCACGATTATAACAACCACGACTATGATTATAACAACCAGGACCATGATTATAACAACCACGACCATGAATATAACAAGCACGACCATGATTATACCGACAACGACCATGATTATAACAACCACGACCATCATTATAACAACCACAACCATCATTATAACAACCACGACCATCATTATAACAAGCCCGACCATGATTATAAAAACCACGACCATAATTAAACAACCACGACCATGATTATAACAACCACCCCCATGATTATAACAACCACGACCATGATCATAACAACCACGTCTATGATCATAACCACGACCATTATTAAAAAATAACCAGGACCATGATTATAACAACCACGACCATGATTATAACAACCACGAATATGATTATAACAACCACGACCATGATTATAACAACCACGCCCATAATTATAACAACAACGACCGTGATTATAACAACCACGACTATGTTCATAACCACGACCATGATTATAACATCCAGGACCATGATTATAACAACCACGACCATGATTATAAAAACCACGATCATGATTATAACATCCACGAATATGATTGTAACAACCACGACCATGATTATAACAACCACGCCCATAATTATAACAACCACAACCGTGATTATAACAACCACGACTATGTTCATAACCACGACCATGATTATAACAACCAGGACCATGATTATAACAACCACGACCAAGAATATAACAACCACGACCATGATTATAAAAACCAGGACCATGATTATAACAATCACGACACTGATTATAACAACCACGACCATGATTATACAACCACGACCAAGATTTTAACAACCACGACCATGATTATAACAAACATGACCATATTTATATCAACCATGACCATAATTATAATAACCAAGACTATAATTATAACAACCAGGACCATGATTATAACAACCACGACCATGCTTATAACAACCACGACTATGATTATAATAACCAGGACCATGATTACAACAACCACGACCATGATTATAACAACCACGAATATGAATAAATACGACTATGATTATAACAACCACGACCATGATTATAATAACCACGACCATGATTATAAATATTAATATAATAACCAAGACTATAATTATAACAACGAGGACCATGATTATAACAACCACGACCATGCTTATAACAACCACGACTATGATTATAACAACCAGGACCATGATTATAACAACCACGACCATGATTACAACAACCACGAATATGAATAAATACGACTATGATTATAACAACCACGACCATGATTATAATAACCACGACCATGATTATAACAACCACGACCATGATTATAACAACCACCACTATGATTATAACAACCACGACCATGATTATAACAACCACGACTATGATTATAAAAACCACGACCATGATTATAACAAACCATGACTGTGATTATAACAAACACGACTATGATCATAACCACGACAATGAATTTAAGAACCAGGACCATAATTATAACAACCACGACCAAGAATATAACAACCACGACCATGATTATAACAACCACGACAATGCTTATAAAAACCACGACCGTGATTATAGCAACCACGACTATGATTATAACGACGACCATGATTATAAAATAACCAGGACCATGATTATAACAACCATGACCATGATTTTAACAACCACGACCAGGATTATAACAACCACAACCATGATTATAACAACCACGACCTTAATTATAACAACCACGACCATGATTATAACAACCAGGACCATGATCATAACAACCACGACCATGATCATAACAACCCGACCCTGATTATGACAACCACGACCACGATTAGTATTACCACGAATATGATTATAACAACCACGACCATGATTATAACAACCACGACTAAGATTATAACAACCACGACCTTAATTATAAAAACCACGACCATGATTATAGCAACTACTACTATGATTATAACAACCACGATTATGATTATAACAACCACGACCATGATTATAACAACCATGACCATAATTATAATAACCAGGGCCATGATCATAACAACCACAACCATGATCATAACAACCAAGACCATGATTATAACAACCACGACCATGATTATAACAACCACGACCATGATTATTGCAACTACGACTATGATTATAACAACCACGACCTTAATTATAACAACCACGACCATGATTGTAGCAACCACGACTATGATTATAACAACCACGACTATGATTATAACAACCACGACCATGATTATAACAACCATGACCATAATTATAATAACCACGACCATGATCATAACAACCGCGACCATGATCATAAAAACCACGACCATGATTATAACAACCACGACTATGATTATAACAACCACGACCTTAATTACATCCACCACGACTATGATTATAACAACCACGACCTTAATTATAACAACCACGAATATGATTATAACTACCACGATCATGACTATAACATCCACGACCATGATTATAACAACCACGACTATGATTATAACAACCACGACCTTAATTATAACAACCACGACCATGATTATGACAACCAGGACCATGATCATAACAACCACGACCATGATCATAACAACCACGACCCTGATTATAACAACCACGACTATGATTATAACAACCACGACCATGATTATAACAACCACGACCAGATTATAACAACCACGACCTATGATTATAACTACCACGACTATGATTATAATAACAACCACGACCATGATTATAACAACCACGACCATGATTATAACAACCACGACTATGATAATAACAACCACGACCAAAATTATAACAACCACGACTATGATTATAACAACCACGACCTTAATTATAACAACCACGAATATGATTATAGCAACCACGATCATGACTATAACATCCACGACCATGATTATAACAACCACGACCATGATTATAACAACCACGGCCATGATTATAACAACCACAACTATGATTATAACAACCACGACCTTAATTATAACAACCACGACAATTATTATAGCAACCAAGACCATGATTATAACAACCACGACCATGATTATAACAATCTTGACCATGATTATAACAACCACGACCATGATTATAACAACCAAGACTATGATTATAACAACCACGAACTTAATTATAACAACCACGAATATGATTATAACAACCACGATCATGACTATAACATCCACGACCATGATTATAACAACCACGACCATGATTATAACAACCACGATCATGAGTATTACAAGCACAACTATGATTATAACAACCACGACGATCATTATAACACCCACGACCATTATTATAACAAGCACAACCATGATTATAAAAACCACGACCATAATTAAACAACCACGACCATGATCATAACAACCAAGACCCTGATTATAACAACCACGACCACGATTTTAACAACCACGAATATGATTATAACAACCACGACCATGATTATAACAACCACGACCATGATTATAACAACCACGACTATGATTATAACAAACACGACTGTGATTATAACAAACACGACCATGATTATAACAACCATGACCATGATTATAACAACCACGACAATTATTATAGCAACCAGGACCATGATTATAACAAACACGACCATGATTATAACAATCTTGACCATGATTATAACAACCACGACCATGATTATTACAACCAAGACTATGATTATAACAACCACGACCTTAATTATAACAACCACGACTATGATTATAACAACCACGACCTTAATTATAACAACTACCAATGTGATTATAACAACCACGATCATGACTGTAACATCCACGACCATGATTAAAACAACCACGACCATGATTATAACAACCACGACCATGATTATAACAACCACGACTATGATTATAACAACCACGAATATGATTATAACAACCATGACCATAATTATAATATCCACGACCATAATTATAACAACCAGGACCAAGAATATAACAACCACGACAATGATTATAACAACCACGACCATGATTATAACAACCACGACCATGATTATAAAAACCAGGACCCTGATTATAACAACCACGACCATGATTATAATAACCACGACCATGATTATAACAACCACGACCATGATTACAACACCCATGACCATGATTATAACAACCACGACCATGATTATAACAACCATTACTATGATTATATCACCCAACCATGATTATAACTCCAAGACTATGATTATAACAACCACGACCATGAATATATCAACCACGACCATCATTATAACAACCACGACTAAGAATATAACAACCACATTATTATAACAACCACGACCATGATTATAACAACCACGACAATGATTATAACACCCATGACCATGTTTATAACAACCATGACCATAATTATAATAACCAAAACTATAATTATAACAACCAGGACCATGATTGTAACAACCACGACCATGATTATAACAACCACGACTATGATTATAACAACCAGGACCATGATTATAACAACCACGACCATGATTATAACAAGCACGACCATGATTATAACAACCACGTCTATGAAGATAACAACCACGACCATGATTATAACAACCACGACCATGATTATAACAACCACGAATATGAATAAATACGACTATGATTATAACAACCACGACCATGATTATAACAACCACGACCATGATTATAACCACCACGATCATGATTATAACAACCACGACTATGATTATAACAACCACGACCATGATTATAACAACCACGAATATGATTATAAAAACCACGACCATGATTATAACAATCACGACCGTGATTATAACAACCACGACTATGATCATAACCACGACCATCAATATAACAACCAGGACCATGATTATAACAACCACGTCTATGTTCATAACAACCACGACTATGATTATAACAACCATGGCCATAATTATAATAACCACGACTATAATTATAACAGCCAGAACCATGATTATAATAACAACGACCACGATTATAACAACCACGACTATGATTATAACAACCAGGACCATGATTATAACAACCACGACCATGAATATAACAAGCACGACCATGATTATACCAACAACGACCATGAATATAACAACCACGACCATGATTATAACAACCACGATCATGATTATAACAACCGCGACAATGATAATATCAACCACGACCATGATTATAACAACCACCCCCATGATTATAACAACCACGACCATGATCATAACAACCACGTCTATGATCATAACAACCACGACCATGATTATAACAACCATGGCCATAATTATAATAACCACGACTATAATTATAACAACCAGCACCATGATTATAACAACCACGACCACGATTATAACAACCACGACTATGACTATAACAACCAGGACAATGATTATACCAACCACGACCATGATTATAACAACCACGCCCATAATTATAACAAAAACGACCATGATCATAACAACCACGTCTATGATCATAACAACCACGACCATGATTATAACAACCATGGCCATAATTATAATAACCAAGACTATAATTATAACAACCAGGACCATGATTATAACAACCACGACCACGATTATAACAACCACGACTATGATTATAACAACCAGGACAATGATTATACCAACCACGACCATGATTATAACAACCACGCCCATAATTATAACAACCACGACCGTGATTATAACAACCACGACTATGTTCATAACCACGACGATGATTATAACATCCAGGACCATGATTAAAACACCCAGGACCATGATTATAACAACATCGACCAAAAATATAACATCCACGACCGTGATTATAACAACCACGACCATGATTTTAACAACCACGACCATGATTATAAAAACCAGGACCATGATTATAACAATCTCGACCAAGATTATAACAACCACGACCATGATTATAACAACCACGACCAAGATTTTAACAACCACGACCATGATTATAACACCCATGACCATGTTTATAACAACCATGACCATAATTATAATAACGAAGACTATAATTATAACAACCAGGACCATGATTATAAGAACCACGACCATGCTTATAACAACCACGACTATGATTATAACAACCAGGACCATGATTATAAAAACCACGACCATGATTATATCAACCAGGAATATGAATAAATACGACTATGATTATAACAACCACGACCATGATTATAATAACCACGACAATGATTATAATATCCACGACCATGATTATAACACCCACGACTATGATTATAACAACCACGACCATGATTATAACAACCACGACTATGATTCTAAAAACCACGACCATGATTATAACAACCACGGCTATGATCATAACCACGACAATGAATATAACAACCAGGACCATGATTATAACAACCACGACCAAGAATATAACAACCACGACCGTGATTATAACAACCACGACCATGATTATAACAACCACGACCGTGATTATAACAACCACGACTATGATCATAACGACGACCATGATTATAAAATAACCAGGACCATGATTATAACAACCATGACTATGATTATAACAACCACGACCAGCATTATAACAACCACGACTATGATTATAAAAACCAGGACCATGATTATAACAACCACGACCATAATTATAACAACCACGACCATGATTATAACAACCACGACCATGATTATAACAACCACGCCCATAATTATGACAACCACGATCAAGATTATAACAACCACGACCATGATTATAACACACGTGTCCATGATTATAACAACGATGACCATAATTATAATAACCACGACTATAATTATAACAACCAGGACCATGATTATAACAACCACGACCATGATTATAACAACCACGACTATGAACATAACCACGACCATGAATATAACAACCAGGACCATGATTATAACAACCACGACAAAGAATATAACAACCACATGATTATAACAACCACGACCATGATTATATCAACAACGACAATGATTATAACACCCATGACAATGTTTATAACAACCATGACCATAATTATAATAACCAAGACTATAATTATAACAACCAGGACCATGATTATAACAACCACGACCATGATTATAACAACCACGACTATGATTATAACAACCAGGACCATGATTATAACAACCACGACCATGATTATAACAAGCACGACCATGATTATAACAACCACGTCTATGATTATAACAACCACGACCATGATTATAACAACCACGACCATGAGTATAACAACCACGAATATGAATAAATACGACTATGATTATAACAAACACGACCATGATTATAACAACCACGACCATGATTATAACCACCACGATCATGATTATAACAACCACGACTATGATTATAACAACCACGACCATGATTTTAACAACCACGACTATGATCATAACCACGACCATGAATATAACAACCAGGACCATGATTATAACAACCACGTCTATGATCATAACAACGACGACCATGATTATAACAACCATGGCCATAATTATAATAACCACGACTATAATTATAACAGCCAGAACCATGATTATAATAACAACGACCACGATTATAACAACCACGACTATGATTATAACAACCAGGACCATGATTATAACAACCACGACCATGAATATGAATATAACAAGCACGACCATGATTATACAACAACAACGACCATAATATAACAACCACGACCATGATTATAACAACCACGATCATGATTATAACAACCGCGACAATGATAATAACAACCACGACCATGATTATAACAACCACGACCATAACAACCACGATGATCATAACAACCATATAATTATAACAACCACGACCATGATTATAACAACCACGACCACGATTATAACAACCACGACTATGATTATAACAACCAGGACCATGATTATAACAACCACGACCATGAATATAACAAGCACGACGACCATGATTATAACAACCACGACATCATTATAACAACCACGACCATGATTAAACAACCACGACCATGATTATAACAACCACCCCCATGATTATAACAACCACGACCATGATCATAACAACCACGTCTATGATCATAACCACGACCATTATTAAAAAATAACCAGGACCATGATTATAACAACCACGACCATGATTATAACAACCACGAATATGATTATAACAACCACGACCATGATTATAACAACCACGCCCATAATTATAACAACAACGACCGTGATTATAACAACCACGACTATGTTCATAACCACGACCATGATTATAACATCCAGGACCATGATTATAACAACCACGACCATGATTATAAAAACCACGATCATGATTATAACATCCACGAATATGATTGTAACAACCACGACCATGATTATAACAACCACGCCCATAATTATAACAACCACAACCGTGATTATAACAACCACGACTATGTTCATAACCACGACCATGATTATAACAACCAGGACCATGATTATAACAACCACGACCAAGAATATAACAACCACGACCATGATTATAAAAACCAGGACCATGATTATAACAATCACGACACTGATTATAACAACCACGACCATGATTATACAACCACGACCAAGATTTTAACAACCACGACCATGATTATAACAAACATGACCATATTTATATCAACCATGACCATAATTATAATAACCAAGACTATAATTATAACAACCAGGACCATGATTATAACAACCACGACCATGCTTATAACAACCACGACTATGATTATAATAACCAGGACCATGATTACAACAACCACGACCATGATTATAACAACCACGAATATGAATAAATACGACTATGATTATAACAACCACGACCATGATTATAATAACCACGACCATGATTATAACTACCACGACCATTATTATAACAACCACGACTATGATTATAACAACCACGACCAGGATTATAACAACCACGACTATGATTATAAAAACCACGACCATGATTATAACAACCATGACTGTGATTATAACAAACACGACTATGATCATAACCACGACAATGAATTTAACAACCAGGACCATAATTATAACAACCCCGACCAAGAATATAACAACCACGACCATGATTATAACAACCACGACCATGATTATAACAACCACGACCGTGATTATAGCAACCACGACTATGATTATAACGACGAACATGATTATAAAATAACCAGGACCATGATTATAACAACCATGACCATGATTTTAACAACCACGACCAGGATTATAACAACCACGACCCTGATTATGACAACCACGACCACGATTAGTACAACCACGAATATGATTATAACAACCACGACGATGATTATAACAACCACGACTAAGATTATAACAACCACGACCTTAATTATAACAACCACGACCATGATTATAGCAACTACTACTATGATTATAACAACCACGACTATGATTATAACAACCACGACCATGATTATAACAACCATGACCATAATTATAATAACCATGACCATGATCATAACAACCACGACCATGATCATAACAACCACGACCATGATTATAGCAACCACGACTATGATTATAACAACCACGACTATGATTATAACAACCACGACCATGATTATAACAACCATGACCATAATTATAATAACCACGACCATGATCATAACAACCGCAACCATGATCATAAAAACCACGACCATGATTATAACAACCACGACCATGATTATAACAACCATGACCATGATTATAACAACCACGACTATGATTATAATAACCACGACCTTAATTATATCCACCACGTCTATGATTATAACAACCACGACCTTAATTATAACACCCACGAATATGATTATAACAACCACGATCATGACTATAACATCCACGACCATGATTATAACAACCACGACTATGATTATAACAACCACGACCTTAATTATAACAACCACGACCATGATTATGACAACCAGGACCATGATCATAACAACCACGACCATGATCATAACAACCACGACCCTGATTATAACAACCACGACTATGATTATAACAACCACGACCATGATTATAACAACCACGACCATGATTATAACAACCACGATCATGATTATAACAAGCGCGACAATGATAATAACAACCACGACCATGATTATAACAACCACCCCCATGATTATAACAACCACGACCATGATCATAACAAACAACCGACGACCATAATTATAATAACCACGATTATAACAACCACGACTATGATTATAACAACCACGACATGATTATAACAAATAATTATAACAACCACGACCATGATCATAACAACCACGTCTATGATCATAACAACCACGACCATGAATATAACAACCATGGCCATAATTATAATAACCACGACTATAATTATAACAACCAGGACCATGATTATAACAACCACGACCACGATTATAACAACCACGACTATGATTATAACAACCAGGACAATGATTATACCAACCACGACCATGATTATAACAACCACGCCCATAATTATAACAACCACGACCGTGATTATAACAACCACGACTATGTTAATAACCACGACCATGATTATAACATCCAGGACCATGATTATAACACCCAGGACCATGATTATAACAACCACGACCAAAAATATAACAACCACGACCGTGATTATAACAACCACGACCATGATTATAACAACCACGACCATGATTATAAAAACCAGGACCATGATTATAACAATCTCGACCAAGATTATAACTACCACGACAATGATTATATCAACCACGACCAAGATTTTAACAACCACGACCATGATTATAACACCCATGACCATGTTTATAACAACCATGACCATAATTATAATAACCAAGACTATAATTATAACAACCAAGACCATGATTATAAGAACCACGACCATGCTTATAACAACCACGACTATGATTATAACAACCAGGACCATGATTATAACAACCACGACCATGATTATATCAACCAGGAATATGAATAAATATGACTATGATTATAACAACTACGACCATGATTATAATAACCACGACAGTGATTATAATAACCACGACCATGATTATAACAACCACGACTATGATTTTAACAACCACGACCATGATTATAACAACCACGACTATGATTATAAAAACCACGACCATGATTATAACAACCACGACCGTGATTATAACAACCACGGCTATGATCATAACCACGACAATGAATATAACAACCAGGACCATGATTATAACAACCACGACCAAGAATATAACAACCACGACCATGATTATAACAACCACGACCATGATTATAACAACCACGACCGTGATTATAACAACCACGACTATGATCATAACGACGACCATGATTATAAAATAACCAGGATCATGATTATAACAACCATGACCATGATTATAACAACCACGACCAGCATTATAACAACCCACGACCATGATTATAACAACCACGACCATGATTATAACAACCACGACCATGATTATAACAACCACGACCATGATTATAACAACCACGCCCATAATTATGACAACCACGACCAAAATTATAACAACCACGACCATGATTATAACACACATGTCCATGATTATAACAACGATGACCATAATTATAATAACCACGACTATAATTATAACAACCAGGACCATGATTATAACAACCACGACCATGATTATAACAACCACGACTATGATCATAACCACGACCATGAATATAACAACCAGGACCATGATTATAACAACCAAGACCAAGAATATAACAACCACATGATTATAACAACCACGACCATGATTATAACAACCACGACAATGATTATAACACCCATGACCATGTTTATAACAACCATGACCATAATTATAATAACCAAGACTATAATTATAACAACCAGGACCATGATTATAACAACCACGACCATGATTATAACAACCACGACTATGATTATAACAACCAGGACCATGATTATAACAACCACGACCATGATTATAACAAGCACGACCATGATTATAACAACCACGTCTATGATTATAACAACCACGACCATGACCATGATTAACAATACGACCATGATCATAACCACGACCATGATTATAACAACCACGACCATGATAACAACCACGACCATGATTATAACAACCACGACCATGATTATAACAACCACGAATATGATTATAACACGATATGATTATAACAACCACGACATGATTATCACGACTATGATTATAACACCCACATGATTATAACAACCAGCCATAATTTTACAACAACAGCACATGATTATAACAACCACCGACCATGACCATGATTATAACACGACGAGAATATAACAACCAGGACCATGATTATAACAACCACGACCAAGAATATAACAACCACATGATTATAACCACCACGACCATGATTATAACAACAACGACAATGATTATAACACCCATGACAATGTTTATAACAACCATGACCATAATTATAATAACCAAGACTATAATTATAACAACCAGGACCATGATTATAACAACCACGACCATGATTATAACAAGCACGACCATGATTATAACAACCACGTCTATGATTATAACAACCACGACCATGATTATAACAACCACGACCATGAGTATAACAACCACGAATATGAATAAATACGACTATGATTATAACAAACACGACCATGATTATAACAACCACGACCATGATTATAACCACCACGATCATGATTATAACAACCACGACTATGATTATAACAACCACGACCATGATTTTAACAACCACGACTATGATCATAACCACGACCATGAATATAACAACCAGGACCATGATTATAACAACCACGTCTATGATCATAACAACGACGACCATGATTATAACAACCAGGGCCATAATTTTAATAACCACGACTATAATTATAACAGCTAGAACCATGATTATAATAACAACGACCACGATTATAACAACCACGACTATGATTATAACAACCAGGACCATGATTATAACAACCACGACCATGAATATAACAACCACGACCATGATTATAACAACCACGATCATGATTATAACAACCGCGACAATGATCATAACAACCACGACCATGATTATAACAACCACCCCATGATTATGACAACCACGACTATGATCATAACAACCACGTCTATGATCATAACAACCACGACCATGATTATAACAACCATGGCCATAATTATAATAACCACGACTATAATTATAACAACCACGACCATGATTATAACAACCACAACCACGATTATAACAACCACGACTATGATTATAACAACCAGGACCATGATTATAACAACCACGACCATGAATATAACAAGCACGACCATGATTATACCAACAACGACCATGATTATAACAACCACGACCATCATTATAACAACCACAACCATCATTATAACAACCACGACCATCATTATAACAAGCACGACCATGATTATAAAAACCACGACCATAATTAAACAACCACGACCATGATTATAACAACCACCCCCATGATTATAACAACCACGACCATGATCATAACAACCACGTCTATGATCATAACCACGACCATTATTAAAAAATAACCAGGACCATGATTATAACAACCACGACCATGATTATAACAACCACGAATATGATTATAACAACCACGACCATGATTATAACAACCACGCCCATAATTATAACAACAACGACCGTGATTATAACAACCACGACTATGTTCATAACCACGACCATGATTATAACATCCAGGACCATGATTATAACAACCACGACCATGATTATAAAAACCACGATCATGATTATAACATCCACGAATATGATTGTAACAACCACGACCATGATTATAACAACCACGCCCATAATTATAACAACCACAACCGTGATTATAACAACCACGACTATGTTCATAACCACGACCATGATTATAACAACCAGGACCATGATTATAACAACCACGACCAAGAATATAACAACCACGACCATGATTATAAAAACCAGGACCATGATTATAACAATCACGACACTGATTATAACAACCACGACCATGATTATACAACCACGACCAAGATTTTAACAACCACGACCATGATTATAACAAACATGACCATATTTATATCAACCATGACCATAATTATAATAACCAAGACTATAATTATAACAACCAGGACCATGATTATAACAACCACGACCATGCTTATAACAACCACGACTATGATTATAATAACCAGGACCATGATTACAACAACCACGACCATGATTATAACAACCACGAATATGAATAAATACGACTATGATTATAACAACCACGACCATGATTATAATAACCACGACCATGATTATAACTACCACGACCATGATTATAACAACCACGACTATGATTATAACAACCACGACCAGGATTATAACAACCACGACTATGATTATAAAAACCACGACCATGATTATAACAACCATGACTGTGATTATAACAAACACGACTATGATCATAACCACGACAATGAATTTAACAACCAGGACCATAATTATAACAACCCCGACCAAGAATATAACAACCACGACCATGATTATAACAACCACGACCATGATTATAACAACCACGACCGTGATTATAGCAACCACGACTATGATTATAGCGACGACCATGATTATAAAATAACCAGGACCATGATTATAACAACCATGACCATGATTTTAACAAACACGACCAGGATTATAACAACCACTACCCTGATGATGACAACCACGACCACGATTAGCACAACCACGAATATGATTATAACAACCACGACGATGATTATAACAACCACGACTAAGATTATAACAACCACGACCTTAATTATAACAACCACGACCATGATTATAGCAACTACTACTATGATTATAACAACCACGACTATGATTATAACAACCACGACCATGATTATAACAACCATGACCATAATTATAATAACCACGACCATGATCATAACAACCACGACCATGATCATAACAACCACGACCATGATTATAGCAACCACGACTATGATTATAACAACCACGACTATGATTATAACAACCACGACCATGATTATAACAACCATGACCATAATTATAATAACCACGACCATGATCATAACAACCGCAACCATGATCATAAAAACCACGACCATGATTATAACAACCACGACCATGATTATAACAACCACGACCATGATTATAACAACCACGACTATGATTATAATAACCACGACCTTAATTATATCCACCACGTCTATGATTATAACAACCACGACCTTAATTATAACACCCACGAATATGATTATAACAACCACGATCATGACTATAACATCCACGACCATGATTATAACAACCACGACTATGATTATAACAACCACGACCTTAATTATAACAACCACGACCATGATTATGACAACCAGGACCATGATCATAACAACCACGACCATGATCATAACAACCACGACCCTGATTATAACAACCACGACTATGATTATAACAACCACGACCATGATTATAACAAGCACGACCATGATTATAACAACCGACCATAATTATAACAACACGACTATGATTATAACAACACGACTATGATTATAATAACCACGACCATGATTATAACAACCACGACCATGATTATAACAACCACGACTATGATTATAACAACCACGACCAAAATTATAACAACCACGACTATGATTATAACAACCACGACCTTAATTATAACAACCACGAATATGATTATAACAACCACGATTATGACTATAACATCCACGACCATGATTATAACAACACGACCATGATTATAACAACCACGACCATGATTATAACAACCACAACTATGATTATAACAACCACGACCTTAATTATAACAACCACGACAATTATTATAGCAACCAAGACCATGATTATAACACCAACGACCATGATTATAACAATCTTCACCATGATTATAACAACCACGAACATGATTATAACAACCAAGACTATTATTATAACAACCACGACCTTAATTATAACAACCACGAATATGATTATAACAACCACGATCATGACTATAACATCCACGACCATGATTATAACAACCACGACCATGATTATAACAACCACGACCATGATTATTACAAGCACAACTATGATTATAACAACCATGACGATCATTATAACACCCACGACCATTATTATAACACGCACAACCATGATTATAAAAACCACAACCATAATTAAACAACCACGACCATGATCATAACAACCAAGACCCTGATTATAACAACCACGACTATGATTATAACAACCACGACTGTGATTATAACAAACACGACCATGATTATAACAACCATGACCATGATCATAACAACCACGTCTATGATCATAACAACCACGACCATGATTATAACAACCACGACCACGATTTTAACAACCACGAATATGATTATAACAACCACGACTATGATTATAACAACCACGACCATGATTATAACAACCACGACTATGATTATAACAACCACGACTGTGATTATAACAAACACGACCATGATTATAACAACCATGACCATGATTATAACAACCACGACAATTATTATAGCAACCAGGACCATGATTATATCAAACACGACCATGATTATAACAATCTTGACCATGATTATAACAACCACGACCATGATTGTAGCAACCAAGACTATGATTATAACAACCACGACCTTAATTATAACAACCACGACTATGATTATAACAACCACGACCTTAATTATAACAACTACGAATGTGATTATAACAACCACGATCATGACATGACCATGATTATAACCCACGACATTATAACAACCGACCATGATTATAACAACCACGACTTATAACAACCACGACCATGATTATAACAACCATGACCATAATTATAATATCCACGACCATAATTATAACAACCAGGACCAAGATTATAACAACCCGACAATGATTATAACAACCACGACCATGATTATAACAACCACGACCATGATTATAAAAACCAGGACCTGATTATAACAACCACGACCATGATTATAACAACCACGACCATGATTATAACAACCACGACCATGATTACAACACCCATGACCATGATTATTACAACCACGACCATGATTATAACAACCATTACTATGATTATATCACCCAACCATGATTATAACTCCAAGACTATGATTATAACAACCACGACCATGAATATATCAACCACGACCATCATTATAACAACCACGACCATGATTATAACAACCACGAATATGATTATAACAACCACGACAATGATTATAAAAACCAGGACCATGATTATAACAACCACGACCATGAATATAACAACCACGACCATGATTATAACAACCACGACCATGATTATAACAACCACGACTATGATTATAACAACCACGACCTTAATTATAACAACCACGACTATCATTATAACAACCACGACCTTAACTATAACAACCACGAATATGATTATAACAACCACGATCATGACTAAAACATACACGACCATGATTATAACAACCAAGACCATGATTATAACAACCACGACCATGGTTATTACAACCACGACTATGATTATAACAACCACGACCTTAATTATAACAACCACAACCATGATTATAGCAACCACGACTATGATTATAACAACCACGACTATGATTATAACAACCACGACAATGATTATTACAACCATGACCATAATTATAATAACCACGACCATGACCATAACAACCACGACCATGATCATAAAAACCACGACCATGATTATAACAACCACGACCATGATTATAACAACCACGACCATGATTATAACAACCACGACTATGATTATAACAACCACGACCTTAATTATATCAACCACGACTATGATTATAACAACCACGACCTTAATTATAACAACCACGAATATGATTATAACAACCACGATCATGACTATAACATCCACGACCATGATTATAACAACCACGACTATGATTATAACAACCCGACCATGATTATAACAACCAGACCATGATCATAACAACCACGACCATGATCATAACAAACGACCCTCATTATAACAACCACGACTATGATTATAACAACCACGACCATGATTATAACAACCACGACCATGATTATAACAACCACGACCATAATTATAACAACCACGACTATGATTATAACAACCACGACTGATCATTATAACCACGACCATGATTATAACAACCACGACCATGATTATAACAACCACGACCAAAATTATAACAACCACGACTATGATTATAACAACCACAACCTTAATTATAACAACCACGAATATGATTATAACAACCACGACAATGATTATAAAAACAATGACCTTGATTATAACAACCACGACCATGATTATAACAACCATGACTATGATTATATCACCCAACCATGATTATAACTCCAAGACTATGATTATAACAACCACGACCATGAATATATCAACCACGACCATGATTATAACAACCACGACTATGATTATAACAACCACGACTATGATCATTATAACCACGACCATGATTATAACAACCACGACCATGATTATAACAACCACGACCAAAATTATAACAACCACGACTATGATTATAACAACCACAACCTTAATTATAACAACCACGAAAATGATTATAACAACCACGACAATGATTATAAAAACAATGACCATGATTATAACAACCACGACCATGATTATAACAACCATTACTATGATTATATCACCCAACCATGATTATAACTCCAAGACTATGATTATAACAACCACGACCATGAATATATCAACCACGACCATGATTATAACAACCACGAATATGATTATAATGACCACGATCATCATTATAACAACCACGACTATGATTATAACAACCACGACCTTAAATTATAACAACCACGAATATGATTATAACAACCACGACCTTAAATTATAACAACCACGAATATGATTATAATAACCACGATCATGACTATAACATCCACGACCATGATTATAACAACCACTACCATGATTATAACAACCACGACCATGATTATAACAACCATGACCATAACAATCACGACCAAGATTATAACAACCATGACCATAATTATAACAACCACGAATATGATTATAACAACCACGCCAATGATTATAAAAACCAGGACCATGATTATAACAACCACGACCATGAATATAACAACCACGACCATGATTATAGCAACCACGACCATGATTATAACAACCACGACTATGATTATAACCAGTTATAACAACCACGACCTTAACTATAACAACCACGAATATGATTATAACAACCACGATCATGACTATAACATACACGACAATGATTATAACGACCATGATTATAACAACCACGACTATGATTATAACACCACGACTATGATCATTATAACACGACCATGATTATAACAACCCACGACCATGATTATAACAACCACGACCAAAATTATAACAACCACGACTATGATTATAACAACCACAACCTTAATTATAACAACCACGAATATGATTATAACAACCACGACAATGATTATAAAAACAATGATCTTGATTATAACAACCACGACCATGATTATAACAACCATTACTATGATTATATCACCCAACCATGATTTTAACTCCAAGACTATGATTATAACAACCACGACCATGAATATATCAACCACGACCATGATTATAACAACCACGACTATGATTATAACAACCACGACTATGATCATTATAACCACGACTATGATTATAACAACCACGACCATGATTATAACAACCACGACCAAAATTATAACATCCACGACTATGATTATAACAACCACAACCTTAATTATAACAACCACGAATATGATTATAACAACCACGACAATGATTATAAACAATGACCTTGATTATAACAACCACGACCATGATTATAACAACCATTACTATGATTATATCACCCAACCATGATTATAACTCCTAGACTATGATTATAACAACCACGACCATGAATATATCAACCACGACCATGATTATAACAACCACGAATATGATTATAACAACCACGATCATCATTATAACAACCACGAATATGATTATAACAACCACGATCATGACTATAACATCCACGACCATGATTATAACAACCACGACCATGATTATAACAACCACGACCATGATTATAACAACCATGACCATGATTATAACAACCACGACTAAGATTATAACAACCACGACCATAATTATAACAACCACGGATATGATTATAACAACCACGACAATGATTATAACAACCACGACAATGATTATAAAAACCAGGACCATGATTATAACAACCACGACCATGAATATAACAACCACGACCATGATTATAACAACCACGACCATGATTATAACAACCACGACAATGATTATAACAACCACGACAATGATTATAAAAACCAGGACCATGATTATAACAACCACGACCATGAATATAACAACCACGACCATGATTATAACAACCACGACCATGATTATAACAACCACGAGACTATGATTATAACAACTAATGCACCTTAATTATAACAAACTAATGGACTACATGATTATAACAACCACGACCTTGATTATAACAACAACGACTATGATTATAACAACCACGATCATGATTATAACTACTACCATGATTATAACAACTACGACCATGATTATAACAACCACGACCATGATTATAACAACCACGACTATGATTATAATAACCAGGACCATCATTATAACAACCACAACCATGATTATAACAACCACGACCATGATTATGACAACCACGACTATGATCATAACCACGACCATGACTATAACAACCACGACTATGATTATAACAACCAATGAGACAATGATTATAACAACTACATCTGGCGATTATAACAAACTACTTAATCATGACTATAACAACCACGACCATGAATATAACCACGACCATGATTATAACAACCATGACCATGATTATAACAACTACGACTATGATTATAACAACCACGACCTTAATTATAACAACCACGTCCATGATTATAACAACCATGACTATGATCATAACAACCACGACCATGATTATAACAACCATGACCATAATTATAATAACCACGACCATAATTATAACAACCAGGACCATGATTATAACAACCACGACAATGGTTATAACACCCTTGACAATGATTATATCAACCACGACCATGATTATAACAACCACGACTATGATTATAACAACCACGATCTTAATTATAACAACCACGTCCATGATTATAACAACCATGACTATGATCATAACAACCACGTCTATGATTATAACAACCACGAATATGAATAAATACGACTATGATTATAACAACCACGACCATATTTACAACAACCACGACCATGATTATAACAACCACGACCAAGATTATAACAACCACGACCATGATTATAACAACCACGACCATGAATATAACAACCATTACTATGATTATAACAACCACGACCATGATTATAACAAGTACATCCATGATTATAACAACAACGTCTATGATTATAACAACCACGACCATGATTATAACAAGCACGACCAGGATTATAACAACTACGACGATAAATAAAACAACCACTACCATGATTATACCAACTACGACCATGATTATAACAACCACGCTCATGATTATAACAACCAAGACTATGATTATAACAACCACGACCATGATTATAACAATCAGGATCATGATTATAACAACCACGACCATGAATATAACAACCATGTCCATGATTATAACAACCACGACCATGATTATAACAAGCACGTCCATGATTATAACAACAACGTCTATGATTATAACAACCACGACCATGATTATAGCAACCACAACTATGATCATGACCACGACCATGATTTTAAAATAACCAGGACCATGATTATAACAACCACGACCATGATTATAACAACCACGACCATGATTATTACAACCACGACTATGATCATAACAACAACGTCTATGGTCATAACAACAACGACCATAATTATGACAACCACGACGAAGATTATAACAACCACGACCATGATTATAACACCCATGTCCATGATTATTACAACGATGACCATAATTATAATAACCACGACTATAATTATAACAACCAGGACCATGATTATAACAACCAGGACCATGATCATAACAACCACGACCATGATTATAACAACCATGACCATGATCATAACAACCACGACCATGATCATAACAACCACGAATATGATTATAACAACCACGACCTTAATTATAACAACCACGACCATGATTATAACAACCATCGACCATGATTATAACAACTACGACCATAATTAAACAACCACTACCATGATTATACCAACCACGACCATAATTATAACAACCACGTCCATGATTACAACAACCACGACCATGATTATAACAACCACGACTATGATCATAACCACGACAATGATTATAACAACCACGACCAAGAATATAACAACCACGACCATGATTATAACAACCACGACCAAGATTTTAACAACCCCGACAATGATTATAACAACCACGACCATGATTATAACAACAACGACCATAATTATAAAATCCAGGACCATGATTATAACAACCACGCCCATGATTATAACAAACACGACTATGATCATAACAACCACGTCGATGATCATAACAACAACGACCATAATTATGACAACCACGTCCAAAATTATAACAACCACGACCATGATTATAACAACCACGTCGACGATTATAACATCACGACAATGATTATAACAACCACGACCATGATTATAACAACCACGACTATGATTAAAACAACCGCGACCATGATTATAACAACCACGACCATGATTATAACAACCACAACCACGATTATAACAATAACGAATATGATTATAACAACCACGACCATGAATATAACAACCATGACCATGATTATAACAACCACGACTATGATTATAAAAACCACGACTATGATTAAAACAACCACGACCATGATTATAACAATCACGACCGTGATTATAACAACCACGACTATGAACATAACCACGACCATGATTATAACAACCAGGACCATGATTATAACAACCACAACCAAGAATATAACAACAACGACCATGAATATAACAACCACGACCATGATTATAACATCCACGACAATGAGTATAACAACCACGACCATGATTATAACACCACGAAAATGATTATAAAAACCACGACCATGATTATAACAACCACGACTATGATCATAACAACCACGTCTATAATCACAACAAAAACGACCGTAATTATGACAACCACGACCATAATTATAACAAGCACAGCCATGATTATAACAACCATGTCTACGATTATAACAACCACGTACATGATCATAACAACCACGACCATGATTATAACAACCATGACCATGATTATAGCAACCACGACTATGATCATAACCACGACCATGATTTTAAAATAACCAGGACCATGATTATAACAACCACGACCATGATTATAACAACCACGACCATGATTATAACAACCACGACTATGATTATAAAAACCACGACCATGATTATAACAACCATTACTATGATTATATCACCCAACCATGATTATTACAACCAAGACTATGATTATAACAACCACGACCATGATTATAACAATCACGATCTTGATTATAACAACCACGACCATGAATGTTACAACCATTACCATGATTATAACAACCAGGACCATGATTATAACAACCACGACCATGATTATAACAACCATGACCATAATTATAATATCCACGACCATAATTATAACAACCAGGACCATGATTATAACAACCACGACTATGATTATAAAAACCACCCACCATGATCATAACAACCACGACCGTGATTATTACAACCACGACTATAATCATAACCACGACCATGATTATAACAACCAGGACCATGATTATAACAACCAAGACCAAGAATATATCAACCACGACCATGATTATAACAACCACGACCATGATTATAACAATCACGATCTTGATTATACCAACCACGACCATGAATGTAAAAACCATGACCATGATTATAACAACCACGACCATGATTATAACAATCACGATCATGATTATAACAACCACGACCATGAATATAACAACCATTACTATGATTATATCACCCAACCATGATTATAACAACCAAGACTATGATTATAACAACAATGTCTATGATTATAACAACCACGACCATGATTATAACAAACACGACCATGATTATAACAACTACGACCATAAATAAAACAACCACTACCATGATTATACCAACTACGACCATGATTATAACAGCCACGCTCATGATTATAACAACCACAACTATGATCATAACAACCACGTTTGTGATCTCAACAACCACGACCGTGATTATAACAACCACGACCATGATTATAACAATCACGATCTTGATTATAACAACCACGACCATGAATGTAACAACCATGACCATGATTATAACAACCACGACCATGATTATAACAATCACGATCATGATTATAACAACCACGACCATGAATATAATAACCATGTCCATGATTATAACAACCACGACCATGATTATAACAAGCACGTCCATGATTATAACAACAATGTCTATGATTATAACAACCACGACCATGATTATAACAAACACGACCATGATTATAACAACTACGACCATAAATAAAACAACCACTACCATGATTATACCAACTACGACCATGATTATAACAACCACGCTCATGATTATAACAACCACAACTATGATCATAACAACCACGTTTGTGATCTCAACAACCACGACCGTGATTATAACAACCACGACCATGATTATAGCAGCCACAACTATGATCATAACCATGACCATGATTTTAAAATAACCAGGACCATGATTATAACAACCACGACTATGATTATAAAAACCACGCCCAGGATTATAACAACCACGACTATGATCATAACAACAACGTCTATGATCATAACAACAACGACCATAATTATGACAACCACGACGAAGATTATAACAACCACGACCATGATTATAACACCCATGTCCATGATTATTACAACGATGACCATAATTATAATAACCACGACTATAATTATAACAAACAGGACCATGATTATAACAACCAGGACCATGATCATAACAACCACAACCATGATTATAACAACTACGACTATGATTATAACAACCACGACCTTAATTATAACAACCACGACCATGATTATAACAACCACGACCATGATTATAACAACTACGACCATAATTAAACAACCACTACCATGATTATACCAACCACGACCATAATTATAACAACCACGCCCATGATTATAACAACCACGACTATGATTATAACAACCACGACTATGATTATAAAAACCACGACCATGATTATAACAACCACGACCGTGATTATAACAACCACGACTATGATCATAACCACGACCATGATAATAACAACCAGGACCATGATTATAACAACCACGACCAAGAATATAACAACCACGACCATGATTACAATAACCACGACCAAGATTATAACAACCACGACAATGATTATAACAACCACGACCATGATTATAACAACCACGACCATGATTATAAAGACCAGGACCATGATTATAACAACCACGCCCATGATTATAAATAATCACATCTACGATTATAAATAAACTTACGACCATGATTATAACAACCACGACCATGATTATAACAACCACGAATATGAATAAATACGACTATGATTATAACAACCTCGACCATAATTACAACAACCACCACCATGATTATAACAACCACGACCATGATTATAACAACCACGACCATGGTTATAACAACCACGACCATGATTATAACAACCACGAACATGATTATAACAACCATTACTATGGTTATATCACCCAACCCTGATTATAACAACCAAGACTATGATTTTAATAACCACGACCACGATTATAAAAATCACGCATATGATTATAACAACAACGAATATGATTATAAAAACCACGACCATGATTATAACAACCACGACCATGATTATAACAACCACGACAATGATTATAACAAGCATGACCATGATTATAAAAACCACGTCTACGATTATAACAACCACGACCTTGATTATAACAACCACGACCATGAATATAAGAGCCACGAATATGAATAAATACGACTATGATTATAACAACCACGACCATAATTACAACAACCACGACCATGATTATAACAACCACGACCATGATTATAACAACCACGACCAAGATTATAACAACCACGACCATGATTATAACAACCACGACCATGATTATAACAACCATTACTATGATTATATCACCCAACCATGATTATAACAACCAAGACTATGATTATAACAATCACGACCATGATTATAACAATCACGATCTTGATTATAACAACCACGACCATGAATGTAACAACCATGACCATGATTATAACAACCAAGACCATGATTATAACAAGCACGTTCATGATTATAACAACCACGTCTATGATTATAACAACCACGACCATGATTATAACAAGCACGACCAAGATTATAACAATTACGACCATAAATAAAGCAACCACTACCATGAGTATAAAACCAGGAACATGATTATAACAACCACGACCATGATTATAACAACCATGACCATAATTATAATATCCACGACCATAATTATAACAACCAGGACCATGATTATAACAACCACGACTATGATTATAAAAACCACGACCATGATTATAACAACCACGACCGTGATTATAACAACCACGACTATAATCATAACCACGACCATGATTATAACAACCAGGACCATGATTATAACAACCAAGACCAAGAATATATCAACCACGACCATGATTATAACAACCACGACCATGATTATAACAATCACGATCTTGATTATAACAACCACGACCATGATTATAACAACCACGACTATGATTATAACAATCACGATCATGATTATAACAACCACGACCATGAATATTACAACCATGTCCATCATTATAACAACCACGACCACGATTATAACAAGCACGTCCATGATTATAACAACCACGTCTATGATTATAACAACCACGACCATGATTATAACAAGCACGACCATGATTATAACATCTACGACCGTAAATAAAACAACCACTACCATCATTATACCAACTACGACCATGATTATAACAACCACGCTCATGATTATAACAACCACAACTATGATCATAACAACCACGTTTATGATCTCAACACCAACGACCGTGATTATAACAACCACGACCATGATTGTAACAACCACGTCTATGATTATAACAACCACGACCATGATTATAACAAGCACGACCATGATTATATCAACTACGACCATAAATAAAACAACCACTACCATGATTATAAAAACCAGAACCATGATTATAACAACCACGACCATGATTATAACAACCATGACCATAATTATAATATCCACGACCATAATTATAACAAGCAGGACCATGATTATAACAAACACGACCATGATTATAACAACCACGAAAATGTCTATAACAACCACGACCATGATTATAACAACCATTACTCTCATTATATCACCCAACCATGATTATAACAACCAAGACTATGATTATAACAACCACGACCATGATTATAACAATCACGACCATGAATATAACAACCACGATCATGACTATAACATCCACGACCATGATTATAACAACCACGACCATGATTATAAAAACCTCGACTCTGATTATATCAACCACGACCATGAATATAACAACCACGACCATGACTATAACAACCACGACCATGATTATAACAACCACGACTATGATTATAACAACCACAACCACGAATATAACAATCACGAATATGATTATAACAACAACGACTATAATTATAAAAACCACGACCATAATTATAACAACCATGACCATGATTCTAACAACCACGACTATGATCATAACCACGACCATAATTATAACAACCAGGACCATGATCATAACAATCACGACCATGATTATTACAACCACGACCATGATTATAACAACCACGACCATGATTATTACAACCACGACTATGATTATTACAACCACGACCATGATTATAACAACCACGACTATGATTATAAAAACCACGACCATGATTATACCAACCATGACTATGGATCATAACAACCACGTCTATGGTCATAACAACCACGACCATGATAATAACAACCACGACCATGATTATAACAACGACGACTATGATTATAACAACCACAACCACGATTATAACAATCACGAATATGATTATTACAACCACGAATATGATTATAAAAACCACGACCATGATTATAACAACCACGACCATGATTTTAACAACCACGACTATGATCAAAACCACGACCATAATTATAACAACTAGGACCATGATCATAACAACCACGACCATGTTTATAACAACCACGACAATGATTATAACAACCACGACTATGATTATAACGACCACGACCTTAATTATAACAACCACGACCATGATTATAACAACCACGACCACGATTATGACAACCACGAATATGATTATAACAAAACCATGATTATATCAACCACGACCATGATTATAACAACCACGACTATGAATAAAACAACCACGACTATGATTATAACAACCACTACCATGATTATAACAACCATGACCATAATTATAATAACCTCGACCATAATTATAACAACCAGGACCATGATTATAACAACCACGACAATGATTATAACAACCTTGATCATGATTATATCAACCACGACCATGATTATAGCAATCACGACTATGATTATAACAACCACGACCTTAATTATAACAACCACGTCCATGATTATAACAACCATGACTATGATCATAACAACCACGTCTATGATCATAACAACCACGACCTTGATTATAACAACCACGACCATGATTATAACACCCATGACCATGATTATAACAACCACGACCATGATTATAACAACCATTAATATGATTATATCACCCAACCATGATTATAACAACCAAGACTATGATTATAAGAAGCACGACCATGATTATAACAACCACGTCTATGTTTATAACAACCAGGACCATGATTATAACAACCACGACAATGATTATAACAACCTTGACCATGATTATATCAACCACGACCATGATTATAACAACCACGACTATGATTATAACAACCTGGACCATGATTATATCAACCACGACCATGATTATAACAACCACGGCTATGATTATAACAATCACGACCTTAATTATAACAACCACGTCCATGATTATAACAACCATGACTATGATCATAACAACCACTACCATGATTATAACAACCATGACCATAATTATAATAACCACGACCATAATTATAACAACCAGGACCATGATTATAACAACCACGACAATGATTATAACAACCTTGACCATGATTATATCAACCACGACCATGATTATAACAACCACGACTATGATTATAACAACCACGACCTTAATTATAACAACCACGTCCATGATAATAACAACCATGACTATGATCATAACAACCACGTCTATGATCATAACAACCACGACCTTGATTATAACAACCATTACTATGATTATAACACCCATGACCATGATTATAACAACCACGACTATGATTATAACAACCACAACCACGATTATAACAATCACGAATATGATTATAACAACCACGACCATAATTATAACAACCACGACCTTAATTATAACAACCACGTCCATGATTATAACAACCATGACTATGATCATAACAACCACGTCTATGATCATAACAACCAGGACCATGATTATAACAACCAGGACCATGATCATAACAACCACGACCATGATTATAACAACCACGACTATGATTATAACAACCCCGACCATGATTATAACAAACACTACTATGATTATAACAACCACGACCTTAATTATAACAACCACGACCATGATTATAACAACCACGACCACGATTATAACAACCACGACCACGATTATAACAACCACGACTATGAATATAACAACCACGACTATGATTATAACAACCACGACCATGATTATAACAACCATGACCATAATTATAATAACCACGACCATAATTATAACAACCAGGACCATGATTATAACAACCACGACAATGATTATAACAATGTCCATAACAACCAGGACCATGATTATAACAACCAGGACCATGACAATAAATAAACTTAATCTCATAATTATAAATAACCCTTGCCCATGATTATGGGTCAACCATGACTATGATCATAACAACCACGTCTATGATCATAACAACCAGGACCATGATTATAACAACCAGGACCATGATCATAACAACCACGACCATGATTATAACAACCACGACCATGATTATAACAACCCCGACCATGATTATAACAAACACTACTATGATTATAACAACCACGACCTTAATTATAACAACCACGACCATGATTATAACAACCACGACCACGATTATAACAACCACGACCACGATTATAACAACCACGACTATGAATATAACAACCACGACTATGATTATAACAACCACTACCATGATTATAACAACCATGACCATAATTATAATAACCACGACCATAATTATAACAACCAGGACCATGATTATAACAACCACGACAATGATTATAACAACCTTGTCCATGAATATATCAACCACGACCATGATTATAACAACCACGACTATGATAATAACAACCACGACCATAATTATAACAACCTTGCCCATGATTATAACAACCATGACTATGAACATAACAACCACGTCTATGATCATAACAACCAGGACCATGATTATAACAACCACGACCATGATTATAACACCATGACCATGATTATAACAACCACGACCATGATTATAACAACCACGACCATGATTATAACAACCACGACTATGATTATAACAACCACATCCACGATTATAAAAATTACGAATATGATTATAACAACCACGACTATGATTATAAAAACCACGACCATGATTATAACAACCACGACCATGATTTTAACAACCACGACTATGATCATAACCACGACCATATTTATAACAACTAGGACCATGACCAATTAATTCAATTATAACAACCACGACCATGATTATAACAACCACGACAATGATTATAACAACCACGACTATGATTATAACAACCACGACCGACCTTAATTATAACAACCACGACCATGATTATAACAACCACGACCACGATTATAACAACCACGACCACGATTATAACAACCACGACTATGAATATAACAACCACGACTATGATTATAACAACCATTACCATGATTATAACAACCATGACCATAATTATAATAACCACGACCATAATTATAACAACCAGGACCATGATTATAACAACCACGACAATGATTATAACAACCTTGTCCATGAATATATCAACCACGACCATGATTATAACAACCACGACTATGATAATAACAACCACGACCATAATTATAACAACCTTGCCCATGATTATAACAACCATGACTATGAACATAACAACCACGTCTATGATCATAACAACCACGTCCTTGATTATAACAACCACGATTATGATTATAACACCCATGACCATGATTATAACAGCCACGACCATGATTATAACAACCACGACCATGATTATAACAACCACGACTATGATTATAACAACCACAACCACGATTATAACAATTACGAATATGTTTATAACAACCACGACTATGATTATAAAAACCACGACCATGATTATAACAACCACGACCATGATTTTAACAACCACGACTATGATCATAACCACGACCATATTTATAACAACTAGGACCATGATCATAACAACCACGACCATGATTATAACAACCACGACCATGATTATAACAACCACGACAATGATTATAACAACCACGACCACGATTATAACAATCACGAATATGATTATAACAACCACGACCATGATTATATCAACCACGACCATGATTATAACAACCACGACTATGAATATAACAACCACGACTATGATTATAACAACCAATTACCATGATTATAACAACCATGACCATAATTATAATAACCTCGACCATAATTATAACAACCAGGACCATCATTATAACAACCACGACAATGATTATAACAACCTTGACCATGATTATATCAACCACGACCATGATTATAACAAACACGACTATGATTATAACAACCACGACCTTAATTATAACATCCACGTCCATGATTATAACAACCATGACTATGATCATAACAACCACGTCTATGATCATAACAACCACGACCTTGATTAAAACAACCACGACCATGATTATAACACCCATGACCATGATTATAACAACCACGACCATTATTATAACAACAATAATTACTATGATTATATCACCCAACCATGATTATAACAACCAAGACTATGATTATAACACCCACGCTCATGATTATAACAACCACGACCATGAATATAACAACCACGACCATGACTATAACAACCACGACCATGATTATAACAACCACGACTATGATCATAACAATATGAACAACCACGATTATAACAATCACGAATATGATTATAACAGTCATGACTATGATTATAATAAACACGACCATGATTATAACAACCACGACCAGGATTATAACACCCATGACTATGATCATAACAACCACGTCTATGATCCTAACAACCATGACCTTAATTATAACAACCACGACCATGATTATAACAACTACAACTATGATTATAAAAACCACGATCATGATTATAACAACCACGACCATGATTTTAACAACCACGACTATTATCATAACCACGACCATAATTATAACATCCAGGACCATGATCATAACAACCACGACCATGATTATAACAACCACGACCATGATTATAACAACCACGACCATGATTTTATCAACCACGACTATGATCATAACCACGACCATAATTATAACAACCAGGACCATGATCATAACAACCACGACCATGATTATAACAACCACGACTATGATTATAACAACCACGTCCTTAGTTATACCAACCACGACCATGATTTTAACAACCACGACCACGATTATAACAACTACGAATATGATCATAACAACCACGACCTTGATTATAACAACCACGACCATGATTATAACACCCATGACCATGATTATAACAACCACGACCATGATTATAACAACAATAATTACTGTGATTATATCACCCAACCATGATTATAACAACCAAGACTATAATTATAAGAAGCACGACCATGATTATAACAACCACGTCTATGTTTATAACAACCAGGACCATGATTATAACAACCACGACAATGATTATAACAACCTTGACCATGATTATATCAACCACGACCATGATTAAAACAACCACGACTATGATTATAACAACCTTGACCATGATTATATCAACCACGACCATGATTATAACAACCACGGCTATGATTATAACAACCACGACCTTAATTATAACAACCACGTCCATGATTATAACAACCATGACTATGATCATAACAACCACTACCATGATTATAACAACCATGACCATAATTATAATAACCACGACCATAATTATAACAACCAGGACCATGATTATAACAACCACGACAATGGTTATAACACCCTTGACAATGATTATATCAACCACGACCATGATTATAACAACCACGACTATGATTATAACAACCACGATCTTAATTATAACAACCACGTCCATGATTATAACAACCATGACTATGATCATAACAACCACGTCTATGATCATAACAACCACGACCTTGATTATAACAACCACGACCATGATTATAACACCCATGACCATGATTATAACAACCACGACCATGATTATAACAACCATTACTATGATTATATCACCCAACCATGATTATAACAACCAAGACTATGATTATAACAACCACGCTCATGATTATAACAACCACGACCATGAATATAACAACCACGACCATGACTATAACAACCACGACCATGATTATAACAACCACGACTATGATCATAACAATATGAACAACCACGATTATAACAATCACGAATATGATTATAACAGTCATGACTATGATTATAATAAACACGACCATGATTATAACAACCACGACCAGGATTATAACAACCATGACTATGATCATAACAACCACGTCTATGATCCTAACAACCATGACCTTAATTATAACAACCACGACCATGATTATAACAACTACAACTATGATTATAAGAACCACGATCATGATTATAACAACCACGACCATGATTTTAACAACCACGACTATTATCATAACCACGACCATAATTATAACATCCAGGACCATGATCATAACAACCACGACCATGATTATAACAACCACGACCATGATTATAACAACCACGACCATGATTTTATCAACCACGACTATGATCATAACCACGACCATAATTATAACAACCAGGACCATGATCATAACAACCACGACCATGATTATAACAACCACGACTATGATTATAACAACCACGACCTTAGTTATACCAACCACGACCATGATTTTAACAACCACGACCACGATTATAACAACTACGAATATGATTATAACAACCACGACCATGATTATATCAACCACGACCATGATTATAACAACCACGACTATGAATATAACAACCACAACTATGATTATAACAACCACTACCATGATTAGAACAACCACGACCACGATTATAACAACCACGAATATGATTATAACAACCACGATCATGACTATAACATCCACGACCATGATTATAACAACCACGAACATGATTATAACAACCACGACCATGATTATAACAACCACGACTATGATTATAACAACCACGACCATGATTATAACAACCATGACCATAATTATAATAACTACGACCATAATTATATCAACTAAGGACCATGATTATAACAACCACGACAATGATTATAACAACCACGACCATGATTATAACAACCACGATCATGAGTGTAAAAACCAGGACCATGATTATAACAACCACGACCATGATTATAACACCTATGACCATGATTATAACAACCATGACCATAATTATAATAACCACGACTATAATTATAACAACCAGGACCATGATTATAACAACCACGACCATTATTATAACAACCACGACTATGATTATAACAACCAGGACCATGATTAAACAACCACGTCTATGATTATAACAACCACGACCATGATTATAACAACCACGAATATGAATAAATACGACTATGATTATAACAACCACGACTATGATTATACCAACCACGACCATGATTACAACAACCACGACTATGATCATAACCTCGACCATAATTATAACAACCAGGACCATGATCATAACTACCACGACCATGATTATAACACCAATGACCATGATTATAATAACCATGACCATAATTATAATAACCACGACTATAATTTTAACAACCAGGACCATGATTATAACAACCACGACCATGATTATAACAACTACGACTATGATTATAACAACCAGGACCATGATTAAACAACCACGACCATGATTATAACAAGCACAACCATGATTATAACAACCACGTCTATGATTATAACAACCACGACCATGATTATAACAACCACGAATATGAATAAATACGACTATGATTATAACAACCACGACTATGATTATAACAACCACGACCATGATTATAACAACCACTACCATCATTATAACAACCACGACCATCATTATATCAAGCACGACCATGATTATAATGACCACGACCATAATTAAACAACCACGACTATGAATATACCAACCACGACCATGATTACTGTTATGTTCTGGGTAATAAGTTCAATATACAGGAGCGAACACAAACACCTGTATAGATTTTGTAGGTTCGATTTACTGGATAAGAGATATGGACACAAGGGGAGTAGTGCCCTCCGACCTATCTGCTTGTCAACTGCTCTATAGACGACGTATGGCAAGTGAGACATTAACTGCTTCCATACGTCGCCAGGCACATTAATTAAGCATGTGGGACATGGTAATAACATTGCCACACGCTGCTAGCTAGGCTGAATAAAAAATATATATAAATGGAGCACATACATCATATACATACATAATATATAATACAGCATACATAATACAGAATATACATACAATTACAACAACCACGACCATGATTATAACAACCACGACCATGATTATAACAACCACGACCATGATTATAACAACCACGACCATGATTATAACAACCATGACTATGATTATAATAACCATGACCATGATTATAACAACCATGACCATGATTATAACAACCTCGGTAAACTGTACCACCGGACTCGCCACCGGGCACTAAGTGCCCACGATCAGTTGTGTCTTTCTATGATAAAAGTGCCCTGCTAGGTGTCTCTCCTTAGCTACAGAGAGAATGATGTTACCACAATCAGCCGGAACAACAATAAAAAACTGACCTACTTTGGCTGGTTGCTTGGATGACACACAAGATTGAAGTAACAGATCGTTAACACGAGCGAACTTGAAAACAGACCCATCTCTAGCCTCATCCTCCTCCCCGGAAATTACCTTCTCCCTTACCCGTTTTAGATTAGTACACGAGTCTTCAAGCTTGGCAAATTCGGCAGAACTAGGGGATGCAGACGCTTCACCTTCGCCGTCCGTGTCTCCACAGCAAGGACCTTTGCTGGAGGGGAGGTGGCGTGTGAGGGTGGCGAGGCGACGTCAGCGGGTGGTGAGTCGATGTCAGCAGGCGGCGAAGAGACTGGCGCTGGTGGCGAGGAGATTGCTGCTGGTGGTGACGAGAGTTTTAAAGGTTCCGGATCGTTAGGGTCACGAACACCGAGAACATTACCAATGAGGAACCTAGCAAATTTAATGGGAGCTCTTACCACATTAGACCAACCAGTGAAATAGGGGCAACTCAGGTAGCACTTCTCAACAGGGAACTGGTCAACACGACCCAAATAATCGGCGGCACTAACCTTCGAGCAGCTGAAGATGTCAGCATCAGGCAGGGCTTCCTCAGAGATAAAATGGAGGCTTCGCAATCTTCACTATAGGAGGGGATGACTTAGGGTAGGCGTTGCGAGTGGACGCCCAATTGTCAGCAAGATGTACCGCTTCTCCATGTTTCGCTGGCCGGTGTTCTTTGATGAAAATTCTCAAGTCTGGAGGTAGAGAAGACAAAAACTGATCTAATATCATGAAGTTAGAGAGAGACTCAATGGTTTCTTCAACCCCCGATGTCTCCAGCCATTGTTGAAACAATCGACCCAGGTGAATCGAAAACTGCTGGTACGTTTCTCCTGCTCTAATCTTCGTTCTGCAGAAGTCAACACGATAACCATGAGAAGTCTTGTTAAATCCTCGTAAGAGAGCTTGCTTCAACAAGAAGTAATCTCTGGTGATGTCGGCAGACAGGGACGTGTAAATCTCTACTGGCTTACTACTCAGTAGGCTACCCAACCTTACAGCATAGCTATCTGGGTCCACACCAAGCAGCTCAGCTACCCGTTCAAACCTAACAAGGTAGGAGGCGATGTCTTCTTCACGGTACACAGGCAAGCTGGGTTTTACCACATTGTCTTGTATATGGCCAGAGGATTCTGGTCTACTTGAAGCATTAATCCTAGCTAGTTCTAGGTCCTTTTCTGCCACGTTCCTTTAACTCTTTGACGTTCCTCCAACTGTCTCTTTTTCTGAAGTTCCTCCAATTCTCTTTCTCTCTGACGTTCCTCCAACTCTCTCTTTTTCTGAAGTTCCTCTCTCGCTTTCTGACGTTCCTCTCTCTCGGCATTCTGTTGGTTGACCACATACTGACCAACCTCAGTACCTGTCAGACCCAGGGCCACCGCTTGACCTTTCAACTCCTCAAATTTATACATAATGATCCGAAAGGCCAAGAGCAAAAAGAAAAATACACAACTTACCCCCCAAATAGCCAAATGTAACTTACCTAGTGGCTCAATCAGACCAATAAATGATTTGATCCGACTGGAGGGTACCTCGTTCCGCACCCAGCCCAGCTGAATCACCTCAGGGTAAAGAAACCGCACCAGGTGAAACAACAACAAATATGCTATGGCAGCATCCATAGTGCACCCCAACCAACACTAATTAACTTCCCCTTGTACAAGGGAGAGCAACAAAATTACCACACAGATGGAAGGGATAACCACTGAACAACACTTACTTCCGGGCCACAGACAGTAAGTGGCGCGCACACGGCGACTTACAACAAACACCGGAACGAATGTTGCAGAAACCAAAGGTCAGAGACAATCCTGGCAAGGTCGCCACTTGTAAAGGCCTGGGACACAGACGGTGGAGAGGAGCTGGCGGTCGTGGCGGCTGCGGTAGTGGTTTAGGGTAGGTGCCCAGAGATTAACATACGAATTGTGAAGGTCTGGGAAAACTGCCCACGAGTCCAGGACCTATGATGAGATCACAGTCAGAATTTGACGAACAGCGGTGGATAGATAGTGACTGTATGACGGTTGGGGTGAATCTGACGGCGACACAGGTAGAAGCGCCGTTTTCGCCTCTGTCCAACCCCCTCAACTGTTGGTCGCACCAGCAAACAAGCGAGTAAGCAGCGGTAACGAGCAGGAAGATCGTTTCCGCCCTTACACTTAGTATTATATTTTCAGCAGCACAGTGCGGTATGGTTCACACAGGCAGTGCTATAATCATCACCACAGCAAGGAAATAAATCGGCACCACAGCACTGTATTAAATCAGCACCACAGCTCGGTGCTATAACCATTTCCACAGCACAGTATTAAATCAGCACCACAGCTTGGTGCTACTATAACCATTTCCACAGCACAGTATTAAATCAGCACCACAGCTCGGTGCTATAATCATTTCCACAGCACAGTATTAAATCAGCACCACAGCACGGTGCTATAATCATTTCCACTGCACAGTATTAAATCAGCACCACAGCTCGGTGCTATAATCATTTCCACAGCACAGTATTAAATCAGCACCACAGCTCGGTGCTATAATCATTTCCACAGCACAGTATTTAATCAACACCACAGCTTGGTGCTATAGCCATTTCCACAGCACATTATTAAATCGGCACCAAAGCTTGGTGCTATAGCCATTTCCACAGCACAGTATTAAATCGGCACCACAGCTTGGTGCTATAATCATTTCCACAGCACAGTATTAAATCAGCACCACAGCTCTGTGCTATAATCATTTCCACAGCACAGTATTAAAGCAGCACCACAGCTTGGTGTCTAAATCATTTCCACAGCACAGTATTAAATCAACACCACAGCTTGGTGCTATAGCCATTTCCACAGCACAGTATTAAATCGGCACCAAAGCTTGGTGCTATAGCCATTTCCACAGCACAGTATTAAATCGGCACCACAGCTTGGTGCTATAATCATTTCCACAGCACAATATTAAATCGGCACCACAGCACAGTATTAAATCAACACCACAGGTTGGTGCTATAATCATTTCCACAGCACAGTATTAAATCAGCACCACAGCTTGGTGCTATAGCCATTTCCACAGCACAGTATTAAATCGGCACCAAAGCTTGATGCTATAGCCATTTCCACACCACAGTATTAAATCGGCACCACAACTTGGTGCTATAATCATTTCCACAGCACAATATTAAATCGGCACCACAGCAGAGTATTAAATCAACACCACAGTTTGGTGCTATAATAATTTCCACAGCACAGTATTAAATCAGCACCACAGCTTGGTGCTATAGCCATTTCCACAGCACAGTATTAAATCAACACCACAGTTTGGTGCTATAACCATTTCCACAGCACAGTATTAAATCAGCACCACAGATAATGAGCATCAAGGATGGAAGGGACGGCGCAGGCTTTTTCATGTCCTGTGTATCATGAGTTCCCGTAGACTTAACCACCTAACGTTTGACTATGATCGCCCAGTAAGGAGAATTAACCTGCGTCAACTCGATACAGTTTATTTCGGTCAGACCTGTCAAATACAAATAAACAATTTGCAAGAGGGAACTGAAGGTTCAGTGACATATCATATATGAATACATTCACCTAATATTACTACAAGTGGGTACATTATCTTAATAGTAAACACAACATAAGCTGTATATCGTCAGAAGTTACTCAATTAATATTCTTCACGTCCACAATGAAACACAATATTTTCACACTTACGTGTTGTAGGTTTGGCTTGGACCAGACAGCCTCTGGAGAGTTTAGGGCGATCAGTTGCTGGGTACTGCCGTATGTTATCGTCCAGGGGCCTGGCTCGCCTGGGTGAACGTCAAGCGAATTCAGGATATATACGCCTTTTTCCTCATTAAGACACGAGCTGACTCACCAGCGTCTCGTCGCATAGTACACAACAACATTAATTCTTATAACTTCCCATAATTACTTCCACTACTCTTATCACTCCTATGATTACCGCTGGCCAGCGGTAAAAAAAAAAATATATATATATACTGTATATATATTTATATATATATATATATATATATATATATATATATATATATATATATATATATATATATATATATATATATATATATATATATATATATATATATATATATATATATATATATATATATATATATATATATATATATATATATATATATATATATATATATATATATTAGGGTGGTCCAAAACTATATGGTAAAAAATATAAGTAGTAATATATTGCCTCCACAAGCCTTAAAATTGTCCATTTGGTTCATAGATAAGGTCTGTAAAACTTTATCCATATTCATTAACATTTAGAGGTCAATCCATTTTGCATATTATACTTGTAGTGTAGGACTGAATTTTCTTGTCCGCATGATACAGTCTTAATATACACAACACATTATATTGGGTATATTTCAATGTATATAGCCTAGTTGCCTATTTGGAAAGGAGTACGATTCGAAGGTACAGAGCAAGTGGGCGTAAGCAAGCAGCTGAAACAGACCGAAAATCATTTTCTCCAGATGAACCTCTTCTCCTACATTGGGACGGAAAACTCCTTCCTGACGTACAGAACACAACTGCTAGTCGCATTGCCATTGTGGTGACATTTAATGGACAAGAGAAGCTGCTAGGAGTACCCAAAAAAGAGAGAGAAACTGGAGAAGCACAGGCCGAAGCATGTTTGGAAGCAATAAAATCATGGAATGTTGAGAAATTGGTTAAAGGACTTGTATTTGATACTACTGCTTCCAATACAGGATTACATCGTGGAGCATGTGTCCGCATTGAAGATGAACTGGAACAGGAACTTGTTTGGATACATGCAGACACCATGTGCTAGAAATTATGCTAAGCGATGTCTTCAGTTTGATCTGTGGGTCAACTGGAAGTCCTGAGACTATTCTGTTTAAGCGCTTCAAAAAGCAGTGGAGGTCCATTTCGCTCAATGACTTCATTCCAGCACCAGAAAGCATGTTTGAGGACCCAATGCTTCAAATTCTAAGGAAGGAGTTGCTTGAATATTTGCCAGTAGCCCTGCAGGATAATCAGCCACGAGATGATTATAGGGAGTTTCTAGAACTAGCTCTTTTGTTTCTTGGTGGACTGCCAAGTAGTAAGGTTTCCTTTCGAGTTCCTGGTCCTACACACCATGCAAGATGGATGGCAAAAGGAATCTATGCTCTCAAAATCTATCTGTTCAAACATCAATTCACATTATCAACACGGGAAGAAAACTATGCTCTCAAAATGTTTGTGAGCATAATGTATGTGAGATTCTGGCATGAAGCACCAATGGCTGTTCGAGCTCCATTCAATGATTTGCAGCTAATGAAGGTTTTAAAGGAATATCCTCATGAGAAAGTTGCACACGCAGCACAAGCAGCAATTAGCCGACATCTCTGGTATCTATCAGAACATCTTATCGGTCTAAGCTTATTTGATGACAGGATCGATACTGAAACCAAGAAGAATATGGTACAAAACTTCCAGTGCCCAAAGAAACAGGACTTTTCAAGGCGTATTGTCCTATCTGATGAAACTCCTATCAGTAATGTGGCCTCATTTGTTACTGAGCGTACATTAGATATTTTTGATGTTCTTACACTAGATGGCAAAGAAAGAGCACAACTGTTCTTGAGTAAGGATCCCAAAACATGGAAAGACGATGAAGTGTTTATCACAATGAGAGATCGTGCGATAAATATGAAGGTGGTGAATGACAGCGCAGAGAGGGCAATTGCTCTCATAGAGCGTTATAATGAGTCTATAACGCAAAATGAGGACCAAAAGCAGTATCTTTTACAGGTTGTTGCAGCTCATCGCAAGAAGTTACCAACGGCAAGCAAAGCTGCTATGATGAAGGGATACAAATAAAGAATGTGTATTGGTGTTCTAGAGTTATTTAGTTTGTAATTTGTAAAACTTATAATTGTATTTTGCTGAATAAAGACAATGTGTTTATAATGTGTTTATCTAGCCCCGAAAAATCCTTATTACGTACTATATGGAAAAAAAGAGGACATTGGATTGACCTCTAAATATGCTTTAAATGATCCAATTTTTTTCTGGGATGCATTTTGTACCTAATGGACAAAAATAAACCTTGTGGAGAAAACGTATACAAATATGTGATATTTTGGACCACCCTAATATATATACTATGCATTTCTTGCATAGATAGGACAATGTCATGTCTGACACCTTGAATATTGCCACACCTGATAGTAGTCTGCTTTTCATGATCTCCCATGAAGTAAATTTGGAGGAACTTTGCCTGCTCATCTTCCAGTCGTAGGAGGGATCCTGCTTTGTGGTAGACTTGACCCTGGACTTTGAATGTGGGCATGTATCTGTGCTCACGAACTACTCTGGTAGCTCCAAAGGATGTCATCTGGAAGCAATCAAACGAATTTCATGCGCTTGATCATTTCCTAGAGAACGCCTTTCTGCTGTTTGCTATCTGTGAGCATTAAGACGAGATTCCCTTTCCTGATCTGTTTCTTGTGACCGACTGTCCGCTGTTCGCTCTCTCTGAGCTTTAAGGCGGGATTCCTTTTCCTGATCTGTTTCCTGTGACCGATTGTCCGCTGTTCGCTTTTTGTTAGCATTAAGACGGGATTCCCTTTCCTGATCTGTTTCCTGTGACCAACGGTCCGCTGTTCGCTTTCTGTTAGCATTAAGACGGGATTCCCTATCCTGATCTGTTTCCTTTGACCGATTGTCCGCTGTTCGCTTTTTGTTAGCATTAAGACGGGATTCCCTTTCCTGATCTGTTTCCTGTGACCAACGGTCCGCTGTTCGCTTTCTGTTAGCATTAAGACGGGATTCCCTTTCCTGATCTGTTTCCTGTGACCGACTGTCCGCTGTTCACTCAGGGCGGCTCATCCTCTAGGCCACGGTAGGACGCCACCCTCCGTGAGGCTCCACATTGTCTCACTGTTCAGTCCCCAAAACTTCTTCTTACATCAATAATTCATTAAGGGTGTATGTAAGTTCCACCATGTTTTTCACTACAACGGTAAAGCAAAGTATATTTTTTTAGCATTAAACTCTTATAATTTATTGTCTAATCAACACTACATATAACATCATCCATCATCACTACTTATAACACCATCCATCATCACTACATATAACACCACCCATCATCACTACATATAACACCACCCATCATCACTACATATAAAAATATCCATCATCACTACATATAAAAATATCCATCATCACTGCATATAACATCATCCATCATCACTACATATAACACCATCCATCATCACTATATATAACACCATCCATCATCACTACATATAACACCATCCAACATCACTACAGATCGGTAAAGTAGTTTCCGAGATTCTCGTGAAGACATACACGGTAGGACGCCACCCTCCGGGAGGCTCCACATTGTCTCACTGTAGTGCATTAGGGTAGACCACATTTTTGGTTTTGCCATTAGCAGCAAGTATGTACAGATTTTTGCCAGTTCCCACTCCGGAGCATCCAACATAGAACTGTCCATGAGAGAAGCAAGGAAACATTTGCTATCCATGCCAAGTTTGGTCCGGGCGGCTCATTCGCTACGCCACGGTAGGACACCACCATCCGGGAAGCTCCACATTGCCTCACTGTTCACTCCCCAAAACTTCTTTCATCAATATTTCATTAACGGTGTATGTAAGTTCCACTACAACGGTACAGCAAAGTATAATTTTAGCATTAAACTGTTATTATATTATTGTCTAATCATCACTACATATAACAACATCCATCATCACTACATATAGCATCATCCATCATCACTACATATAACACCATCCATCATCACTACATATAACACCATCCATCATTACTACATATAACACCATCCATCATCACTACATATAACACCATCCATCATCACTCCATATAACATCATCCATCATCACTACATATAACACCATCCATCATCACTACATATAACACCATCCATCATCACTTCATATAACACCACCCATCTTCACTACATATAACAACATCCATCATAAATTTAGATTTAGGTGCGAAATACTGTAGGCAAAGATTGGTTTGGAAATAGAGTAGTGGATGAGTGGAACATGTTAGCAAACATCATCATTAACTAGGATACGCTGGAAAGCTTGAAACATGGGTTGGATGGGTATATGAGTGATTGAGGTTGGGTGTAAATGGGACTGCCCAGTATGGGTCAATAGGCCTGCTACAATTTCCTCCATTCTTATGTTCTTATTTTCTTATGTTCCAAAGTTTCACGGAGCTTGATAAACATACAATCTGGCTGAATTTTTGCAAATCATCAGCAAGTTTTGTGTATCCTACACTAACGCCTTGACGTTTGGATTCAGCAGGACAAACTAGTTTGTTGCTCTTTGAAACTTGGCAGAAGATGTACAGTGACCAGTTTATGAGATTTTAATTCTTGTTGTTTGTGATGGGACTTTCCAGGGGAGGATCCTCTTCAAGTAAACTCGTAGCAGCCATTGTTCCTGTAATGCAGAAATAAAGACACTTAACCAAAGCTATTTGTACATCTGTCTTCACTATTTTTAAAAATACTCAAGCAGATAAAGGGGTATAATGTACTATTGTCTTTTGAAGTAATGAACATAAATATGGGATTAAAAAAAATTTTCATGAAAAAATCGAAAAATTTATATATAATAAACTAATAAACAAACATACTTTCGTCTGAAAAAAAAATAGAAAAAAATGTCTTTGTCAGGTCAAGATTCATAACATATCCAAATTTCAGTATGTTTGGTTCGTGAGGCGCTACAGCGCGGTCAGCCGCTAGGGGCACTGCAGGCAACCAGGGACGCTGTTCAGTTGTCACTATATCAGAAAATCTTTACTAACCCTAGTAAAATGTGGCCAAAGTCTTATAATTCTATACAAAAGTGAACAATCCTAGTGCTTATCCGCCCCACTATATATTACATTTTTGCTTACTGTATTTGTCAATAAACCCTTAAATATTATTATTATTATTATTATTATTATTATTATTATTATTATTATTATTATTATTATTATTATTATTATTATCAAATATAGTACCTGTTGGGGACAGCGTCGATACAGTATGCAGTATACTAAGCCTCCGTTACTTAAATTAGACCAACACTATTCTCGACCAACTTTACTTACCTAAAAGTAAATTTAGGAGGAACCTGCTTACAGCTTGGTGAACTGGAGAGTGCCTCGGGATCGATTCTTCGATTCTTATAACACATGGCGCATGCTTTATCCACGCGGGCGCTGTGCCCCCTATTTTACATATGATATCCAAAAAATATAAAATATTATCTATTCCTACATATTACACATATGCCTTCACAAAACACTATCCCTAAGCCTACACATTACACGTACGCTATCACAAAAGCATATAGCCCCTCACCTACTGTACACATTACCCAAATTACCTGTTGAGGGTAAGTACTGGTGGGAGAGGCGACTATGGCAGTCCTGTTTATACTTCACGAGTCGATGAGGACCAAAGGTTATAACCAGTGGAATATATTTTTAAGGGCGCAGTAACTCCAGCCTATCGGTGAGGGTCTGGCCTTTATAACTCCAAATTATGTTTCGCTGGGGTGGGTAAAAATCACCTGAAACCAAATCCAGAACTTTATGCGGAAATAACACAAAGTTACCTGGTTATTTCATCGACGATAGCGGTGAATGGTGGAGCGTGGGGCCTGTGCTGTTTTACTTCGTCTGGAATATACACGAGGGATGATGAAAGAAGAATTTGAGGTGGAAAGTATTACATAAGTAAGTTCTGATATATATTTTTTTCTTAATATACTATACATGAAGGGTTGTGGGAGAGGAATTAGAGGAAAATATTACATACACTATATATGATCTGGTATTTTTTCTAATATGCATGAATGACTGATGAATACACACACACACACACTCATATACATACTGTGTGTGTGTGTATATATATATATATATATATATATATATATATATATATATATATATATAATATATATATATATATATATATATATATATATATATATATATATATATATATATATATATATATATATATATATATATATATATATATAATGTGTGTGTGTGTGTTACACTAATTAGAGAAAACTGCCTCGTAAACCTTGAAAAGCAAGTGTGGTTTCTGCCGAATAAGGACAACTTTAGTTTTTATTGTTCTAAATCAATGAAAATTAATTCGTATATGGTCAAATTTGTTCTGTTTCATGTGGGGCGTGAATTACCATCATAATATGGTAAAATTATACCTAAAGTAGGTTAGATTAGCTTAGCTTAGGTTTTGTATGAAACTTTTCATATACATATATTTTTATGGCCTATATGATCGTTTATTACGTCAGAAATTTCCAAAACGGATAACTACATAAGAGTTTTCTCTAATCGGCAATTACCCCTTTTTAGCGTTGCATACACACGCACACACACCAGTGTTGAGCAAATTATATATGAAATTTTTTGAGAAGAAACTACTAAGTAATATTTTACCACATTCAGCAGTTTGGTTTAGATATGTAGATGATGTAATATGTCTTTGGCCATGTAATGAGGATTACAAGCCTTACTACCACTACTTAACAACTTAGCCCCCTCGATCAAATTCACTGTGGAATTAGAAAGTGAATGCAAATTACCATTCCTAGACGGTCTGATCCACAGAGTAGGTAACACCTTTAAGTTCAGTATTTATAGGAAAGCTACAAATGTGTGTTCAGGTATTCATTATTATTCTGCCACCATAATAGAGTCAAACAGTCAGTATTCTCATCAATATTTTTACATGATCTGCGAATATGCAGTCCAGAATTCATTGATGAGGAATATAAATATAATTATAATATTGCTTTGAAATATTTTTTATAGAACTCATCCTAAACCTCCCTATGACAGTAAGAATCTCTTAGTATTACCTTTTAACAAAAATTTCTCTCAGATTCCTCTACAACTGAAAACCTGGAACATAAATGTAACATTTAGTAACTCATGAACTGTAAAACAAATGTTAATAAAGAACTCCCCCAGCATTGCAGGTGGCTGCATTGACAAGGTTCCTTGCAAGGAATGTAATAAATATGTTCTAGTTAAGCCAGACAGGAAACGATCTTATAACTAGACACAGACAGCAAAAATATAGGGCAAGGACAGGCCAAGAATCGAATGCTTAGTTCATTCATATGAAACATAATAAGCAGTTCAAATGATGTCGAAGTCTTTAAACTGCTAGGGGAACATATGAGCACGGCGGTGGAGGAGACTGTAGTGGGAGCGGGTAAACAAAGTGAAAGGTTACAGGGAAATAGCGCTAGGAATTATGACAAAACTAAATTATGCAGGGAGTTAAAAACTAAACGCGACAAAGAGAGGACTCAGAACAAGACTAACTTAAATGTCTACGACGCAAACAGTAAAGTATGAGAACCAAAATGGATGAAATCAGGGCGTTGGTATGTACCGAAAAAATCGATAAAATAGCATTCACCGAAACATGGATAAACCTAGACTCCCGTGAGTTACCTGTCGAATACCAAATTGCAGGTTACAAATTATTCCATACCGATAGGAAGATTAGAAAAGGAGGCGGAGTAGCAATCTGTCAGGGATAATCTGAAGTGTGAAATAAATAAGGAAATTAAAACTGAGCAGAATACAGAAACAATTTGGGTAGAATTAATCGATGGTAGGGAAATATTAATCACTGGAGTAATATATAGACCTCCTAATCTTGACAGAGTTAATGAGCGACTTATTTGTGATGAAGTGCCCCGGGCTTCCATACATAGCAAAGTCTGTATAGTAGGCGACTTTAACTTTAGCCAAATAGATTGGATTGACCTTGCGGGTAACTCAGAATCAGAGGATTTTCTTGAAACAATCCAGGACTGTTTCCTAAGCCAACATATAACCGAACCCACCCGGGGTAATAATATACTCGATTTAGTTCTGTCAAACAGAGAAAACCTCATTATCAATGTCGAGACGAGGAACAAACTTGCTAACAGCGATCACAAAGAAATTAGATTCCAGTTAGAATTTCAGGGTAGCCACAAGGAAAATTCCACTAGTTATCTGACAGTGATGTCAGATAACGAGGGAACTGTTTTCAGATGAGGTTCCTCCTTTCTGTTGTAAGTAATACTGCTGCTTTAGTCTAACTTTAATGCATTTAATATTTCTTAATAATTTTGATATCATGTATAATTTTTGTTCCCCAGTGTAGCGTCTTAAGCCAGGCGAATATGTTTGTGTACCATTATTGATTTGGGTTGTAGTGTTGGAGGGAATAGAAGTGTCAAATTTTACAGTGCGTCTCATTCACCCCAATCACAGGTGCTATTTTTCCACGGGTCATGGAGAATGTGACTAAAAAAATTCATAATACCACTATACCGATTTTTACGAAACTTGGTTGGAGTCTCGCCGGAAACAAATTATCTTAGTGTTTGAGAAATTGGGTCAAACATCACGTCCAAATATTAAATACCCAACTATGGAGGTGCCACCAAAATAAGTAAACCGACCTTAGTAAAGCTTGACATTTAGGTTTTACATTGAATGAGATAGTAAGGCCACCTTAAGAGGTGATATTTGATATTTGACAAACGTTTAAAAAAACTGGATCTCGGTGAGATGTGATAGGTGGGCTTTCGGGATCAAGGAGGACCATTAGTCAACATACATTGGTGAGTAAAGCATGACATTATGTAGATAGTCCATTTTCTCACTTTATCCTCCTCCTTTCACTTCAACTCTTCCCATTTACTCTCCACTTTTCTTACTTCTCCCTGATCTACCCGTGAGAGGGACGGGGGGCCCTCCCGCATGGCCCACCGTAGCGTGTAGGTCGAGATATAAAGATTTAAAGTGGCTTGGATGATCTAAAAGAGGACGCCATTAGACTTTTAGAGAGTAAAATTTAGATATTTTTTCGTCTGAAGTTCGCCTTAAAACCTCGACGCACTTAATATTCTCTCTTGAGAAGTGTTTAAAAGTATTATGAAGCTAATTGCATTAAGGCTTCAGCGCGCGAGCCTTATAAAGATATAATTCTGTATAAGATAATGAGAGAGCCTGGGAGGGGAGGTCGGTCCAGCTCAGGGATAAAAATGAGGAACCAGAGGCGAATTAATGGAGTCTTTTACGGCCTGTGCTGCCTTTGTCGCGTCTCTGGGGACCCTTTCAAACTTTCTTCGCCCATTAGATGAGTACGGAGGGTGGGGGGGGGGGGAGGGGCTCATATTGTCACCCTAGTGTCTGTGTCGGCGTTTTCCTCTGCGTCTGCGTCCGATTTGGGTAGATTTTTTGGTCGAATTACATGGAGTAAATTTTCTACTTTATTAATCAATATTAATAGCACTTTGTATAATATTGTTAAATATTAGAGGAATATTAAAGACCTGTCGTCTTCTCTCCTCTCAGCGCATCTCCACATTAACCCGGCCTCGTAACTTGAACCCTGATTTTGGTTATTATAGTTTAAATCCAGTTAGTTAGATAATGACATGTTAGGTTAGGTTACTTTAACTTATGTTAGGTTTCAGGTTGGACCTGGTTCCGGGTTCGGTTTAGATTGATTCTTGGTCGTTTTACTACAGGTTTATAGGATTGGTGGTCGACCGATGTTTCATAAGTTAACAAGATTATTGACTCAATTAAAGCCAATCTGGAGTCCATGCCAGTTATCTCAAAATCGAAAATTAATGGCGAAAAATTACATCTGTTTCACACCTGTAAAGGCGTTAAGGTATATGCATACATGGTTATTGAGCACTCGAGTAAAGTCCCTTCAAGTTGACGTCTATCTTTTACTGATCAAGAGTCAGTTTACAGTGCCAGGACGTGCAGTACCAGCACAGGACTACTATTATAATATATAAATAATAGGTACAATTGGTTGAGACTTGTTTTACCCATTTTCAAGTGATGCTGACAACAGAACCCGTCAGCTGTACATCCCTTGTTTATGAAATATATATCCTGTGTCTGTGTATAAAAGCTTGCGTATGTATTTGAAATCGGTTTTCCTGGTGCTTTGGCATGTACTGAAGTCATCTTAATATAATTGAATTTATATTTTCTACCCCACTATGGAAATTCCACACCACAGTCATGTTTCCTCATATACAATGTTTTTCGAACATGAATAGATTCAGCTATCAAGACTCTATCTAACCAACATAAACTAAGCCTAATCATACTTTAAATTAATGTATATTAGTAAAACCTAATTTAACCTTATTTACTCTAACCTAACCTAACAACTTAGCTTACTGAACTCTACTTGCACTAACCTTTTTAAAGCTACAGTATATTATTTTATCTAATCCAATAATGACTCTGTTTATGACCATCACCACATATACCAGGATGAAGGCTATTGTCACCACCACTACCAGGATGAAGGCTATTGTCACCACCACTACCAGGATGAAGGCTATTGTCACCACCACTACCAGGATGAAGGCTATTGTCACCACCACTACCAGGATGAAGGCTATTGTCACCACCACTACCAGGATGAAGGCTATTGTCACCACCACTTCCAAGATGAAGGCTATTGTCACCACCACTTCCAGGTTGAAGGCTATTGTCACCACCACTACCAGGATGAAGGCTGTTGTCACCACCACTACCAGGATGAAGGTTATTGTCACCACCACTACCAGGAGGAAAATAAATGTCACTACCACCACCAAAATGAAGTTCATACTCACTACATCTACCAGAATGATGGTTATGGGATCCGGACAAAAGCCCCCAGGACAAAATAAAACCGGAAAAAAGAACCCTGGACAAAACCTATCAGTTAAAGTGCGAAGTAGGACAAAAGCCAACTCATTTACAGTGCAAAATAAGTTAGGTTAGGTTTAATTTGGTTTTATTAGATTAGATTATATTAGGTTAGGTTAGGTTGGGTTGGGTTAGATTAGGTTAGGTTAAGTTAGGAAAGGTATTGCAGTCTTATGATATAATAAATGTATTATTTTACATGTCAGAAAGGTGTTCATAACTCTCAATAATAAAGAATATAAATAATTATCTAAAATTATTATTATTATTTATTTGTCCTAAGGGGCTTTTGTCTCACACTCAATAGTTATAATCGAATGTAGGAGAAAATGGCACAGAAAGACTGGCAATAGGAAAATATGGCATCGGGAAAAAGGCATAATCATCAGACTAGGTTACTGGGAGAAAATGGCACATTAATTTTTATTGACATGTTTTCGCAAAAAATTTATAACGTTTCTTACTGAAACTTACCTACGTATTATTGGACAAAGGAAGGCTATAGGTAGGAGAATGTATCAAACTAAAACACGAGATATGATCGAGGTGTATAAATGGAAGTCAGGGCTAAACAAAGATGATATAACAAGTTACCAAACGTTAGCTCGTAAGTTCGTTTGTGGTTCGTGAGCTCGAAGTGAAATTTGTTGTGCCATGTTTTTCTAGTGTGAAAATTGTGCTATTTTTTCTTGTGCCATATTTTCCGGTGCTATTTTTTCCGAGTACCTTATAGTCACCACCACTACCAGGATGGTTGTCATTGTCACCACCACTACCAGATGATGGAAATAGTCACCATCATTACCAGGATGATTGTCATAGTCACCACCACTACCAGGATGATAGTCATAGTCACCACACCTTTACCAGGATGATAAAAAAGTCACCACCACTACCAGGAAGATAGTCATAGTCACCATCACTACCAGGATGATAGTCATAGTCGCCACCACTGCCAGGATTATGGTCATAGTCACCACCACAACCAAAATAATAGTCATAGCAACCACCACTACCAGACTGATAGTCAAAGTCGCCACCACTACCAAGATGATGTCCATGGTCACTGCAGGAACCATAAGCGTGTTGCTGGTCTCTATGGGGAAATACGCGCGTCAAGACCATCGCCTCAGACTCGGTTTATGACCCTCGGGTCTGTCTAATTTCCGGTGCGGACGTGCGAGTGTTGATCTCGGGAGTCTCTCTCTCTCTCTCTCTCTCTCTCTCTCTCAGAGCAGAACATATTATGACCGCTAATTACTTTCCTGTATCATAGTATCAAAATCACTATTATCCACAATCCTCATATTTTCACCATCACTATCATCCCTCACCCCTATCATCCCTAACCACTATTACCCCCTCACCACAATCATCTCTCACCACTATCTTCCTTCACTGCAATCAACCCTCACCACTATCATTTCTCACCACTATCATTTCTCACCACTATCATCCCTTACCACAATCATCCTTCACCACTACACCCATCACCACAATCATCACTCACCTCTATCACCCTCACCACTATCATCTTTCACCACAATCTTCCCTCACTACTATAACCCCTTACTACTATCACTTCTAACCACGATCATCCCTCACCACTAACCCGTTTACCACTATCACCCCTCACCACTACTACCTCTCACTATTATCCATCAACACGATCACCCATTCACCACTATAATTCCTCATCACTATTACCCATCACCGTTATCCCCCTTCACCCTATCATCATTCACCACAATCAACCCTCATCACAATCATTTCTTATCACGATCACCCCTCGCCACAATCATTCCTCACCATATCCCCCTTCACCACTATCATCCCTCACTACTATCATCCTTAACCATTATCATTCTTCACAGATATTACCCCTCACCAGTATGTCTGCTAAAATAAACACCAATCTGACTCCTCACCAATCTTGTATGACGTCCCCTAAGGTTCCATTCTCGGTCCAGTACTGTTTTTGTTGTACATAAACGATATAGTCGTCGCCAGCACACTCATAAAATACAACTTATTTTCAGACGATAGTAATCTCTATGCCAGCAACTCGGACATCCAATCCTTGATGAGAACTATGAATACTGAATTAACTAAAGTCAGGACCTGGGTAATACTTAATAAACTGACCTTAAAAATCGAAAAAAACCACTACACCATCTTTCACAGAAGGAAAAATTTACCCCGAGATTTGGACCCCTGTACCTTGGTAATACAGTCCTCAAACATGAATGAAATACTAAATTCCTCTGAGTTATTGTTGATGAGAAGCTTAACTGGAAAAACCACATACAAGCCATTCACAGTAAAGTCAATAAACAGTGCGGTATCATGTATCGCAATAAACAGTGCGGTATCATGTATCGCACTCGACAGTCACTCATTCTTACAGCAATGAAAGAACTCTATTATGATCTTGTTTACCAACACCTGATACACTGCCACACACTATAGGGGGCATCTGGCTCTTCAAAAACCCAATCCCTGGTTACTGCACAAAAGAGAGTTATGAGGACAATGACCTACTTGAAAAAAACAGATCACACAAGCGAACAATTTGCTAAATTGAAAATTAAAAAATTCTAGGATATTAACACCTACTGTTGTGCCCTATTTGTTTACACTCTGTCAATCACTTGCTTTACAACAATTATTTCCAGCTCCGGAATAATCAGAGATACAACTTAAGGCACCAAGAGCTACTAAGACCACCCCCCATGCACTCCTCTCAGTCCCAGACTTCCATAAAATATCATGGTGTGAAGGTGTGGAAAAACGTACCCCCAACAATCCGAGCAAAGACTCAGCTCCCTTCATTTAAATCATCTTAAAAAATATCTATTGTCTAAATATTAATATTTCTTGTAGTACTTACTTTAAATACCTGTTTTTATTGTACCATCAAAAACGTTTTATCAGAAATTATCATATAGATAGATAAGAAATTAATATTGAAAAAAAATAACTTAAGCGAGATAGTAGTGACTACAGGTGTAGTAACGATGTTAGTAAGCAAATAGACAAACTAAAGCCTAATAAGTCACCAGGTCCCGATGAGATATTTGCCAGATTGTTAAAGGAATGTAAGGAAGAGCTTAGTATGCCTTTAGCAAATTTTTTTAAATGTCCTTAAAAACGGGTGTAGTACCAGAATCCTGGGGGATAGGGAATGTAATTCCGATTTTCAAGAATGGAGATAGATTACGATCCTCTAACTACCGTTCAATCAGTATAACATCAATTGCCGGCAAATTACTGGAAGCAATCATTTCAAACTCTATTCGAAATCACCTGCAGAAGCACAAGTTGATCAATGATTCCCAACATGGCATCATAAGTGGGCGTTCATGTCTAAGTAATATATTAACATTCTTTTCACTGTTTTTGATTCAGTAGACGAGGAGCACAATTATAATAAGAACATAAGAACATAAGAATGGAGGAAAATGCAGCGGGCCTATTGGCCCATTACTGGGCAGCCCCGTTTACACCCAACCCCTATTGCTCATATAAGCATCCAACCTATGTTTGAAGCTATTCAGCGTATTCGAGTTATTGAAGATATTTGGTAACTTGTTCCATTCATCCACTACTCTGTTTCCAAACCAGTGTTTACCTATTTTGCGCCTAAATCTAAATTTGTCTAATTTAAAACCATTGTTACGAGTTCGCTCCTGGTTGGATAGTTTGAGTACCTTTGTAATATCCCCTTTGCTTAGCCCGACTTCCATTTATACACCTCTATCAGGTCGCCCCTTGCTCTTCGTCTCTCGAGGGAGTGCAAATTAAGATGCTTTAACCTGTCTCTATACTCAAGGTTCCTAATGCCCGGGATTAGTCTTGTCATTCTCCTCTGAATTCTTTCCAAGGATTCTATATCCATTCTATAATACGGTGACCAGAACTGAACTGCGTAATCCAGGTGTGGTCTCACAAGTGCAAGATACAGTTTTAGGATGACCTCACTAGTCTTGTAACTAACACTCCTTTGTATGAACACAAGTACTTTATTAGCCTTGTTAAGAGCAAAAACACATTGTTTACTTGGCTTAAGGTTCCTACTTATCATTACTCCTAAATCTCTCTCACAGTCGGATTTCTCTATGGCATCGTTGTTCATCTGGTATCTGGTTCCCTGTTTACATCTCCTATACTGAGTACTTTACATTTGTCTACGTTGAATTTCATCTGCCATTTTTCAGACCATTCGAAAAATTTGTTTAGATCTTCCTGTAGTTTCGCCGAGTCCTCGTCAGATTTAATAACACGTCCTATTTTAGTGTCATCAGCAAATTTACTTATGTTGCTGTCTATGCCGATATCTATGTCGTTTATGTATTTAATAAATAATAATGGTACAAGTACTGAGCCTTGGGGAACTCCACTAGTGACGTTGCTCCAATGGGACTGAGTGCAGTTAATGCTCACTCCCTGTTTCCTGTCCTGTAACCACGCCCTAATCCATTTAAGGATATTACCTTTGATGCCATGTGTTTCTACCTTTCTAATTAGTCTTTCGTGGGGGACTCTGTCGACGTTAGATAATGACATGTTAGGATAGGTTACTTTAACTTATGTTAGGTTTCGGGTTGGACCTGGTTCCGGGTTCGGTTTAGATTGATTCTTGGTCGTTTTACTACAGGTTAATAGGATTGGTGGTCGACCGATGTTTCATAAGTTAACAAGATTATTGACTCAATTAAAGCCAATCTGGAGTCCATGCCAGTTATCTCAAAATCGAAAATTAATGACGAAAAATTACATCTGTTTCACACCTGTAAAGGCGTTAAGGTACACCTTCTTTCATTTGCAATTGAACAATTGACCACTTGCCTTTAACAATCAAGATTTTGGAATGACAAATTTCTATTTGCTTTCAACTATTTTCCGAATCCATTCAACAATCAGTTATTTTGATTTGACAATTTACAAAACCTTTCAACAGCCACATATCTCCGATTGCTTTCAACAGTCAACCAAACTTTTCAACAATGCGACTGAAACAATCATCATTGAAAAGAATTTGTTCAACAATCTTTAAAATCAGTAACAGCCATGAATATTTAATTTTTGAGTATACTTACACAAACATCAACAACACAATGAATTCTGGTATAAACATATGTAATTATGTAATGTCTTTAGTCTTTAGTATGTAGTAGCTACATAAAACATACGATTGCTTAAAAAGAAACAAAGAAAAAAGGGCCTTATACTAATAGCTAAATACATTGGTGTCATGATACTTCCACGAAGCAATTCACAGTAAAGGCCTCGTACACCTTGGTGGGTTGTTTCTGCCTGGCTGTAAGGTAGGGATGGAGGTAGGTGAGGGTGGGAGGGGTAGTGGGATTGGGGAGAGGAGTGTCATATCAGCATCCCGTTGACTTGCCTTCCTCCTCTGCCTCACGAATAGTAACCTGTCAGGTAAAAAAGAACCCATGAGTGTATAGAAGGTTTTTGTTGTGAATTGTTTCAAGTGGAACAAGCGGTAAGGCAGTAGGTTATACTCTATTACTGTAGACCTACTGTATATCAATTGAAGATGTCTCGGCGCTCAATACATTGAACCAAGTAGGTGTTGACATGGTTATATAGTTCTGCGACACAACATGTTCCGTGACACTAGGCAGTGCAAATTCCACGCCAAATTGCAAAGTTTCTCCCTCAGTGCATTGAGAGTCACTCCTTCTTGCCTGGCGTGGGCCGCGTTGCACCGTGGAGCTTCACGGTGGAGGTACTGCTTCAGGTATGATTTAAACACAGAGAAACAGTTTTCTATGGGGTTCAAGCAAGGAGAGTATGGAGGGAGAAATTTAAAATTCAGCTCAGGATAGGCTGCTGGGATACCGTTGTGAATTGGAGCGTTGTCTAGAACAAGTATGGATCTTGCGTCTCCGATTATTGCTGCAAGTGATGCGATGAAATCACTGAATACTTCCTTCGTCACTGAACCATAGTGAATTTCGTGATAGAGTATTCCACAGTGTTCAGCTATCGCAGCAATCACTGTCGTGTTTCTGCCACGCTGTCCACCAATGGCGCGATGCACACGCTTCCCACGTCTTGCCCTGCCGTACGTCCTCTTGGTCCACAGATTGAACCCTGGAAATGAAACATCAGTGGATGTAGTCATACTGTAATGTAATTAAACATTAACACAAGGAAAGTTGTACGATGCATCAAACTGAGATCAATATTAAGTGCTCACTCGTTACATACAGTTTACTTAAGTAATTATGTAGTACATACTACAGATAGTTGATAAGTGGTTACATAATTACATACCTGTCTCATCAATGTACACTAGTTGCTGCTGTAGACCCGTCGCCAGCATCCACGTAGCGTACGCGTGTCTCGCCTCCTTTACTGCGGGAGAATTTCTTTCTGCTGGGGAGTCACGGGACATTTTCAGTGATATCAGCTCCCCCTCCAAATAAGGCGAAAGCGTTACCTCACTGAAATGTGGTTTTGTAGGAAATATATCCATGACCTCCTCCTTTATCTCTCTCAAGGTCATCATAGGGTTTGCTTCAAGCAGCATCACTAGTATTAGATCCAGAGTTTCATTGTCGATGATCTTGTGTCTGCCTCCTGCGTGAGCCGCTTCAACCCTGTTTTCGCTTTGGTATACTCGCACAATGGAGTATGCCGTGGTGCGCTGAACTCCAAGGGCTGCTGCAACTACGAGGAAATCTTGTTCGGCTCTGTATGCCTCGATAATGCGCTCGCGATCTGTAGCACTGTTATTCGGTGCCTCCGTGGCATGCTGGAGGGGCTCGGCGACGAACTGTATACGGGAGAAGCTGCACACTCGTAATGAAAATACTGAGTGTGTAGCACACCATCTCGACTCGGTGATTCGTTACTTGCTTCAAAAGTTCGAATTAGATCAACTAGTCTTTCGATCTACGAAAAACACCAAAACATAAACTTTTTGCATAGTTATGATGTTTTAAAGATTGTTACTTAGTTTTGTAAAATGTTGAAAGTATTAGTGAATTGTCAATGAAGAATGAGACGATTGTTGAAAGCAAGTAAACATTGTCACGTGTTGAACACCTGTTGAAAAGTTTTGGATGATTGTTGAACGGAAAGTAAAGATTGTATTAATCAAGTGTAAGAATGTTGATTCCATTCGAAGATGTTGAAACCAAAAGTAACATTGTTCAATTGCAATTGAAAAAAGGTGTATATGCATACATGGTTACTGAGCACTCGAGTAAAGTCCCTTCAAGTTGACGTCTATCTTTTACTGATCAAGAGTCAGTTTACAGTGCCAGGACGTGCAGTACCAGCACAGGACTACTATTATAATATATAAATAATAGGTACAATTGGTTGAGACTTGTTTTACACATTTTCAAGAAAGTGATGCTGACTACAGAACCGGTCAGCTGTACATCCCTTGTTTATGAAATATATATCCTGTCTCTGTGTATAAAAGCTTGCTAAAGTCGAGATATACCACACCATATTTGTGCCCCTCGTCCACCGATTCGAAAACTGATGAAAAGAATGTTAATAGATTAGCTAGACATGAACGTCCGCTTGTGAAGCCATGCTGGGAATCATTGATCAATCGGTGCTTCTCCAGGTGATTTCGAATAGAGTTTGAAATGATTGCTTCCAGTAATTTGCCTACTATTGATGTTAGACTGATTGGGCGGTAGTTAGAGAATAGTGATCTATCCCCCTTCTTGAAAATCGGTATTTCTTTCGCTATCCTCCAGGATTCTGGTACTACACCTGTTTTTAAGGACATGTTAAACAACTTTGCTAAGGGCATACTGAGCTCTTCCTTACATTCATTTAATACTCTGGAAAGTATCTCATCGGGACCAGGGGACTTATTAGGCTTTAGTTTGTCTATTTTCTTACTAACATCCTTTCTATTCACTACTATGTCGCTTAATTTGTTTTCTTCACTATCTCTGAATTGAGTCGGTGCCTCGTGTATCATGTTTAAATTTTCGGTGGTGAAAACTGTTGAAAAATATTTATTCAAATTATTGCTCATTTCTCCGTCATTATCAGTGAGCTCGCCAGTATCTGACAGCATTGGTCCAATCTTTTCTCGTGTTTTATTTTGATACATTTGGTAGAATCCTTTGGGGTTTGTCTTCGCCTCCCTTGCTATACTTACCTCATTTTTCCTCTTGGCTTTCCTTATCTCGGTTTTAACCCTACTCGCCAATACCTCATAATAATCCCGGAGGTAAATTTCGCCACGAATTATCCTTCTTCCTATAGCCTTCCTTTGGCCAATGATGCTCTTTAAATAATTATTTATTCATTTAGGGTTACTGTTGTCTGATCTGCCTTTCTGCATAAAGTAACTCATTATTTAAATTGTCGTGGAACTCGGCAATCTCAGATCTCGTTATCAGGTCTGTGTCATCTGTAAGGTTCACGCCCAAGCGCGACACCCCCTCTCTCAGCTGCCTCTTTAAACTGTCAAAGTTTGCCCTTTTGAAATCTGGTACTTTAGTGAAATTTTTCTTACGTCTGCCCTGAAAATCTAACTGGAATCTAATTTCTTTGTGATCGCTGTTTGCAAGTTCGTTCCCTACCTCGACATTGCTAATGAGGTTTTCACTGTTCGACAGAACTAAATCGAGTATATTATTACGCCCGGTAGGTTCGGTTATATGTTGACTTATGAAACAGTCCTGGATCGTTTCGAGAAAATCCTCTGATTCTGAGTTACCCGTAAGGTCAGTCCAATCTATTTGGCCAAGGTTAAAGTCGCCTACTATACAAACTTTGTTGTGTATGGAAGCCCTGCGCATTTCATCCCAGATAATTCACTCATTGACTCTATCAAGATTAGGAGGTCTATATATTCCTCTGTGATTAATTTTTCGCTACCGTCGATTAATTCTATCCAAATTGTTTCTGTATTCTGCTCAGTTTTTATTTCCTTATTTATTTCACACTTCAGATTATCCCTGACATAGATTGCTATTCCGCCTCCTTTCCTGGTCTGCCTATCGGTATGGAACAATTTGTAACCCGCAATTTGGTATTCGACCGGTAACTCACGTGAATCTAGGTTGATCCATGTTTCAGTGAATGCTATTATATCGATTTTTTCGGTACATACCAAGGCCGTAATATCATCCATTTTGTTTCTCATACTTCTACTGTTCGCGTAGTAGACATTTAAGTTAGTTGTGTTATGAGTCCTCCCTTTACCGCGTTTAGGTTTAAACTCCCTGTCTAATTTAGTTTTGTCATCATTCCTAACACTATTTGCCTGTAATCTTTCACTTTGTTTACCCGCTCCCACTGCAGTCTCCTCCACCCCCGTGCCCATATGTTCCCCTAGCAGTTTAAAGACTTCGATATCTTTTGAACCGCCCCTCTAGAGACCAAGCCAGGGTTGCCACCCCATCCCGAGACAGGTGTACCCCATCCCTAGCATAAAGGTCCCTTCTGCCGTAGAAGTTGTACCTCGACAGTCTCCCACGAAAGATTAATAAGAAAATTGGAGGCTCATGGCATTAAAGGAGATATTCTAAAATAGATTAGGGCATGGTTACATGACAGGAAAGAGCGAGTGAACATTAATCGCACTAAATCAGATTGGAGCAACGTCACTAGTGTAGTTCCCCGAGGCTCAGTACTTGGACCATTACTATTTATTATATACATAAACGACATAGATATCAGCGTAGACAGCAACATAAGCAAATTTGCTGATGACACTTAAATAGGGCATGTAATTAAATCTGACGAGGACTCCGCAAAACTACAGGAAGATGTAAAAAAAATTTCCAATGGTCTGAAAAATGGCAGATGAAATTCAATGTGGACAAATGTAAAGTAGTCAGTGTAGGAGATGAGCAACAATGTTATTGAGAAATTAGAATGTGAGAAAGATTTATGAGTAATGATAAGTAGTAATCTTAAGCCAAGTAAACAATGTGTTTTTGCTCGAAACAAGGCAAATAAAGTACTTGGGTTCATACAAAGGAGTGTTAGTTACAAGACTAGTGAGGTCATCCTAAAACAATATCTTGCTCTTGTGAGACCTCACTTGGATTACGCAGTTCAATTTTGGTCACCGCATTACAGAATGGATATAGAATCCTTGGAAAGAATTCAGAGGAGAATAACAAGACTAATCCTAGGCATTAGGAACCTTGAGTACAGAGACAGGTTAAAGCATCTTATTTTGCACTCCCTCGAGAGACGTAGAGTTAGAGGCAATATGATAAAGGTGTATAAATAAAAGTCAGGGCTAAAGAAAGGGGACTTTACAAAGGTACTCAAACTATCCAACCAGGAGCAAACTCATAAAAATGGTTTTAAATTTGACAAATTTAGATTTAGGCGCGAAATAGGTAGACATTGGTTTGGAAATAGAGTAGTGGACGATTGGAACAAGTTACCAAATATCATCATTAACTCGAATACGCTGGATAGCTTCAAACATAGGTTGGATGGATATATGAGCAATATGGGTTGGGTGTAAATGGGACTGCCCAGTATTGGCCAATAGGCCCGCTGCAGTTTCCTCCATTCTTACGTTCTTATGTTCTTATTTACCAACTAGACAGCTCTGTCCTCTTGTTCATCCTTAATACAACCCATGTTTTACTGCTTCCCTCATTATCTCTATGTTTTTCAATTCCCTTTAACTTATGTATATACTTATAATATAAATGTAAACAAAATAAATATATAAATAAATAAATATCGATGTGATAACCGTTGTAACATTCTGATATGCTTTTATTACCACCATGCTATGTGTACTATTCCAGATGATATTAAATGTTACATAATACTTCCTTGAGATAAATGTACAGTATACAGTATATCAGGTGCCTACACGAGAGCTCAGGCTCTCATCTGGCTCAGCCATGATAATATTGTTATTATTATCGACTCTCTATCTGTGTTTTTCTGGCTAAATATACTGTTTCAATAAATCAATCACCACTATCACCCCTTCACCATCATCACCCCTCATCACTATTACCCTTCACTACTATCATCTTTCACCACTATAACCCCTCACCATTATCATCCTTCACCATTATCATTCTTCACCGCTATTCTTCCTCACCACTATCATCTATCACTGTCATCCCTCACTACCATCACCCCTCAACACTATTACCCTTCACCACTTTCGCCCCTCATCACTATTACCCCACACCACTATTAAACTGCACCATTATCATTCTTTACCGCTATTCCCTCTCACCACAATCATCCCTCTCCACCATCACTCCTCACCATTATCATCTCTCACCACTATCGCTCCTTATCACCATTATCTTTTACCACTATCACCCTTCACCACTATTACCCCACATCACTATCACCCAAAACCATTACCACCCTTTACCACTATCCCCCCTCACCACTATCACTAATCACCATCATCTTTCACCACTATCATCTCCCACTACTATCACCCTACATCACTGTAATGAGGGGGTTTTCTTAAGTGTAGAAAGCATAGATAGAAGTTATTAGTTGTAGGATTGTAAAGTGAGTGAGTTTGGTAGCGTGGCCGATTAGTTATTTAACTGTTAAATATTCTTAGCGGGAATTTTCTAAACACCACCCTAAGTACAGCTATTTATTGTTAAACTCAATGACACGGACACATAAGTAAATCACTACATCGAAGTTCCTAGTCACTGCCTCTCGAACACAACATGAAATGGATACACTTCCCACCGTAAGTAACTCACCCTATGGATAGCTCTCACAAAGACTCACGTGTGACATGAGGGAGGCCCAGCAGGTGCTGTTGAAGGGAGTACTGGACTATTGCTCCTGTGGGAAACTCTGTTAGCTGGAGATGCAGTGCTGGGGAGGGAAGTCTCCCTCTGGGGAGGAGCTGTCGGCTCCCTCCCTATTACAATAATAATCCGAATGCTAATGTCCTTGGTTGGTTGGTTGGTTATACAGAGAGAAGAGAGCAGTAGCTCTGAGAGTGGAAGAAGGGTATAGTACAAGGTAAAGTTCAGAAGTGGGAAGTAGAGGAGAAGGTTAACAGCAGGTGGGCTATCCACCTTGCGGAGACGGGTTTTTTTGTCTTCCGTAACTGTGCTGCCTTAGTGGTTCATGGGGTTAGGGAAGGCCGGTCTCAGCCAAGCTAAGCTAAGTTATTCTAAGTTGTCCTTGGGACATATTATCTTAGGGGGGGGGGTCCCTCCAGGTCCTTGTGGCACTGGAGGGATGATCCCCATCTTTTTTTTTTTTTTGGTGAACTATTTAGGTCATTTGTTTATTTGTGGGGTCCCTCCAGGTCCTTGTGTGACTGGAGAGTTGTGCCCATCTTTTGGTTCTTATTTGTTGTTATTTTTTATTGTTATTTTATTGTTATTGTGTATATAGAGGCTCTGGTTCTTCATTATCATTTTTCCTGCTTCTAGGCCACCATCTGTGTGATGTGTTGTTGTTTTCCTCGATTAGTTTGTTTAGTATGGGATCCTGTTCTTGCTGGATTTTTTCCCATATTGCATTTGCTTGGGTGTGTATTCTGATGTTGAGTGGGTCTATGCCGTGTTCTGTGTGTATGTCTTGTACTGTTTGTGTGTATGGTGGTTGGTGTTTTGCCGCTCTTCTGAGGGCTATATTTTGCACTGCTTGATATTTAAGTTGATTAGTTCTTGCGATTGTGTTCAGAGGTATCGGAGGGTATTCTAAGTGTGGTCTGATCAGTGCTTTGTATAGGTGCAATTGCGTGTTGGTGTCCAATTGGCGGAATCTTCTGAGCTTTGTAAGTTGTGATCTTGCCATAGCTATTCTTTCATTGATGTGAGGGATTATTCCGCTTCTGGATATCTTGAGTCCCAATGTTTTTCCCTTGGCAACATATGGTATTTGTTGGTTATTGATAATAATAGGGCATGGGTTCGTTTTTGCGATGTGAATTATTTGGAGTTTTTGGACATTGGTTTTTATCTTCCATTTTCGCTCATAGTTGTTTATTATCTCTATTTCTCTGCATGTTCTAATGGCCATCATTTGTTTGGATTTTCCCGGGTACCTGATTATCTGTGTTACATCATCTGCGTATGCTATATATTCTGATTGCCGTGGTTGCGGCATATCTGCCGTATATACAGTGTATAACGTCGGTGATATATTACTGCCTTGGGGAACTCCGCTATAAAGGTTGAAGGTTTGTCGTAGATGGTTGTCGATGATTAATTTGGCCTTTCTGTTATCTAAGAAATTGCATAGTAGTGCTGTGATATTGGTAGGCATGTCCAATTTGATTATTTTTAACTTCAGTCCTTCATGCCAGACTTTATCAAATGCTTTTGAAACATCTCTTAGAATTATATTGGATTGTTCTTTATTACTTGCAGCATTTGCAATTGATTCGTATATTAGTGCTATTGCTGTATTGGTTCCTCGGTTTTTTCGAAAGCCGTGCTGTCTCGGGTTATATTTGTTTTCTTGGTCTAGAAAATTTCTGAGTCTGTGGTTAATTATTTTTTCCAATATTTTTCCGGGTGTTTCCAGTAATGAGATAGGTCTGTAGTTTTCTGCTTGAGTATGGTTCTTTCCTGCTTTCGGGATGAGTCCGATTTTGGCTAATTTAAATTTGGTAGGGAAAAAGCCAGTTGCAAGTGAGGCGTTGTATATATTTTTGAGCTGTTCGATCATAGACTGAGGAATGTTTTGTAGTACGATTTTATTAATTTGGATTATGCCAGGTGCTTTATTCTTGAAGCTTGCTATTGTTTTTACAATATCATTTTGAGTTAGAGGAGCAATTATTGGGTTGTTGATGTTTAATGAATTGAGGTTAATTTTTACGGTGGGTTTCCATTTCTCTGTGTACTGGCTCAAATATGTTCTAGTTGCCTGTTCTGTTTCTTGGCAGAAGCTTCTATTATCATCGTCGTTGATTCTGAATATGTCTTTCCAGAATTCTCTAAATATTGGTTCTTTATCGTGTGGTTCTGTTGCCTTTCTACCATTTTTGTCCTTTATGTAACTAGTTTCTTCTGAATTAGTTCCCATTAGGTTTTTTATTTTTTTCCAGAATGCTTTTGGATTTCTGTAATCTGCTTGTGTATCCTGGATCAGTTTGTTCCATTTTTCATTGTGTTTGTTCTTGCTTATGTCTTTCAGTTCTTCTTTTAGATTCCTGTATAATATTCTGTTGTCATTGCTCCACCCGTGTTTTTGTGTATTCAAAAAGATTGGTGAATCTAGTTTGGATCATTTTCTCTTCATATGTTAATTGTGCATGTGGTAATGTACGGTATGTTGTTTTTGGGATGTTGTTTTGCATTGCTGTTGTTACTTCATTGTACCATGTATCCAGCGATTTGTCAATCTCAGTTGTGTCTTTGTTGTGTAGGAGTGTTGGTTCGTTTTTGCTGAGATCCAATTTAAATTTATCCCAATTTGCTCTATTAAGTGAAAATCTTGGGATTGATGGAATTTGTATCGGGGATGTGGATAAAGTTGCTATTATGGGTAAATGATCACTGGTTGTTGTGGGTCCAGCTTTTAGATGTACGTTTAGATGGTGATGCCTATTGGTTAAAACAATGTCAGGTTTCCCAGTGTTACCGGCTGATACGTAAGTTGCGAAGTCGGGCCCAAGGTGTGTTATTGTCCCGTGTTCGATGAGAACATGTAGAATTTTTCCTCCTGGGTTTGTGATATTGTTTCCTAAGGTTGTGTGTTTAGCATTGAGGTCTCCTATGAAGTATGCTGGATTGTTTTGCCTCATTAGTTTTAAGATGTCCCCTGTAGGGAATATTGGCCTTCTGAATGTTAAATATGACGTTCCGATTGATATTGGGCCTCTGGTTGTATTTACTTCGGCTGCAAGAAAGTTGCTATGAAAGTTATCAATGATTTTGTATTGTATGTTACGTTTTATATCTATTGCTATGCCGTCGTGTGGTTCATCGTGTATGTTCATTTGATGTACATGGTAGTTAAAGATCTTGATTTTGTCACCTTTTTTCCGACCATGTGCGTTGATAAGGATGATGTCTGGGTCTATTGTGCTGTATATGTTGGTGAGTTCTGATTTCCTCGTCAGATTCCAGGCAAGGACGTTGTGTTGAATTATCTTTAATAATTTATTTTGTGTAATCGTGGATCCCGAGAACTTGGTGTAGGGTGTTTGCTGGCTCGTGTATCTCCTGGTGAGTGTCTACTCCTTTCCTCCTTCAATCCCGTTCTGATTTTCTTAAATTTAGTTACATCCACCCTTTCAATTCTATTGTATTTGGTGTTTATAAGTCCTGCAGTTATCAATTGGTCTATATAGGTTTCTTCTACCCTATCGTCTTCGTAGGTGAATTTTACTGTGCCTTCCTTGATTTCCTGCAGAAGTCTGTCATTTGTAATTGTAGGTGGTGTGTTGACTGAGTAGAAGCGGATGCCGATCTCATTGCCTAGATCTGCTGGCTGCACCTCGCTTGGTGAAGATGGGGGGGGGCACGATGGCCAGAGTGGAATTCTTTTCTTAATTTCGCTTTGGTTGGATCAGCTATTGCAGGTTGTGGTTTCTCTGTTTGCTGAGTTGTGGAATCTGATGATTTGCGGTGTGGTGTGACTGCTTGGGTGATAGGGTCTATTTCCATGACGGTTTCTTCTGTGCCTAGTTTGGTTATGTGCTCCTGTGGTTTCGTTACTCCCAGGCTACTCTCGGTGACAATTTTAAATATTTCTGTTGAGGGGGCGTCATCTGGAAATTTTACCTCTGGCAGATTGTTTGCCGCAAACATTTCCCTAATCGTTTTTCCGAATGTTCCTGGTTTTGCAATGTTGTTAATGTGTGCATGTATGATACTAGTTAGGATCGTGAAAGGTAATCCTTCACTCAGATTGAGGTATGTCGGTTGCATGAGGGGATTTTCTTTAGTTTTCTTCAGGACTTTGGAAGTGGTATCTTGTAGCTTTGCAATTGCTGCGTATGTTTTGTTAGGGTCTGTTTCAATCTTCTTATTTGTCCTTTCTTTTTCTCTCAGGTTTCTGATTATTTCTTTCCTTATGGGACAACGCGCTGCTAGTGTTCGGTGGTTCCCATTACAGTTCAGGCATTTGGGGTTATCTTTGTTGCTGCATTCTCTGAATGTGTGGCCCTCTGTTGCACATTCGGAGCAGAACTTCTTATCTTTTAGTGGACAATTTACGGCTAGATGATTATATTTGTAACAGTTCCAACACGGTGTTATTGGAAAAAATTCCTCCTGCTCAATTTGATGTTTTGTCAGATGGTAGTGGGAAATACAGAGGCCATTCTCTAGGGTTTTTTGTGTCATGGAGATCTCTCCAAACCTGACCTTCATCATGGTAGGAGCACCAGGCATTAGCCCAACCTCCTCAACTCTGGCCAATGTGTTCTTCTCTTCTATGATATTGGCAATATTACTTGGTGTTTGTTTCAGTATGTTTTTATCTACCCTTTTAATTACAATGGATTTTTTTGCTCGTAGTTGTGGTGGTATTACTATTTCGAATCCTTGTTCTTTTAATTTCTTTGTTGATTCGACAGAGAGCATATTATCTACATCTTTTTCTTCAAGGCACAGGACTATGTAGGGGAGTCCTTTGTTTCTATCAACGCGGCGAATTTGATGTTTAGCTGGGCACACAGTAGTATACCCAGTTCCTCCTTGCGTTTTTCTGATACGCCCCCCAAGAGGGAGCGTACCCGTATCCTGTTTCCGGTTATCCTAGTCATTTGCATTTGGTCGTTCTCCGTGGCATCAGTCTTGTTGTGGTTTTTTCAGGTACCCTACCTATTCCGGGCGAGCAACCTAAACACAGGAATTACAGCACTCCCCACCGCCACTTGCTGGTCGAGTGGTCGTAGCGTGGTTCCTGTGTCACTCACCCAGGAGCCCCGTTAGGGGAACCTATATCCCTATTGTTTGAGATTGCTCACTTATAGGCGTGAGCTTAGAGTGTACCTATTCAGGGGAGGGGTGGAGGATTAAGGATTTGCGACCCCCTTCCCAGGTGGACCCGCACGATCACGGTTTCCCAGGAAGGCTCGGCGGAGGGGTGGGTTCTGCTCCAACCCCCTTTCGTGTTCACAATCCCCTACAGTGGAGGTGAACAGTTACAGGGGGGACCCAAGGACGAATACACCTCTAGGGTGCAGGTCCCCAGGCCAGAGCGAAAAAAGAAGGAAGATCAAGGAAAAACAGCCAATGGTGCAAGTGACACCAGTGGGATCGCGGCCCAAATCCGCTACAGAAAGCCGTTACAGATCTCCCAATCAGGGCCGCAGGGTCTATATATTGACGATCTCCAGCCGGAAGGTGTCGTCACAAATCTGGGTGTCTGGTCAGGTGACAGTGTACTCGCTGGAGGGTAGCTACTTGAGTAACACGGTCATGTCACCGGGTTAAGCTAATTACGTGGCAGTGAGAACTCTGGGTCAATGAGACTGACCACCCTTGGGTCCGGTCTGGACAGCTTGTCCAGGTGTAGTTTTTTGAGTAACACGCTCATAACGCCGGGTTAACCCAGGTACCTTGTCCGTGCCATCTCCTGGGTCAGGTCTGACTGTCACTATAAGGTGTGTCAACTTATGTGGGTTACCACGTAAGCATCTACTTACTGTTATATGTGTTGTATTTCTCTGGGCTGTAAGCTGTGGTGTGATAAACAATCATTACACCTCCCGCCAATACCAAAGCTTCCATACCAGAGAACTGATGACACATATAGACAATGACATCATGTGCAGTATCAAGAATAGCCCCTGAGGCGATAATGCTTCCTCACATTTTACAAACAATAACCTCATAGATGTATGTTTTTCTACTGAATTGGTTTGAGCTGACAAAACTTACTATATCAGTATCACTCTTTAACACCATCATCCCTCACCACTATCACCCCTCACCACTATCACCCTTTACCACCATCACCTTTCATCACAATCACCCTTCATCACTATCACCCCTCACCATTATCATCTCTCACCACTATAACCCCTCAGCACAATCATCTTTCCCCACAATAACCCCTCATCACTATCACCCCTTCGCCACTATAACCCCTCATCACTATCACTGCTTCACCACTATTACCCCTCATCACCATCATCTCTTACCTCAGTTGTTGAACAAGTGGATGCATATTCTCACTGCCTCTCTGAACCAGAAATCCGTGGAAGAGAATCTGATATTAAGCTACGTTTTTAATTCTCATTTTTTACCTGGCCACAGATTAAGCTCTCGTGCTTAGCTGTTGATTAAATCGCAACTTAAGCAGTTAATTTAACCAGAATATGAGCACTTAACTCGGAGCTCTGATGCGGAATTCTGGGTAATCTGGGGCTAAAACATCCTAAGCTTTTCAGGACAGTAGCTAACATTCATTTTACTTCTGTCAGCTCAATAACCACTAGTTTATGCTGATAGGCAAACTCTCTTTAACAGAGGTATTGTGTGTTTGTGCAATGGTCTGTTTTTATAGGATAGAGTAAAATAGTATTGGTTAGGTTAGGTTATGTTAGGTTAGGTTAGGTTAGGTTAGCGTAAGCTAAGGTTAGCTTACCTAGATTTAGACTATCGTTGGTTTGAGTAGGCTATGATTAGGTTAGTTTCAGTAAGGTAAGGTTACGTTACGTTACGTTACGTTTAAGTATTTTTAGTTAGGCTAGGTTAGGCATAATTTAATGTTAGGCTAAATTAATTTAGATTCGGGTAATTTTGGGGTATTAACAGATTAGTGGAAAAACGGTGAAGAATATGGGTTAAGAGTTAATGCTGTAAGACACTAAAGTGTTGGTTGTTTCCATATTGGAAATAACTCATAAAATAAAAATTAGGTAACGGGGAACTTAAATAAGTGGAAAATTATGTGTATTTGGGAAGAAACATTAGCTGCCATGGTAGATGTGCGAGAGAAAACAAAACAAGAATAGGTCAAACAAAAACAGCATTTAATAATCTATAAGGCCTAATAAAAGGGTACATTAACTTCGATTTTTGAGAATGTGGCTGCTGAAAGATTATACAATATATGGCAATAACTGTAGTATGCGTGTCGTATGAATGTAGGTAAAAATAGCACAGAAATAAATGGCACAGGAAGAGAGGGCACAGAAAAAATGGCAATAGGAAAATATGGCACCGGAAAAAAAGGCATAATCATCAGACAAGGAAAAAATGGCACATTAATTTTATTGACATACTTTCGCTAAAATTGTATAACGTTTGTTTCTGAAACTTACTTAGAGTTATATCAATGTCATAACATAAAACATGCCCTCACGTGAGGTGACCTCGTACAATGTACCCACAGAGGACGACCTCACTTTACCAAGTGAACATGCCAACGATAATGACGTTTGAGGATGATCTGATCACGAGATCTGAAGTTGACGAGTTCCACAACAATTTAAATATTGAGTTACTTAATGCACAAAGGCAGAACATACCATATAGAAAACAACAATGACCCCAAATGGATAATCAATTATTTAAATAATATTATTGGACAAAGGAAGGCTATAGGTAGGAGAATAAATCATGGTGACGTTTACCTCTGAGATTATTATAAAGTATTGGCCAGTAGGATTAAGACCGAGATAAGAAAAGCAAAGAGGGTTAATGAACTGAAAGAAGCAAGGGAGACGAAGTCAAAACCCGAGATATGATTGAGGTGTATAAATGGAAGTCAGGACTAAACAAAGGTGATATAGCAAGTTACCAAACATCATCATTAACTCGAATACGCTGAATAGCTTCAAACACAGGCTCGTTAGCTAGTAAGTTCGTTTGCGGTTCATGAGCTCGAAGTGAATTTTGTTGTGCCATTTTTTCCTAGTATGAAAATTGTGCCATATTTTCCTGTGTCATTTTTTTCCGGTGCTATTTTTTTCCGTGTACCGACTTGTATGTGTCAGAAGCGTGGACACTTTCAGCAGACACCAGAATGAGGTTAGAAGCTTGTGAAATGTGGTGTTATACGCGAATGTTAGGAATAAGTTACACTGACAGGAAAACAAATGAAGAAATACTAAGGTCAGCAGAAATACTTGAAATGTACAGGAAAAGGAGAGAGATACTTTGGTCATGTAATTAGGGATGGGAGGATAACAACAGAAAAATATTAATGGGCAAAGTTGAGGGTAGGAGAACCAATGGAGGTCAGAGACTGGGATGGATTAAGGAATTAAAATCTGGATCCCGATAGATACAATACCGTATTGACTGGAGGATTGTGGTCGCCAACCCTCAGATATGAAGACGGTAACCTGATTCATTAATTAAGTTTAGGGGTAGGTTAGGTTAGGTTAACTTAGGCCAAGCTAAGGTTGGTTGAGTTGCGTAACGTTTGGTTAGGTTAGTTTAGGTGAAGGCTATCTGTATATCTCTGCTCTTAGCTGTGTGTTGGGAGTCTGAATGGCTGTCTGGGTGGGTATCAGTATATCTTGGTGGTAGTCTGTGTGAGTGGACGTGTATCTGGGTGCGTGTCAGATTTTTGCTGGGTGTGTCAATGTGTCAGTGTGGGTGTCAGTGTTTCTGGTGTCTAGGTGAGTGTCAATGTGTCAGTGTGAGTGTCAGTGTGTCTGGGTGGGTGTCAGTGTGTCTGGTGTCTGGATAGATTTCAGTGTTTCTGGTGAGTGTGAAGAGGTCAGTTTGTCTGTTTGGGTGTCATTGTATCTGTATGGGTGTCAAAGGGTGTGTATGGGTGTCAGGATGACTGTGTGAGTGTTAGTGAATCTGTGTGGGTGTCAATGTGTTTGTGTGGGTATTAGTACATCTGTGTGCGTGTCAGTGTGCTTGTGTGGGTGTCAGTGTATCTGTGAGGATGTCATTGTGCCTGTGTGGGTGTCAGTATGTCTGTGTTGACGTCAGTATATATGTGTGGGTGTCAGTATATCAGTGTGAGTGTCAGTGTGTCTGCGTGGGTGTCGGTGTGTCTGTGTACCTGTGAGGGTGTTAGTGAATCTGTGTGGGAGTCAGTATATGTCTGAAGGTGTCAGGATGTCTGTGTGGGTGTTAGTGAATTTGTTTGGGTGTCAGTGTGTCTGTGTGGGTGTCAGTATATCTGTGTTGGTGTCAGTGTGTCTTTGTGGGTATGAGGTTGTCTGTGTGAGTGTCAGTGTATTTTTGTGGGTGTCAGTGTGTCTGTGTGGGTGTCAGTGTGTCTGTGTGGGTGTCAGTATATATGTGTGGGTGTCAGTGTGTTTGTGTGGGTATCAGTATATTTGTGTGGGTTTCAGTATATCAGTGTGGGTGTCAGTGTGTCTGTGTGGGAGTCAGAGTATCTGTGTGGGTGTCAGTGTATCTGTGTGGGTGTCAGTGTATCTGTGTGGGTGTCAGAGTGTCTGTGTGGGTATCCTTGTCTCTCCTATGTTTGTCTCTGGCTATTTGGATATGTGCTAGTACGATAACTCCTGTATTCTTCCAGTCATTTTGTTGAAGCATCACCCTAATTTGCGGCATTACTAAACTAAGACCAACAACCCCGAATTCCAGTCATTGTCCTGATTGTTGGTCTGCTCTAAAGTTATTGTTGTTGTTGTTGTTGTTATGATAGTTTTTCTGTTCTTATGTTCTTGATAATGGTATTCATCTGGTTGTTCTTATCCCCTTATCTTATTGTGGTTATTGTTTTTGTTCACGCCTTTGTTATGCTCTCATGTTCTTGTTTTTGTTGATTTTATGTCTTTATCAATGTTTTGTTGTTGGGGTTGCTCTTGATGCTGCTGTTGTTATTGCTGCTTTTGTTGTTATGGCTGTTTCTATTTTTTGTTTGTCAGTGTTGATGTTGCTGATGCTTTTATTGTGAAATTTGTCATTGTTATTATTTATGTGGTTTTGCTGTCTTTTTTGTTATTGATTTTTGTGGGTGGCATTGTTGTTGCTGCTGCAATTGATATTGTTATTGTTGTTGACGTCGATTTTAATTCTTGATTTAGTTTTTGCTCTTTTCTTAAATTATTATGGTTGTTATTGTTGTCGCTATCATTTTTTGTTGCTGTGGTGGTAGTGATGTTGTTGTTGCTGTTGTTGTTGTTGTTACTGTGGTGATGGTGATGTTGTTGTTGTAGTTTCTGTTGTTGCTGTGGTGGTGATGTTGTTGTTGTTGTTGTTGTTTCTGTGTTGTTGCTGTTGTTGTTGTTGTTGTTGTTATTGTTGTTGTTGTTGTTGCTGTTGTTGTTGTTACTGTGGTGGTGGTGATGTTGTTGTTGTAGTTTTTGTTGTTGCTGTGGTGGTGATGTTGTTGTTGTTGTTGTTTCTGTGTTGTTGTTGTTGTTATTGTTGTTGTGGTTGTCGTTTGTGGTGGTGGTGGTGGTGTTGCTGTTGTCGATGTTGTTGATGTTTGTTGTTTTTGTTATTGTTTTTGTGCTCATATGAATTTGTTGTTGTTTTGGTTCTAGGTATTGCTGTTATATTCGTTGCTGTTGCTTTTAGCACTATTATTGCATTTTTTGTAAATGTTATTACAGTTTCTGTTGATGATGATGAACATAAGAACATAAGAAAATAAGGAGTCTGCAATAGGCCGGTTGGCCTGTGCATGGCAGCTCCTGTCGAGAGTTACTACCACTGTCTATCATCCATGAATCTATCTAGCGTCCTTTTGAAACTTTCCAGAGTTCCCGCACTTACTACAAAGTTGCTAAGCTTGTTCCACTCGTCCACCACCCTATTTGTGAACCAGTTTCTTCCTATCTCCCTCCTAAACCTAAACTTATTCAACTTGAATCCGTTGCTCCGAGTCCTATCCTGCTCGGATATTATAAGAACTTTATCTATATCCCTTATATTGATTCCTTTCACCCGCTTAAATACTTCTATCATATCTTCCCGCACTCTTCGTCTTTCTAGGGAATGCAAGTTAAGTTTCTTTAGCCTATCCTGATATGGAAGGTTTCTAAGTCCCGGAATCATTTTTGTCATTCTTCGCTGCACCGACTCTAGTGAATTTATATTCATTCTATAATAGGGGCACCAGAACTGAACCGCATAATCGAGGTATGGCCTGACTAGCGCAAGATATAGTTGCAATAAGACCTCTGCACTCTTGTTACTTACACTTCTAGATATAAAACCCAATACTTCTAGATGCTGCAGTTTCCTCCATTCTTATGTTCTTATGTTATATAAAACCCAATTGGGAGGTCCGGAGCCGATGAGGACGAATCATGATACATTCAATGACGATGATGATGTTGTACTGTTGTTGTTATAGTGTTGTTGTTTGTGGTGGTGCTGCTTTTATGTTATTGTTGTGTCTGTATTTTTTTGTTGTTGTTGCTGTTATTGTTATTTTTTTAATGAGCTGTTATTTTGTTATCGTGTGTGCTCATATTTTTTGTTGTTGATTTCATTTTGCAATTTCCTTTACCTCAGTTGCATTTGGCTGTACTCACTGTGATGGATGGCGGTGGTTGTGGTAGTGGTAGTGGTGGTGATGGTGGTAATAGTGGTAATTATTTTTCTGATTGGGTGGTGGAATGCCACTGTTAATGGTCGTGGTACTGGTATTAATAATAGTGGTGGCGATACTTGTTATAGTTGAAGTAGTGGTGAGAGCAGCATAGCTATTTGTAGTGGTAATGTAAGTGCTGAAGATGATAGTGCGGTAGTGACCGAGGAAAGAGGGGGGCTTGGCAGTAGGGTGGGTGAAGGAGGAGCACCGGCTGAAGGCTGAGCTGAGGGTGAAGGCAAGGAGGGGAGGAGTCAGTGGTGGTCGGGCCGCCGGAGGTTACGTGTGTTAGAGAGTGGCTCTCTTCCTCGGCTGCCTTTACTAGTACTACTGCTGCCACTGTGAGCGACGCATGTGGCCTCTCCCGCCCTGTCCCACCACACTCCTCTCGCTCCCGGACGTTTGCCTCATTCTATAGAGAACTAACTGTATTAACTTAGCACGAACAGAGGATAATTTCCGTGGGAGCAAGGTTAAGGAAGATTACGGATACATGTTTCAGGCTACCAGCTCTCACTCTACTGAACTACACTCACGTATTAGAATATATATTCTCAAATACCTTCAATGAACAAACGAAATTAGTTTGAATATACAGTAGTTGAAAAAAAAACTTTGCTGGCTATAAACTATTTATAGCCAAGCGGAAGAAAAGTTACAACTGTGATTAGTAAATCAACGTGATTAACTTTCAGATACAAGGAATTAATCTATCCTGGACTTGATAATGACAGACTCCACCACGTCCCTGGCAAGAGGAGCTACATCACTCGAGCTGTAGAGTAAAAACAATGTGAAGTCTGGTAAGAAAGTGTGCTCTGTGTATGTCGTAAACTCCCTGGAATAAGTTATAAAGTTCAATAGAAACATGACGGAATCAATCCCAAATTTTCAACTTTATTACTGTGTTCTCTAAGGGTCTTATGCAGTCAATAGTGCTTATTTATGTATTGGTTATATTGTCCATAATCTAGTATTTTCGTCAGATATATGAATCACTAGAAATTTAGGAGGCTTCTTTGTCATTTCGTCTTTAGTTCTTAAAATTAGTCGTTAATATTCATAACCCATCTTAGATTTTTTTAAGACAGGAGGTCAAACATGTTGTTTGGCTAATAGTCGAGAAGTCATACCCCCGCTGCTATATGCAAATAGAATAGCAACATTGCACTTCTCGGCGGCTGCCAATAACTGGAACTGCACATCCAGGTGCTGTATGCAAATGAAACAGCAAAACTGCACTGCTAAAGGCTTTGAGCTAATCAGAAATACCGCAGACATGGCTGAGTTTTAACTTTACAAAGCGTTTGGGGCATGATAAACTGTCAATGGATTCTATGACATGCTACTTAAAGAATTATATGATGGCAGGAATCTATTCTACATCCTTAAAAACATAATATTTATTTAACAAAACGATATTATTCTCAAAATAACTTTGAAAAAACAATATATAAGCTGACAGGATTAAAATATTGTCTATCGCATCTTCAAGATCTTTACAAAATATCCTTGGTGTCCTCGTTAACTACAGAACCTTATAAAACATTGGTTACACTTAGGAGAAAATCAGGTATTTCATTGTGAACTCTCATAACTTAATTTGATAATTGCCAGATTAAATTTTTATTAATGATAGCGGATAATTAAATTTCTAATTTTTCTGATTAAATTTGGAAGTTAAATCATCACTTACAAAATATTAAGATTCCCTGTAAATTAAGCCTAAGTAAAGTAATCTATGTCATTTACCCCTTGAGTTCGATACTCGGAGTACACTAAATTACTTCAGTGAGTACAATGGTCTTATCCATTAAATGCTACGACTAAATACCTTAGGAACTATGACACCCGTCAGCAGTGGGGATTCATACGTAACAATCAGTACAAGTATCTATAAGTACCAGTGACATTAACTGTCTCACTTATTATTTATAGTTATTAACATGTAGTCTCTTAACTGTAATCCGTCAGGTGCTAGAGAAAATTAACGTCTCTGAATTGTCATCACCATCGCACGAGTTCAAGTCTCGAGCGCAGTGGAAGGATTTAGTCTCCGACGAGTTCCTCCTCTTAGTGGGATTATAGTCAAGCCTGGCGCCTTACAAAAGCATTCCTGAGCCTTTAAGAAGGATTACAAAGACAATTTTCATAGGATTTTAGCGGTGGCAAACTCCAATACAAAGTGGAGAGTCTCGACATCAAAGCTCGTCTGTATTCAGTTTCAAGGAGTCTTTTCAGGGGATCAAAGTTGGCAAGATACCATAAATAATAATAAAAAAAAATAATAATAATGATAATAATAATAATTAACGGTTTATTGAAAAAGTTCTGCAACCCGAAGGCTGAAAATATACATTAGATAAAAATGAATTACATACAAAGATGGGTGGGTGGGTGGGTCGTTTAACAAAAGCTTCATTACTGAAAGGAGAAGGAACATGAACTGAACATACAAATTATTATAGTTTGCAGCTTATGGCCCGGGCTGGGCTCTTGCCATACTGTGTGAGGTCACATAGGCCTCGTGGTGCAGTAACTCTTCCGTAGGTGTTGATAAGAAGGACCTCACGTGATCATGGAGACACTGAGTGGAGTGATGTTCACTGGTGCATTAACTCGTCCGTAGGTGTTAAGATGAAGGACCTTACTTGGTCTTGGAATCACCGGGTGGTGTGGTGTTCACAGGGTGCAGTAACTCGTCCGTAGGTGTTGATATGAAGGACCTCACGTGGTCATGGAGACACTGGGTTGAGTGATGTTCACGTGGTGCAGTAACTCGTCCGTAGGTGTTAAGATGAAGGACTTCACGTTGTCTTGGAAGCACCGGGTGGTGTGGTGTTCACGTAGTGCAGTAACTCGTCCGTAGGTGTTGATATGAAGGACATCACGTGGTCATGGGGACACCGTGTGGTGTGGTGTCACAGTACCTCACTCTCTCTGCCAGGTGGTGTTGTGTTATCTCGTAGTCAGGTGTGAAGCCAACCCACTGTTGTTCCCAGGGTGGATTGATTAGCACCTCCTGGTCAGAAGATGGTGGTCGGTTCCCAGGGGTGCTTATCCCACTGGTGGGTCACGGCTTTCACTGGTACCGTCTGGTGCTGAATTCACTGGCTTAAACACTGTTCACCACTGGTCCTACTTCTTTCCGAAACGAAATTGTCACTTCTGATCATGTTGATATCCCGGTAGTGAGGATGGCTCGGGAGAGGGACTTCAGAAATGGCCGAACATGGCCAAGGCAGCGCCTGTTAGGTCTTGACTCCCCGGTGGTCAAGGATGTGTGTGTGTGTGTGTCTGTCTGTGAGTGCGGCCCTGGGCTCAAAAATCAATGTTGCAATAACTGAGCCCCCTTAATTATTCAGGATAAATAAGCACATGCAATTTTTAAGTTCAGGGGATCAGTGTTGTCAACGAACTAACTATGTACACACACTCTCTAAAATAGTTTCGTACCAACCTTGAACCCCTGAAAACACATTTTAAAGCTGGATGCTTACCTCAGAGTCGTACTATGGTGTCGTGATAAACATCTTGTTGATTTTTTTTTAAGTTTTTGTATTAATTTATGTGATACGTTAAGACACATGCGCTGTTTTTATTTATCATATATACAATAAGTAAGGTTATGTATCTATGTGTGTAAGTGCATGAATGTCTTACTTTTAGCGTGTGCCTACGTGTGTGATTGCATGCCTCTGAAGATGTCTTGAATAAAGACGAAAGCTAAGGTTGTTTCCCTTTTCCCGTGTAATTTTATCAATATATATATATATATATATATATATATATATATATATATATATATATATATATATATATATATATATATATATAATATATATATATATATAAAACTTAAGAACATAAGAATGGAGGAAACTGCAGCGGGCCTATTGGCCCATACTGGGCAGTCCCGTTTACACCCAACCCCTCTTGCTCATATGAGCATCCAACCTATGTTTGAAGCAATTCAGCGTATTCGAGTTAATGATGATATTTGGTAACTTGTTCCATTCATCCACTACTCTGTTTCCAAACCAGTGTTTACCTATTTCACGCCTAAATCTAAATTTGTCTAATTTAAAACCATTGTTACGAGTTCGCTCCTGGTTGGATAGTTTGAGTACCTTTGTTATGTCCCCTTTGTTTAGCCCTGCCTTCCACTTATACACCCTCCTTATCAGGTCGCCCTCGCTCTACGCCTCTCAAGGGAGTGCAAATTAAGACTTTTTTAACCTGTCTCTATACTCAAGGTTCCTAATGCCCGGGATTAGTCTTGTCATTCTCCTCTGAATTCCTTTCCAAGGATTCTATATCATCCATTCTGTAAATACATACCAGAACTGAACTGGCAGAATTCAGGTGTGGTCTCACAAGAGCAAGATACAGTTTTAGGATGACCTCAAGCAGTCTTGTAACTAACACTCCTTTGTATGAACCCAAGTACTTTATTAGCCTTGTTACGAGCAAAAAACACATTGTTTACTTGGCTTAAGGTTCCTACTTATCATTACCCTAAATCTCTCACAGCTTGATTTCTATGGCATCGTTGTTCATCTGGTATCTGCCCCCGTTTACATCTCCTATACTGAGTACTTTACATTTGTCGACGTTGAATTTCATCTGCCATTTTTCAGACCATTCGAAAAATTTGTTTAGATCTTCCTGTAGTTTTGCCGAGTCCTCGTCAGATTTGATAACACGTCCTATTTTAGTGTCATCAGCAAATTTACTTATGTTGCTGTCAATGCCGATATCTATGTCGTTTATGTATATAATAAATAATAATGTATATAATAAATAATAATAATATAATAATATAATAAATAATAAAATATATGTGTGTGTGTGTGCTGATAAGCACAAGGAAAAAGAAAACACGATGTTTCCAAGCGCTTTCGTGTAATTCACATCTTCATTGGTGAGTGCAGACTAAGAAGTATGTATTGACAAGGCTAATATATACAGTAAAGGAGAGTGAGATCAAGTCTTTGGTGCCAGAATTGGGCGTTCACGCAGCCACTTGCGATCCTTGTAGTGGTGGATAATGCTTGGGTAGACCATGTTAGTGAGCTCAGTTGAGGAATTTACAACATTTCCACATTCTTTTCAACCTCTGTGTGGTTTAACTTCGTGATTTCTTCTTTCCTTGTGGTTATCAGCTCCGTCGTTTCCCTTTTCCCGTGTGATTTTATCAAGATATATATATATATATATATATATATATATATATATATATATATATATATATATATATATATATATATATATATATATATATATATATATGGAAATAAATTACTGTAGGTGCGCTTGATCCAGGTATATGCTGATAGCCACAAGGAAAAAGAAACCACGAAGTTCCCAAGCGCTTTCGTGTAATTCACATCTTCAAGGGTGAGTACAAACTAAAGTAGAAAGTGCAGTACAGGTTATATATGCAGAGGAGGGTGAGATCAAGTCCACAGAGGTCAAGTATAGGTAATGACCCTACTAATCTTCACAAAAGCACCGCAGCGGTCGGTAGTCAGGTCAGAGGGAAAACTGACCCAAACTTCTCACCTGGTTACAAATCTTCTCAATTACAAAAATTGTCCAATTTGTACATTACTCAAATTCATGTTAACGGATTCGGTATGTTTAATGAGACTAGATTCTATAATGTTCCTACTGTCAATTAAATAACAAGGTAATATTGAGGAGGCATTATCCCAGTCAATGCAATGTTTGTTATCCCTCAAATGAACAAACAGAGCATTGGATTCCTGGCCTGTCCTAACACTATATTTATGTTGTTTAAGTCTAGTTACAAGATTTTTACCTGTCTGGCCTAAGTAAAACATATTACATTCCTTGCAAGGGACTTTATAAATGCAGCCATTTGTATTGTTGAGGGAGTTCTTGATTAACATTTGTTTAACAGTGCATGAGTTTTTAAATGCCACATTGACGTTCCAGGCTTGTAGTTGTAAAGGACTTTGAGAGAATTTTTTTGTGAAATGGTAATACTAAGAGGTTCTTATGGTCATGGGTGGGCTTGGGATCGGTTCTATAAAAAGATTTCTTAGTAATGTTCAGGCATTTGTCTATGAAAGAACTAGGGTATTTAAGGTTTGAGCCAATATTATACAGGGATAGATATATTTATATTCCTCATCATTGAATTCAGGGCTGCAAATTCTCAAAGCACGTAAAAACATTGTTGAAAATACTGACTGTTTGACTCTATTATGGTGGGCAGAATAATAATGAATGTATGAACACACATTAGTAGGTTTTCTATAAATACTGAACTTAAAGGTGTTACCTATTCTGTGGATCAGACAGTCTAGGAAAGGCAATTTACAGTCATGCTCTAATTCCACAGTGAATTTGATCGAGGGGGCTAAGTTATTAAGTTGTGGCAGGAAAGCTTTTAGGTCCTCAATACTTGGCCAGAGACATAATACATCATCTACATATCTAAACGGTGGCCGGTAATAAAGTCACAGGAAAAAAGTCACAGAAAAAAGTCACAATTTTGGCTAGGAAAAAAAGTCACAGGAAAAAAAGTCACAATTAATTTATGGTGGCCGGTAATAAAGGTTAGGTTAGGTTACCATCAGTTCTGCATATTCCTTTACTGAAACTGATTGACATATATTGCTTAAAAAATGTGAGAATCTGATAGTTAACTTTTTCTTTTTTTCCTGTGACTTTTGCATTCGTGACTTTTTACCTGGATTCATCTAAACAAGACTGCTGAAAGTAAAAGATATATTCTTAATAGTTTCTTTTCAAAGAATTCCATATATAGGTTGCTTAATACAGGTGAGAGTGGATTACCCATTGCCATACCAAATTTTTGAGCATAATATTCTCCATTGAATTCGAATTTGCAATCCTTAATACATAGTTTGATGAGTTCGATGAAGTCGTCTTTCGAGACGGGCAGTGAAATATCATCCAGGGAATCTATGAGGAACTCTAGTAAATCATCAACTGGGACCTTTGTAAAGAGTGATGTTACATCAAAACTGACCAGTTTAAAATCATAATTAATGTGTAAGTTATTGAGTTTATCAACCAATTCCATATTATTCTTGATATTAGAGTTAGAAATGTTGCCAACTAGGGGATTTAGTAAAGAAACTAACCATTTAGATAGTTTATAAGAGGTTGACCCAACTGAGCTAATGATGGGTCTTGCTGGGTTATTATATATATATATATATATATATATATATATATATATATATATATATATATATATATATATATATATATATATATATATATATATATATATATATATATATATATATATAACAAAAAAGTCTGTCTGTCTGTCTGTCTGTCTGTCTGTGTGTCAGCACGAGAATCTCGGAAACTACTTTACAGATCTGGACCAAACTAGGCATGGATAGCAAGTGTCATGTGGAGATCTCAAAAAAAAACTCCAACCAACCAGATCCGACACACCCAACCCGACCGGACCCGACAAGCCTGAGAGAACAAGAGAAAGAGAGAGAAACTAACAGTCAGCCCTCGACGCACACACGTAGAAAAGTCGTATTCCCTCCTATGATTTACAGCTATTTTGATCCTTAGGTTCTCTTTCATTATGGCTTACTTTTCTCTGCATCTAACCTCCATCCATTACACTACACAGAGGTTGAAAAGTCATGTCCCATCCCACGTATTATAGGTAATTTTATCCTTATGCTCTCTCTCATTACAGCTTAATTTTCTTTGATCTCTAACTTTTCTAGGCTGTCCATTCTAACAAGGTAGGTAGGTAGGTAGTCCATTCTAACGAGGTATGCCAAACTTACGATATTTCACAGAGCTAAAATCAATGTCCTTACATCCTACTTTAGTAAATCTATTCCTTGCCATGGCCATCTATATTAATAACCGAAAGAGCGTCTCTATATAAATAAAAAAAGAGCGTCGCTGGCTGTTCACCTGGAAAATGGACAAAGAGTATACTTCACAGAAGAGTCCCTCCAAAATCAAATGGCATATCCTGCTGATATGACCCTCATTGTATTCTTCAAGCTTTCACAGGAAGATGAGTTTGCTCAAATCCTCCTGTATGTTGACGTACCCTAGTTCTACATATGGCAGGCTTCAATGAAAAAGTTCCAGAGAAGAGCTCAAGGATCCGATGTTGAACGATATCCAGGGATAAAGTCAGGCAATAATTTGGGAAGTGTCTACACGGTTCACCCCAACAACTTTGAATGCTATTGTTTGAGACTACTTTTGCACCACATCCGTGGCCCAACATCATATGCAGCATGCAAGACAGTGAATGGACAAGTCTGCAGAACCTATCAGGAAGCGTGCAATATCCTTGGCCTACTGGAAGATGATGGTCACTGGAATGACACATTAGAAGAGGCAGCAGCTACTCAATCGCCAATGAGAATGAGGAACCTGTTTGCCATCATGATTGCTACATGTGGACTTTCCAACCCAAGCCAGCTCTGGGAAAACCACCAAGAAAGTCTTTCAGAGGATCTGCTTCATCAAGCAAGAAGAGAACATCCTGGTCAAGAGATTGAGTTCATCGATGACATGTTCAACAGGGCTCTCATCATGCTGGAAGACAAAGTGATGGAGCTATGCAGAAAAAACCTGACTGATTTTGGATTGCCTTCTCCAAACCGAGAAGAACCAGTAGCTGCAAACAGGGAGTTGAAGTTCTGGTGAATTTTGCTGAAGAAAATGAGCCTCACCTGGTGCCTGATCAAGCAAATGCTTATGAACAGATCTTGCAAGCGATACAAGCGGAGCAGGGAGGTATGATCTTTCTCGATGCACCTGGCGGGACAGGAAAAACATTCCTGATCAACCTTCTGTTGGCCAAAGTACGTCATCATGGGAAAATTGCTCTTGCTGTGGCATCCTCAGGCATTGTCGCAACACTACTAGAAGGAGGACGTACTGCACACTCAACTTTTAAACTGCCTCTCAACCTCGCTCACAATGAGAATCCAGTGTGCAACATCAAAAAAGGATCGGCAAAGGCAAAACTCTTAGAAAAATGCAGCCTCATAGTCTGGGATGAATGCACTATGTCTCACAAGTTAGCGTTTGAAGCATTGGACAGGACCTTGCAAGACATACGAGAAAATGACCAGCTCATGGGTGGCATTACAATGGTCATTGCTGGAGACTTTCGCCAGACCCTACCTGTCATTCCTCGAAGCACTCCAGCTGATGAACTGAATGCGTGCCTCAAGGCATCATACCTTTGGAGAAGTGTTCAGACACTCACCCTATCCACAAACATGAGAGTACATCTACAAGGAGATCAGGATGCTGGACGGTTTGCAAACCTTCTACTACAGATTGGGAATGGAACTTTCCCTGTTGATTCAGAAGGACAAATAATCATTCCTCAAGGATGTGGAAATGTTGTAAAGTCCTCAACTGAGCTCACTGAAGAATTCCTTAATTCTTTTGAGCCCGCTGGAATGCCTCCTCACCGCCTCACTTTCAAGATTGGAACTCCTATAATGCTCTTAAGAAATCTTGAACCACCAAGGCTCTGCAATGGCACAAGACTGGTGGTGAAGAACATGATGCCACATGTACTGGAAGCTACAATACTGACAGGAAAAGCTAAAGGAGAGGACGTTTTTATACCAAGGATACCTTTCATCACCACTGACCTGCCATTTGAGTTCAAGCGACTTCAGTCCCGGTTAAAGTGAGCTTTGCCATGACCATCTACAAAAGCCAGAGACAGTCCCTAAAGATGGTTGGCCTAAACCTGGTGTTTCCTTGCTTCTCTCATGGACAGTTCTATGTTGGATGCTCCAGAGTGGGAACTGGCAAAAATCTGTACATACTTGCTGCTAATGGCAAAACCAAAAATGTGGTCTACCTTAATGCACTACAGTGAGACAATGTGGAGCCTCCCGGAGGGTGGCGTCCTACTGTAGCCTAGCGAAAGAGCCGCCCAGAGGGCGGCGATTCCGCTAGTTAACCTGTCTCTGTACTCGAGCTTCCTAATGCCAGGGATTAGTCTTGTCATTTTCCTCTGAATTCTTTCTAGGAATTGTATATCCATTCTGTAATACGGTGACTAGAAATGAACTCTGTAATCCAAGTGAGGTCTCACAAGTGCAAATATAGTTTCAGGATGACCTCTCTAGTTTTGTAACTAACACTCCTTTGTATGAGTCCAAGTACTTTATTAGCCTTGTTTCGAGCAAATACACATTGTTTACTTGGCTTAAGATTCCTACTTATCATTACGCCTAAATCTTTCTCACATTCGAATTTCTCTATAACATCGTTGTTCATCTGATATCTGGTTTCTCTGTTTACATCTCTTAGACTAAGTACTTTACATTTATGCACATTGAATTTCACCTGCCATTTTCCAGGCCATCCGAAAAATTTGTTTAGATCTTCATAAAGGTTTGCAGAGTCCTCGTCAGATTTAGTTACACGCTCTATTTTAGTGTCATCAGCAAATTTACTTATGTTGCTGTCTACGCCGATATCTATGTCGTTTATGTATAAATTAAATAATAATGGTCCAAGTACTGAGCCTTGGGGTACTCCACTTGTGACGTTACTCCAATTGGATTTAGTGCAGTTAATGCTCACTCGCTGTATTCTGCCCTTTAACCACGCACTAATCCATTTTAAAATATCTCCTCCAATGCCATGATCTTCCACTTTTCTTAATAGTCTCTCGTGGATGACTCTGTCGAAGACATACCACATCACAGTCGTGCCCCTTGTCCACTGATTCGAAAACAGCTGAAAAGAATGTTAATAGATAAGATAAACATGAACGCCCGCTTGTGAAGCCATGTTGGGAATCATTGATCAACTTGTGCTTCTCCAGGTGATTTCAAATAGAGTTTGAAATTATTGTTTCCAGCAATTTGCCTGTTAAGCTGATTGGACGGTAGTTAGAGGATAGTGATTTATCCCCCTTTTTGAAAATCGGTATTATATTCGCTATCCTCAAGGATTCTGGTACCACACCCATTTTTAAGGACATGTTAAGCAATTTTGCTAAGGGCATACTAAGCTCTTCCTTACATTCCTTTAATGCTCTGGCAAATATCTCATCAGGACCTGGCGACTTATTAGGATTTAACTGTCGTTACCAGTCACTACTATCTCGTTTAATCTATTTTCTTCACTATCTCTGCATATAGTCGGTGCCTCGAGTATCATGTTCAAATTTTCGGTGGTGAAAAATGTTGAAAAATATTTATTCAGAGTATTGCTCATTTCTCCGTCGTTATCAGTTAGCTCGCCGGTATCTGACTGTATTGGTCCGAAGTTTTCTCGTGTTTTAGTTGGGGTTTGACTTCACCTCCCTTGGTACCTTCAGTTCATCATTCCTCTTTGCTCCTCTTATCTCGGTGTTAACCCTGCTAAGTTATACTTAAGTTGCAGAAAGAATCCTGAGATCGATCCATAACGACTATTGGTGGGAGGGAAACACAGGGTTGAGCTAACTTTCTTTATTACTCTAACGTTTCGTGCTACACAGACCCCATCTTAAAAGATAGTTCAAGTGGAGGAGGTCAGACTTATGCACCCGGGGTGCACCTCACCTCTCTGGACACCTTGTATGGGAGCCTGATTGGCTGTCATTTACCTGACCTAACTACCTTACTGCACGACGTCAATGCTAGATCTTCGTAGCATGCTTTGACTAGTAAGAATACTTCAAAATGTACTTTCTAGAAAGTAAATCAATGAAAAAGCTATTTAAGTAAGGATACTTAAGTACAGTTTCTTCACTACTCCACAAATTTGTATGTACAGTCTCGTTCAAGATTCTTCGAACACTGCTGGAGACAGCTGGCAACTCAAGGCCGTTTGTTTACTATAGTACCTAGTATAATATAATACGAAACAACAAAGCCCAACCATTAAATTAAGCAATGAGGATCTAAGTAACCAATCACGGATCGCTTTTACATTTATTCATAATTTTTACTACGTATTTTAGTAAACAAACGGCCTTGAATTGCCAGCTGTCTCCAGCAGTGTTCGAAGAATCTTGAACGAGACTATATAGTGTATATCTATTACATTACATAGGAGTGTTACTTATAAGACTAGCGAGGTTATCCTAAAACTATATTTTGCGCTTGTGAGACCCTAGTTGGATTAAGCAGTTCAGTTTTGGTTACCGTACTACAGATTGGATATAGAATCCCTAGAAATAATTCAGAGGCGAATGACAAGACTAATACTGGGGCTAAGGAACCTTGATTAAAGAGACAGATTAAATCATCTTCATTTGCACTCCCTCGAGAGACGTAGAGTGAGGGGCGATATGATCAAGGTGTATAAATGGAAGTCAGGGCTAAACAAAGGTACTCAAACTATCCAACCAGGAGCGAACTAGTAGTAATGGTCTTAAATTAGACAAATTTAGATTTAGGCCGAGATAGGTGAACATTGATTTGGAAATAGAGTCGTGGATGAGTGGACCAGGTTACTAAACATCATCATTAACTGGAATACGCTGGATAGCTTCAAACATAGGTTGGATGGATATATGAGCGATAAGGGTTGGGTGGAAACGGGACTGCCCAGTATGGGTCAATAGGCCAGCTGCAGTTTCCTCCATTCTTATGTTCTTATGTTAAAAGATCGATTGTTAAGTCGAGTATGTGAATCCTGGCTTTGCAACATAATCATGTCTACTTCAATTCCATGGTTGTCCAACCAAAACAAACTGACGAGTTCATAAGAACATAAGAACATAAGAAAGTGGGATACTGCAGGAGGCCGACTGGCCCATACAGGGCACATCCCTTTCACACCCATCCCAGCACTTCTATGTGCCTATCCAACTTCGTCTTGAAGCTCCCCAGCGTCCCCGATCCTACTATAGCACTCGGTAGCCTATTCCACATATCCACAACTCTATTACCAAACCAGTGCTTGCCTATATCCCTTCTGAATCGGAATTTATCTAATTTAAAGCCATTTGTTCTAGTTATTTCGTTATTACTGAGCTTCAGAACATCTTCCATTTTACCCTTGTTAATCCCACTTACCCACTTGAACACCTCTATCATATCTCCCCTAACTCTACGCCTCTCTAATGAATGCAAGCCTAAGCTTTTCAGTCTTTCTTCATATGGAAGGTTTCTAATATTATTGATCATTTTTGTCATTCTTCTTTGTACTCTCTCCAAAGAATCTATGTCCATTCTATAATAACAGAACTGAACCGCATAATCCATGTGTGGCCTCACTAATGCTAGGTAAAGTTTCAAGATAACGTCAGCAGTTCTGTTACTCACAGACCTAGATATGAACCCAAGAATCCTGTTTGCCTTGTTGCGAACGCTAATACATTGTTTTCTAGGTTTCAAGTCGTTGCTAACAAATACACCTAGATCTTTTTCACAATCTGAGTTTTCTATTTCCGTGTTACCTAGTTTATACTTAACGTTTGTATTCGTCTTCCCTATCTGTAGTACCTTGCATTTATCAGTAATAAAATTCATTTGCCAGTCTACTGACCACTCATGTAAGGTATCTAGATCTCTTTGAAGGTGTTCAAAGTCACTGTCTGAATTTATCACTCTCCCCATTTTGGTATCATCTGCAAATTTACTAATCCTACTAGTTATACCTAAATCAAGATCATTAATGAATATAACAAACAGCAGAGGGCCTAATACAGATCCCTGGGGAACTCCGCTTTTGACCGCACCCCAGTCTGACTTTAATCCATTTATGCTGACTCTTTGTTTCCTACCAGTTAACCATGACCTAATCCATTTTAATAATGATCCACCTATTCCATGTGCTTCTACCTTCCTTATCAATCTCTCATGAGGGACTCTATCGAATGCTTTACTGAAATCTAAATAAATTATATCATATGACTTATCATTATCTACCGCTTCATATACTTCTGAGAAAAAGCTAAGCAAATTTGTGAGACAAGAACGTCCCTGGGTGAACCCGTGCTGAGAAGAATGAATTAAGTTGAATGTTTCAAGGTGGCTTCTGATTTTTGTAGCAATAATTGACTCTAGCAACTTGCCTATGATTGACGTGAGACTAATGGGACGGTAATTTGATGCAATTGATTTATCACCTTTTTTGAAAATCGGAACTACATTTGCAAGTTTCCAAGCTTCTGGCACTAGGCCCGATTCTAATGACTTATTAAATAAAACTGCTAATGGATTACTCAACTCATCTCTACATTCTTTTAATATTCTAGCATATACCTCGTCTGGACCAGGCGATTTATGAGGCTTCAGTTTGTTAATTACTTTAAGCACATCGTTACTAGTAATATTGATATTCATCAACATATTTTCTATACTGTCGTTATATACCTTATGAACTTCTGGAAACTGTGCTAGGTTTTCATTTGTGAATACGGAGCGAAAATTACTATTTAACGTACTACACATTTCTAACTCATCATCAGTCATTTCTCCTGTCGTAGTTTTATGGGGACCTATTGTATCTCTAACCTTTGATTTATACAGTTGATAAAAAGCTTTGGGGTTATTTTTTTATTTGTTTGCTACCTTGATTTCATAATTTCTCTTTGCTTTCCTAATTTCTGTTTTTACCTGTCTTGTTAGGTTCTGATAGTAACCAAGTAAGTGATTTTCGCCTTTCTTAACTTTTCTATATACTCCTTTCTTTTTCCCTAGAAGATCTAAGAGTCTATTATTCATCCATTTTGGTTGGTTCCGTATCGATCTGAATTTTCTTTTAGGGATGTGTTTATTTTGAGCATTATGGATTGTCGCAATAAATTGTTCATAAGTAGCTGCTAAATTAAATTCAGGGTTCTCCCGTCCTAAGTTGACAGTTTCCGGAGGTGTGGGGGGGATTAGTCTTTTGACCATAGGGTCATCCCTTAGGTCTCTCCTTAAGCTACCGTAATTAGCCTTCCTAAAATCCGGGATCAAGGCCGAATTTTCCTTCTTCCTACCATTCCATATTAAGTTAAAATATATGGCTTTATGATCACTGTTTCCTAGTTCGTCTCCAGTCCCAACATCTTTTACTAGATTTTCATTATTACTGAGAACTAAATCGAGGATATTATTTCCTCTAGTGGGCGAGTTTATGAATTGATATAAAAAACTATCTTGTACTACTTCTAGAAAATCTTCAGATTCATTATCGCTAAGTTCATTTTTCCAATCTATGCCTGAAAAGTTGAAATCGCCTAGAATACATACATTGTTTCTATCAGATGCCTTCTTTATTTCCTCCCATAGCAATTTACCATCGTTCCTACTCAAATTGGGTGGTCTATATATAACACCAATGACTACGGACTCATTGCCCTCACCAATCTCTACCCAAATACTTTCATTGTCGCTATTTGTTTTAATGTTTGATTTATTGCAGCTTTTTAATGACACCCGGATATACACTGCTACACCGCCCCCTCTCCTTCCTACTCTGTCAAATTTAAATAGGTTATATCCTGGAATATGAAATTCTGCTAAAAAATGTTTGCTGTTTGAATTTATCCATGTTTCCGTTATTGCAATTATATCTATGTTCTTCAGACAATTCTTCAGTGTTGAAATCGAGTGGATCCTTCAACAGCAGGAAGGTTAAGTTATGCTTTTCAAAGTCAGAGAATCGCAGCTGAAAATCCTGGGTCAAAATCTTTAGCCAGGCAAAATAGATCTGGGCCTTTTCCACTTCAAAATCCATCACCTTATTTTTTAGGCAACTTTCCTGAGTGGGAAAGTTTGTGAAATCCTGTTTCTAGACTTATATATACGGAAGACTGAGTTTCGACTTGAACTCACTAATCATTTAGGCTTGCTCACAAATAAGTTTTCCACTTTCCTGAACTTTTGTGTTGACAAGATTTACGTGACCCATAATGTCAGCCAAGATCCGCAAATCACACTGCCATTCTTCACTTTCAATTCCTGAGAATTTCTCCATATACTGTTTTTGAACAACAAACTCCGAAATCTGAGGAAACGAGTCAGTGAACCGCTGAAGGACTTTATCACAACTCAGCCAAGGAGCATTTGCGTAGTAAACTGCGTCATCGAAATCACATTCAATTTCCTTCAATGATTCCACAAACTGTTGATGAACCGGAGCAATGTTTATATTAAGCTAATTGACGATTTGAATGACTGTTTTCATCAAGTCATCCAAAGAGTCATCTGCAGTCATTTTTGCACTAAGAGTTTCTTGATGCAAGAAGCAGTGGAATGAAGGCAATGAACGAATTGACGGTCGGATTTTTTTTCGCAAGATGGCAGGTCAATGGGTAAGGAAAACGCCTAAATTCACTATGGTATTGATATTTTTAAATAAATTAGGCCAAAAAAGTGTACAAAATAAGGGTTAAAGTTGCTAAAAAGTCACGTGACTGTGAAAAGCTGTGTGATTGGTTGTAACGTCACTGACTAGTGCGAGCCGTCCAGCCAGCTATGGTACATGTGTTGTTACCAGCAGAAATACAGGGAATGTGCTTGAGATGATCAGATGACAGATGTAATTTAACGTGCTTCATAGCTGGATGGCCGAGTTCTTGATAATACTCTACTACCAAAATGACGCATACTTTTGGTAAATTTCTTTCTTCTTCCTTGATGAACCCTGAAAGTAGTTGTCCAACCTTCTCGGATGATCGGCTCTGCAAATAAATATTATTAGATAATTAATTGTGTTTTAATGTGCAACACAGTAATGTTATATTGAATATATAAATACTACTAAGCACTTTAACTAATTCAATGGATATTAGCTGCCCCTACTACAAATTTCATAGTAGAAACATTCCAAACAATATTGGTATTATTTTGGTTTTGGTCATCTGGGGAACCTTAGGATACTAACTATGGGATTAAGTACTTACAATAAGACACATTATCTCTACGGGATTTCTGTTGCAAAACATCGATCGCATAAGAAAATACAGGTCATATGTTAGGCTAGGTTAGGTTAGGTTATGATGAGTTATAAGGTTAGCAGCTTAACATACATCGGTAAGGGGGGGTAGTAACTAAAAACTGGTGATTTGTGATAGAAATGAAGGTCTAATTCGTTCATAACACATCGCAAACCATCAGAAAAAACCTACTTTGCATGTCTAAGTACAGGGATGACCAAAACATAAAATTTACCCAATATAGCCTATCTCGAATGTAAGCATCCAAATACTTATGGTAGTTAAAGTAAAATATCCATTATTTAATATAAATTATGATATATCCCTGTGGTTCATTAGTGAATCATTAAAACAATAACAAAGCTATGTTGTCATGTTCACCTAGCATCAGGCATTCTCAAAACAGTCCAGACAATGTCATTACTTCTAAATTGACTCCATCCAGTACTGATATACTCTGTAAATGTACTGAAAAAAAAAGAGAAAATCTACCAGGTAAGAATACATGACAGCTGAGCTGGTTTGAATATGGGAGTTTTTTATGTCCATAAGAACATAAGAATGGAAGAAACTGCAGTGGGCCTATTGGCCCATACTGGGCAGTCCCATTTACACCCAACCTCTATCGCTCTTATATCCACCCAAATTATGTTTGAAGCAGCTCTTCACGGCACATTTCTTCACTTAAGAAATTTCCATGACTTAGACCATAGAAAAACACATTTATAACTTACCTGGACGTGTCATTTGGGGTCTAAAGAGGCCACCTTGTACTACCTCCGACTACAGCTGTAATAATAATAATAATAATAATAAACGGTTTATTAATAGAGTTGCAGCCGGTGGCTGAAAATATACAGACTTACATTTGATTTAGACATAATGATATAATGTGCGTTGAATACATTTACAAGGCTGTACAGGAGTTGTTATTATTTTAACAATAGATGGGATGGTGCTATTCTTATATCTATTGGTGCGGGCTCTTATGGGCTGAATTTTGTTGTAGTGGCGGACTACGAGAGGTGGGTGGGGGAGGGGGGCTGCCGGTGGCAGGAGGTGGCGATGACGAGGGTGGTGCATTAGTTGGCTGCCAAACCTTTCTAGTGCTTGGTGGAGAGAGCGTTGATGTAGCTGGAGTTTGATAGAGAGCGTGGTCTGCAGGGTAGGTGGTGACGTCATTGCAAATGACTGCCCTGTTTCTCGAGAAAAAAACTTATATCAACCATTATAACAGGACTTTAAACTTTTATTACAAATTATATATACCGTATCGCTCTACGAACGTGGCAGAGTGTAAAAGCCCCTGTCTTATAGGCAGAAGTATTATATAAATGGGTTAATTACATTTGATTTATATACTCTGTAACTTTCCACTAGCTATGAGGTAGCATGTTCAGAGCACGAGTTAAGGTGTGCCCACGGGAAGTCGTGTCACTTAGTGCTCAGCTAAGGCATTAAGTAGCCGGTTCTCTGGCCACCTAATGCGGGCAGTAGTTTGATATCCTTGACGAGAGGAAGACGTTATTGAGAGCCATCGTGAATGGTTCCGTCTTCCCTCGAGGGAGGTACGTATATTTAATAATAATAATAATAATAATAATAATTAACGGTTTATTTTTATAACATGGCAGCCCGAAGGCTGAAAACATACAATGAACAGAGATGATAAGTTACATATGATGGAATCGGGGAGTGCGTCACTTGATTGACAAAAGCTTTCAATACAAAAACATAAGAAACATAGAGTCAACATACAAATTAGAACATAAGAAGAACATAAAGAAAATAAGGAGTCTGCAATAGGTCGGTTGGCCTGTGCATGGCAGCTCCTGTCGAGAGTTACTACCACTCTCTATCATCCATGAATCTATCTAGCCTCCCTTTGAAACTTTCCAGCGTTCCAGCACTTGCTACAAGGTTGCTAAGTTTGTTCCACTCGTCCACCACCCTATTTGTAAACCAGTTCCTCCCTATCTCCCTCCTAAACCTAAACTTATCCAACTTGAATCCGTTGTTCCGAGTCCTATCCTGCTCGGATATTATAAGAACTTTATCTATATCACCTTTATTGATTCCTTTCACCCACTTGAATACTTCTATCATATCTCCCCGCACTCTTCGTCTTTCTAGGGAATGCAAGTTTAGTTTCTTTAACCTATCCTGATATGGAAGGTTTCTAAGTCCCGGAATCATTTTCGTCATTCTTCGCTGATACTGTGGGAGCTGGTCTGTAGACATTCTTGTGACCTGATGTCGGTGCTAAGCCTGGCTGTTAAGCCACTACCTCACTGCAGCTGCAGATGCACCACGTGGTCCGGGTAGGTATTCCAGATCACACAGGGTGTTGGGGATGGTTCTTGTTCCTCATGTGATGTTGGGTTCTCATCTAGTGTTGGTGGTGGCGAGTGTACCGGGGACTGGGTGTGTCACGTCAAGGGTCAGGTCAACACTAACCTCTAAGCACAATTGTCACTAACATTTGTTTCTTTCTTTCGAGTTGAAAGATGGGTCCCTACTCATTCTCACTCAACTATCGTATCAACAGGATGTACATAGTAGAGTTATTTAACATAGCCTCCGTCCTCATGTTAAATCTCATGTTAAATCTCATGTTAAATCTCATGTTAACATCTCGATAGCTACATTGAGATAATTTACAGTGATTAACCTACCGTAATACACATTGGAACTACATAAAATATAGTTCATTAACTAATTGTAGAATCTACAGTGGTGCTTCTCAAGTGATTGTTACAAGTGGTGACAGCCCAGAAAGGTTGTTACATATATGACAGTTTCACAAGTAACTGTTATATCACACTAACAGTCATCTTAACAGATAACCAGTTGGTAAAGGTAGAGATATTATGATCTCCCCATTACTGTGGCATACTGGTACAAAGAATAAGCATCTGTGATATACGTGGCAGTGGATCTACGAACCCATATATGAACGTAAATATGAAATAACAGTCAAAGATTTTGTTATATGTGTTACATTTACTACTACAAAGAAGGAGAATTGATATATATGTGGCAACGGATCTACAAAGACACCGTTATACTACTGTTACATTTACTGTTACATATGTTACAACGATCAAGGAAATCAGTAATGGATAACAACATTCCGATCTATATACGCATTCTACATAACAAGTCATAAGTGTTTTACGAAACCAGAAAACAAAAAACAGTGACGTGTTATATTCTTCCAAAATGTATTATAGTATCCCGTAGTGAGACGTTATACGTTGAGTGATTTGTATTTTGTCATCCAAAGATGATGTACAATTTCTTTATATCACTAACCAATACTGAGTTATTGATAGTTGCTGAATTTTGGCAACAATCCTGTGAGCTGAAGTGAACATTAGTTTCTGCAAATGATTCGTTCACTGCCCAGGGTGTGACAGGACGTGACTACAGTTGTTGTGATTACTCATCAATCAATATCCTGTCAACAAAATTCTTTCGTATGGTGTGAGTAACCCCCAGTTACCAGCACCCCCCTAGTGATGACACATCGCCGATGACTAGAGATGGTCTCAGCATTCTGAGGTATGGTGTAGTCACTGTAGTGGATGCACTAAGGTTCCCAGTGAACCAAAGAGTCCTTGAGTTCACTGACAGGGAGCAGCAGTTTGCTGTACTCAAGATTTTCGTGGACATTGGCCCAGTCACCGGCCTTAGCATCACCTGTCTCCTGTGAGTGACACACGCAAGTCTACGGGATTGCGGCAACAATTTCACATTTTCAAGAGGATCTAGAAAGGATTCTTCAATCAAGCCTACAAAGAATAGGTATCTAGGTATACATTATATATATACCCACAATAACATATTCAACGACATGACTTCACACAGATAGACATCGTGTAGGTTATATCAATTATTTTAAGTGCCTTACGTATTTTAATATATACTGACAATATAATATCCAGTATTTATTTTTCACCTGTTCTGCTATTTATACTTTAAATGTAATTCATATCAATTTCCTGTAAATGGATGGACAAGGTTATTTGTTTTGTTTGTATCAAAATAATTTTTCAAACTTTAGACATAGAAAATGCGGACATTATATTTTTTCCCAGGAAGGATAAAAATGTTAATAATTTTCAAACTACAAATATGATAGTTTTATAGTAATGTTAATGATGTCATAGACACATCTTTTCAAACTGCATGACAGTTGTATTTTAATTTTAATGATGTCATAGACACATCTTTTCAAACTACAAATATGTATTTTATCACAGAATAAATTTTCAGCCATATCCTGGTAGAACCCTTCACAGCTCAGTACCATTGCTCTCCGCAAATATGAATGTTTCGTCGAAGAGTCTCAAGCACCACACACTCATTCATCCAGCATGATTATAGTAGAAAACGTTGTGTATTCCTAAAAAGGTGCGTTCTTAAACAAGAAATAGGCGAAGATTATTTCTGCCATAATATTACGGGATTTGCTTACTCAAGTTAACGATTTCCACTATTGTGTTCATATTGGCAGTAATATTGTTGTCTTTTAAGTCAGAATCATCGAATTTTGCCATTGTACATAATATACTCTCCATAAGGCATTGCAGACTAGGGCTTGAGTAGCTGTTCAACCGCAGGTGTCAGCTTCCCCAGTTTAGTGTTTACACACATATGCATGTAACATGGTTAGGTTTATGTATAGAGTTTTTCTGCGAGTATAGTTTATTCCTCGCGGAGCTTGTATGGTTGTGACCGAGCGATGTAATAGCCCCTGTCTTATTGGCAGAAGTATTATATAAATGGGTTAATTGCATTTGATTTATATACTCTATCACCCTCTGTAACTTTCCACTAGCTATGAGGCAGCATGTTCAGAGCACGTGTCAAGATGTGCTCACGGGAAGTTGTGTCACTTGGTGCTGAGCTAAGGCATTAAGTAGCCGGTTCTCTGGCCACCTAATGCGGGCAGTAGTTTGATATCCTTGACGAGAGGAAGACGAGAGGACGTCTATTACCGTTCTCCCTCGACGGGTATTAGGGGATTGTCACTCAACACCTCACAACAACCGGATGTATTTAGAAGAGCTCTTTAATCGAGCCTCCGTCCTCATCTTAACACTCATAGCTACAGTGATTAAGGTACGGTGATATACCCTTGGAACTGTATATGAGATAGTTCCAGCCTCATTAACCTTGAAGGAATCAACGGTTAAAGGGCCAGTTCATACGTGTTTTTCTTGTGTTTACCCAGAACCGTCAACTCGTCCATTGGTGACCTCTTCCGGTCATTAATATTAATTAGTATAACATATTTTACCATAATTTTTTTGTGCATTCTCTTGAGGGTCTTGTCTGATTTATTGCATATAGTTGAACTGAAATGGGTATTTTTGGTTCCTGGGGAACTTTGCCCCGATTTGTAGATATTTATAAATAATAATGCAAAATAATTGAGGAGGCGAAATAGCCTCACATTTCTGGCGGATAGCCACGTGTGGCTATTGGCTTATGTATTTCCCATCCCGGGTCTATAGTCGTAACGATGTAGCTAATCCTGAAGTGGTAACTGTTGGTCTTGTCGAACTGTACAAACTTCAAGTCAACTGTCCAACTTTCGGACTGTCATCTGGTATTCACGCTACTAACATATCCGTAACATCTGCATTAGTATGTGGGACTTTAAAATAAGTTGTAACGGTCCGAATACTGAGCCCTCGGGTACGCCATTTTTGACGTTATCCCAGTCCATTTTTGTACCATTTATCTCCATTAACCATACCCAAATCCAAGATTTCTTGGGGGAAAAAATAGGCATTACTGAAGGAGATATTAGAATTCTAGAACATCTTTACGGGCAAAAGGATCTGCATTGTTAGTTGCTTCAGGGTGAGATAGGGAGTAACAATGGAGGAATTAAAGTTAATGGTAAAGTATTATTAAATTGGAAAAGGTAAAGACAGTGATGAAAAGACGAAAGTGATGGATGTTTCCAAATTAGATATAAATCCTGAAATAATAATTATGGTCGGAATGTGGTGTTATGGGCAAATGTTAAGATTAATTTACACTGACATGAAAACAAATGAAATACTGTGGTTGGTAAAAAGTCAAAAGAAAAGCTTGAAATTTATACAATAAGGAAAATAAGGTACTTTGGCCATATAATTAGGGATGAGGTGCTAATTGCCAAAATATTAATGGGCAAGGATGAGGGTAGGGGGGCCAGGGGAAAGCAGAGCTTTATATGGGCGAATAAAATAAAATTTGGGTCCTCAGAGAGATGAAAAACTTGGGGGATTAAATCCAATTTATAATTTCACTTCCTATGCCACTTTCAATTTTGTTGTGAGTTTCTTTGTCGCAAGAATGGACATATCAGTGCTGTGAACGTTTGCAAGACCGAACTGATAATTATTTGTTTTATTGAAAAATTCTTCGTAGATAGATTACATTCTGAATACTTTCCTATAGATTTTAAAGTAACTCATGGTTCAGTGCTTGTCTTTGTCTTCTTACTTCCTTCATATTAATGACCTACCAATTCTTCCAAGCAGCACACACGGGTTTATCACTTATACTAACTTTCAAAAAAGATAAGTGTATACAGTAGGCGCTACAGCTCTAGTGACTAAGTCCTGCTATGTCTTCCAGTAGATTGCGTAAATACTACAATTGCCTTGAACAGAGTTTGTACGTCGTTGCACAGTGGAAGACAAATATTCTTGTTAGAGGTCACTGGGTCACTGGGACACAAGTTTACTTGGGAACTACGTAGCGAGTATCAGCCGAGACACCCAACGTTAAGTTTTCATCTACAGGTACAGTATAGATTAAGCCACGGAGTTCGGTCTGCCTTTAAACCTCCCTCTGCTACAGTATTATAATTTCGCACATTTGAACATTTTGTTAGTAAGCTACACCACCTCCAATTCGTGGTATGTCTCTCTGGGTCAAGGTTGGATCAATACCCACCAGGGGTAATAGTATACTCGATCTAGTTCTGTTAAACAGATAAAAACCTCATTAGTAATGTCGAAGTAGGTGACGAACTAGCTGACAGCGATCACAAAGAAGTGAGATTCAAAGTAGAACTTAATGCCAGCTGCAAGAAAATTCCATTTACGTCACTGATTTCAGAAGGGCAAACATTGATAGGTTGAAAAGGCCACTGAAGGAAGGGGTATTACGTTTGAGGGTGAATTACATGACCCCACGTAAGGTGGCTTCACACAATGCACCCACAGAGGGCGAACTCACTTTACCTGGTGACCTGACAATGATAAATTCACAAAATATGACTGTTGAGAATGACCTGATCACGAGATCTAAGGTTGACGAGCTCCACAACAATTCAAATAATGAGTTACTTAACGCACAAACGCAGAACAGACCATAAAGAAAACTCAAATCAAATAACAATGACCCCAAATGGATAAATAATTAGTTAAAGAATGTTATTGGACAAAAAAAGGTTTTAGGTAGGAGAATAAATCGTGGTGAAGTTTACCTCTGTAATTATTATAAAGTATTGACCAGAAAGCTTAAAACCGAGATAAGAAAAGCAAAGAGGAATAATGAACTGAAGGTAGCAGTGGAGGCGAAGTCAAACCCGAAGGATTCTTCCTAATTTGTTTTACAAGAAGAGAACGAATGTGACACCGATTTTTAAGAAGGGAGATAGCTTACTATCCTCTAACTACCGTCGAATCAGTAGGTAATAATTTCAAACTCTATTCAGTACCGACCTGACCTAGCTTGGAGAAGGACGTGCCCCTAAGTGCTCGTGTTAGTAACCATAGGAAATGGCCGCCGTGGATCGTTGTGTTGTGGGGGAAGAGGGACAGTGTGGGAGGAAAGACGAGCAGTTGAGGAGAGAGATAGACGTTTTAAAGAGGGGGAATAAAGCCCCCAGGACTGAACTCCTTCAGGTAGGTGTCCTGCCTAGCAAGACACCTGCAAAGGAGGGTCAGGAGGAGCAGGGGTGGAGAGTGGTTGTCTCCAAGGGGACTAGGGTCAGACTCAGGAAAGCTGATTAGGGTGTGGATTGCAGTAACCCCCACCAAGTGTTGGAGGAAGAGAAAGGCAGGACGGTGTGGTGCCGGGAAAGAAAATGGCATTTGTTCAAAACCTGCCCAGTGGTAAGGTCGTGGCAGTTGGGGATAGCCAGGTGAAGTTCTTAGATAGGACTTTTTGAGCAAGAGATAGGAAACGTAGGACTAGGGTGTGTTTTCCTGGGGCTGGTATAGGGCAGGTAGCTGAGAGGATAGATAGAGTTTTGTCAGGGGAGGGTACCAAGTCAGTAGTATGTCTTAGTGTAGGAGGTAACGACATAGGAAAGGTTTGGAGTGAGGAACTTTTCAAGAGGTATAGGGAGGTGTTAGGGAAGGTTAGAGATAGAGGAGGGATCCCGATAATATGTGGTACCTTGCCTAGAAGAGGAGGTGCCTTGCCTAGAAGAGGCAATTGCTATAAATTGCCGACTGGAAAAACATTGTGCAAGCAATGGTTGGGCGTTCATTGATAACTGGCAACCATTCTATGGCAACGACTACCTGTACAGTCGTGACGGAGTACACTTGTCTCGCGCGGGGGTAAAGACATTGTCTGCATCCCTGGAGCGTGAAATTGTCACTCCAAAAGGGGTTTTCACCAGTAGAGAGAGGTCAGGGTAAGTGGGAGTAAAAAAACAAGCAGGTCCTAGGAAGTAATATTGGTCACTCAGAACAAGTGGTAAAACAGGACCAGGGAAGGGTAGACTTAAATGTATACTATACAAACAGTAGGAGCGTTAGAAATAAAATAGACTTGCTGAGAGCGGTTGTATGTGCCGAGAATGTAGACGTCATAGCAATCACCGAAAATTGGATGAATCTGGCGAGCAAGAACTTTTTATCAGAGTACCACATAGAAGGGTACAACCTTCTCACAAGGACAGGGGAGTGAGGTGGGGTTGCAGTCTTCGTGAGGGATGCATTAAAATGTTGTATTAATAATTCAATAATGGGTGAAATAGGAACCGAGTCTGTATGGGTAGAAATTGCGGAAGGAAGAGAAAACTAATTATAGGGGTGATTTACAGGCCCCCAAGTCTTTGGAAAAAAGCAGCTCAGCCCATATGGCAGGAAATGGGTAGGGCAGCAAAATACAACAACCTGTGCATTATGGGGGATTTCAACTTCGGAAATATTGACTGGGACAACATTATAGGTGACTATGAATCTGAAGATTTCCTAGACGCAGTACAGGACAATTTTTTAAAACAACTAATTACAGAACCTACTAGAGGTGACAATATATTAGACCTAGTATTAACAAATAAAGAAAATATTATCGGAGATATTACAATAGGGGAAGAACTAGGGAACAGTGATCACAGAGAAATCAGGTTCACCCTAAATTGGAAAACTAAAAACAATGACAAGTTGATCAGAGACCCAAACTTTCGAGTGGCGGATTATGAAGGGTTAAGAATGTACCTAGATGAGGTCGCCTAGGAACAGTCAGGCCAGTCCTCGGTAGGAATGGGTGAGGTCACCGGTGACACAACAATTGATCATGACTATAATATATTCACTAGTATACTACGTAAAGCACAGGAACAAAATACTCATAGAGAAAAATTAGGTCTAATAAGAATGAGCCAAGGTGGATGACCAAAAAACTTAAACATGACATAAGAATAAAGAAAGGAATTTATAAGAAATTAAAGGGAGGGGAGGAGCATCTTAGAAATAGGTATAATGAACTATCTAGGAATGTTAAGAAAAATGTAAGGAAGGCAAAGAGGGACTAAGAAATCAGGATAGCAAGAGAATCTAATGCATATCCCAAGGGATTTTTCCAGGTATATGGACAAAGGTGAAGGACAAAGTGGGGCCTTTAAAATCATAGAGAGAGGAAGTGATCGATGATAGTGAGAAAATAAGCAAAGCATTAAACAGCTACTTCTTATCATTTTTCACAAAAGAAATTCACGAGGAAATACCAGAGGTGGAACTAATAATTACGGGAAATGATGAAGAAAAATTATTGAATAACGGAATCAGAAAAGAGGATGTTTTTGAAAGAGTGTAAGGAACGGATTAGCAGACCTCTCGTAAATTTATTAACAAAATCATTAGACATAGGAGTTGTGCCAGACTTGTGGAAACAGGCAAATGTAGTACCCATATTCAGAAAGGAAGACAGAGCATCAGCGTCAAATTACCGGCCGATTAGTTTGTCGTCAGTAGTGGGGAAATTTCTTGAATCAATTGCAGCAAATAGCATCCGATCGCATTTAGAGAAAAACAAATTAATCAACGACTCTCAACATGGATTTACAAAGAGATAATCTTGTTTAACAAATCTGCTGACGTTTTTCAGGAAAGTCTTCGAGGTAGTAGATAATGACGAAAATTACAATGTTATTTACTTAGACTTTAACAAAACGTTTGACAAAGACCGCATCAGAGGCTACTGACATAAGTTAAGGCTCATGGTATCGAGGGGAAAGTTTTAAATTGGATAAAATCATGGCTCACTGATAGAACACAGAGGGTCAGCGTAGATGGTGTTAAATCTGAGTGGGGCTGTGTAACCAGTGGGGTTCCCCAGGGGTCAGTACTGGGTCTACATATGTAAGTTTGCGGATGGCACCAAAATAGGGCGGCAGATTAATTCAAGCAGGATGCAAATGCACTACAAGAGGATTTAAGTAACCTGCAGGATTCGTCAGAAAATATGGCAAATAATATTCAACACCAGCACGTGCAGCGTACTTAATACTGGAAGAACAAATGCTGTCAATGAATGCAGCCTTAACAATATCAACCTAGAGAAGTCGACTTGTGAAAGAGACTTAGGGGTACTTGTAAGCCCGGACCTACGGCCTAGAAAACAGTGCGTTAATGTTCGAAAAAAGGCAAACACAGTATTAGGTTTTATATCTAGAAGTTTAAGTAATAAGAGTGCTGAGGTCATATTGTAACTATAGCTTGCGCTAGTCAGGCCGCACCTCTAGTATGCTGTTCAGTTCTGGTGCCCTTCTTATAGAATGGATATCAATTCACTGGAGTCGGTGCACCTAAGAATGACGAAAATGATTCCGTGAATTAGAAACCTTCCATACCAAGATAGATTAAATAAGCTAAACTTACATTTCCTAGAAAGACGAAGAGTGCAGGGAGATATTATAGAAGTATTTAAGTGGGTGAAAGGAATCAATAAAGACGATATAGATAAAGTTTTTATAACATCCGAGCAGGATAGGACTCATAGCAACGGATTTATGTTGGATAAGTTTAGGTTTAGGAGCGAGATAGGAAGGAACTGGTTCACAAATAGGGTGGTAGACGAGTGGAACAAGCTAAGCAACTTTGTAGTAAGTGCTGGAATGCTGGAAAGTTTTAAAAGGAGGCTAGATAGATTCGTGGAGTGGTAGTAACTCTCGACAGGAGCTGCCATGCACAGGCCAACCGGCCCATTACAGACTCCTTATTTTCTTACGTTATTATGTTCTTAAATCACCTGGAGAATCACAAGTTGATCAATGATTCCGAACACGGCTTCACAAGTGGGCGTTCATATCTGACTAATCTATTATCATTCTTTTCAATGGACCATTACTATTTATTATAAACGTAAATGACATAGATATAGGCGTAGACAGGAAGTAAATTTACTGATGACACTAGAAGAGGGCGTGTAATTAAATCTAACGGGATCTCTGCAAAACTACAGGAAAAAAATAATTAGCATAGTCTGAAAATGGCAAATGAAATTTAATGTGGACAAATGTAAGTACTTTGTTTAGGAGATGTAAACAGAAAAAAACAGATATTAGATAAACAGCGTTGTTATAGAGAAATACGACTCTGAGTAAGATTTGCTCGAAACAAGGCTGACAAAGTACTTGGGTTCATACAAAGGAGTGTTATTTAAAAGACTACCGAGATTATCCTAGAATTTTATCTTGTGCTTGTGAGACCTCACCTGTATTATATGCAGCTCAGTTTTGGTTACCGTACTACAGAATAGATATCGAATAACTAGAAAGCATACAGAGGAGGATGTCAATACTAATCCCGGGCATTAGGAACCTTGAGTACAGAGACAGGTTAAGGCATCTTAATTTGCACTTCCTCGACAGACGAAGAGTGAGGGATGATATGATAAAGGAAGTCAGGGTTAAACAAAGGCGATATAACAAAGGTTCTCAAATTACTCAACCAAGAGCGAACTCGTAGCAATGGTTTTAAATTAGAAAAAATTTGATTTAGGCGAGAGATATGTAAACATTGGTTTGGAAATAGAGTAGTGGACGAGTGGACCAAGTTACGAAACATCATCATTAACTGGAATACGCTGGATAGCTTCAAACATAGGTTGGATGGATATATGAGCGATCGGGGTTGGGTGTAAGCAAACAGTCCCTCACTTCCTCTATACTTTACCTTAATCTCAGGTGATCTATCTCATTATCTTCCCCTTTCTAAACATATGTCTATAGTCAGTGTGCCAATGAAATCCAATCATTATTCCAACTATTTTCAAGCTCCGTCCCAACAATCGCCATTCCCTTTCCCGTGAAAATTCCCTTTAGTTGAATTTCATCATAATTCCCATTCTTCACTCCTTTATCTTCTCGACTGTACACATTCTTTTCCTCTCACCTTATATCTGCAACTCTTCATCGTAGGTTGTACAATTACCTTTTATCACCCAGCTAATCGTATGTTTTCATCTCTCTTATACTTGATGTCCAAGATAAGTTTATTTTGCATTCAGGTCACTTGTCCGTTGCGCTTTCCTCAGAGGCCAGGTGTAGTACCAGCCAAGTGCATCAAGTGTTAATAAAAGAATACGTTTACTTATTACGGAGCTAGACATTATAACTAATCACTATAAAATGTTAATGTTTATCCAAGGAAACGGATATAAACATTAAATACCCATGGAATTGTAATAAACTCACCTCAGTGACTCAGTTCTATCGCTAGCGATGACGTGACCTTTACAATGTACGTAAGATTAATTCAGTTTTTCAACACAGAGACGAGACTGGTTTAATAAAATGGATACCACAACTACGATTAAAATTATTTTACTTGTAAATAATAATTATTATTTATTATTAATTGCCGTATAAGCTCGAGTCTTCAAATGAATGGTAATGTACTTGTTCAGTAACTATATGAAAGTTGTAGCTAGAGTAAGTATGAGTGTGTCAGAGCTTTGCTTTTTGTTAATGATAATTACCCACTCTCGATCACCTTAATTAATGTTTTCAGTACAATGTTGACATCTTACACACGGCTGAAACTCATGATACCGGGAATAAAAGGAAGCCCTCGAACAAACCACGGACTGTTCGATGTGGTTGTCGATATATAAATAAAACAAAAGTGCAAGTTTAGATACTAAAGAGATAAACTGTTGATTATTAGATTTATCTACAATCTTATTATAATACATACACAAATTAAGCTTGGTTAGAATCCACCCCTATTTGTTAGGCTCATATTACTCAAACTCTTGAACCCAGTTTATTCCTACGGTTATCCCAAAAGGAGATGGGAGAAGGTAAATTGATAGACTCGATCGAAAATTCTTAACACCTGTCTCAAGAGGTGGCCGATAGTAAGCTGGTACTCTGTGTTACTCTTGAACTTGGCCAACACTCTTCACTGAAGATACACAACAATTTGAGATTTCTGTTTTGCTGCGGACAGCAGTTAGTGTATTATGCGATAGCGCACAAAGGATTACAGAGTTGAGATCACAAAAGGTGTTTATCAGACTCCAGTGGTCAGGATATTGTGGCGTCGAGTGTTACAATTATATCCAGTACATTGTTGGTTAGTTCAGTACATAGAAATTTATTAACAACCGAGAGTACCGTCCTCATATCTGAGCAATGGAGACCACGGACCTCCATTCTGAACGTTTTCGGGCTCTTGTAAACGATCCTCTAAGGTTTTGCATCTCTCTGGGGGACCCAGTTTTTTATTTTATTCATTCATCCCAGTCCATGCCTTCCCCTAGCCCTCCTACCCTCAACTTTGCCCATTAATATTTGTTATTATTCCCTCATCCCTAATTTAGTGGGGCGGATAAGTACATAAAATAAGCATGATTGTTCACTTTTGTATAGAATTATGAGACTTTGGCCACTTATTCTTCTTGGGTTAGTAAAAATTTTCTGATACAGCGCCAACTGAGCAACTTCCCCTGCTAGGCTGCAGCACCACTAGCGGCTGACCGCTGTAGCGCCTCCCGAACAGTTCTTCCAACTGCAACAGCTCCCTTATTCTTGGTCCAAACATACTGAAATTTGGATGTTATGTATCGTGACCTAACAAAAACATCTTATTCTATATACGTTTTTGTCAGACAGAAGTCTGTTTGACTGTTTCTTTGTTTGTTTCTTTTATTAATAATTACAACTAATTATTACAAATAATTAAATAAGTTGATCAACACTCAAATGTTCTCAGACTTCAGAATTCTAAAGTTTCCTTTAAGAATGTTTAAAGCTGTACCCATTATGATATAATATGCACAGATTTTTAACTGCACTGTCCATCACACACACAGAAGCGCTGCTTTTGTTCACTTGCATCGTCTTGAACAAGTTCTTTTGCAACCACAGGGTACCAGCTCTAGGCAAATCTTTGCAGCTTCAAGTAGTTTTGTCCAAACAGGGTGATAGGCGTCCAACCCCGATAGAAGAGGCCAGGAAGAATCGACTTGGACTAGAACATTGTCCCCAGACATGGCCACCTTGATATACAGCTCGCTTAATATGTTGTATTAGCGCAGTGTGGGATAGTGGATTCCCTTCAGTGCCTCGGCCTTTATTTGTGAAGAGATATTACCGGGCATCGTTCACCTGTAATGTTGTAACAGGGGCATAAAAATCGCGGTTTCAACAGAGAATGAGTTATGTATCAATGTTTCTTTGCAGGCATTTACTTTTATAGTGTGCTATATGATATGCCTTTAAGTTTAACTGTGTCCCAAACAAAGATAAGTATTACTAAATTAATAGACAAGATAATAAGAAGTCAAAGAGAACGATGGTATGTAACTGAGACATTCATGGTTACCTTTTCGATTTCACTGCTGTGGTCGTACAGTAGAATAATAAATCTCTCCAGTACAGCCAGTTGTTCATCAAAGATGAGGACGGAGGCTCTGTTAAAGAGCTCTTCTAAATACGTCAGGCTGGTGTGAGGTGTTGAGTGACAATCCCATAATACCCGTCGGGGGAGAACGGTAATATATGTCCTCCCTCGAGAGAAGACGGAACCATCCACGATGGCTCTCAATAACGTCTTCCCCTCATCAAGGATATCAAACAACTGCCCGCATTAGGTGGCCAAAAACCGGCTACTTTATGCCTTGGCTCAGCACTAAGTGACACAACTTCCCGTGGGCACACCTTATCACGTGCTCTGAACATGCTACCTCATAGCTAGTGGAAAATTACAGAGGGTGATAGAGTATATAAATCAAATGTAATTAACCCATTTATATAAATATGTCTGCCTATAAGACAGGGGCTATTACATCGCTTGGTCACACCATTCAAGCTCCATGAGGAATAAACTAAACTCGCAGAAAAACCCTATACATAAACCTAACCATGTTATATGCATATGTGTGTAAACACTAATCTGGGGAAACTGATACCTGTGGTTGAACAGCTACTCAAGCCCTAGTATGCAATGCCTTATGGAGAGTACATTATGTACAATGGCAAAATTGGATGATTCTGACTTAAAACACAAAAATATTACTGCCAATCTCAACACAATAGTAGAAATCGTTAACTTGGGTAAGCAAATCCCATAATAACATGGCAGAAATAATCTTCGCCTATTTCGTGTTTAAGAACCCACCTTCTTAGCAATGTACAACTTTTGCTAATATAATCACGCTGGAATGAATGTGTGTGTGGTGCTTGAGACTCTTCGATGAAACATTCGAATTTGGGGAGAGCACTGGTAATGAGCTGTGAAGGTGTCATGGTTTTGGTATGAATCCGTGGTAGTAGGAGTGGATTATATTATATAATGATAATAATATGTCGTATTTCTTATTTCTTACCGTAGAGTCTGATGCCTTCACACTGATTACTTACAGGAGATTATGGCGTATCTACGTAGAAGTTCACTCCACCACTCGACATTCCATGATTCATACTTGATAAATGATGAATTAATGAATTCATTTAATTTTCAACATCTATCTAAGTTACTGGTTATACTTTGTCATAACCAATCAGTCATTACCTTTAGTAATAATAAGATAGGATCACAGATACGGGCAGATAATTGCACTTACATTTATTTGTCAAGCTTCCATACAATGATTTACAATTTGCATGGATATATGATTTACTCACGTTCATGCTGTAATGAAATTAATCTTCTAAAACAGGGAATTTCCAACTTGGGGACACATGTGATAACTCTACTGTGGTATGACTTAACAGAGCCTTAATTCTTCAAGTGATACATTTACTGCCAGCCTGGATTACTTTTGTTGCAACCAGGCTTCATCACAAGAACTTCTTCCCACGGCCATAACAACAAAAAGGTACTCTTGGGTTACCACACATAGTCTCGCGTCACTGACAGTCACTGGACGGTTGTCGCGGCAAGTAGAACTGGTAAGCGTGACTTGAATTAACCATTAGGTGCAATAGACCAGCCTGGATTGCTTTTGTCTCAACCAGGCTTCCACACGTGATATTTCCACGGGGATAACAAACCTAGGTTAACACACTTAGTCTCGTGTCGATCACGGTCACGGTAGACGGGTGTCGTGCAGGAGAACTCTGTAAGCGTGAATTAATTAACCATTTACTGTAGGTTTGATAGGCCAGCCTGGATTGCTCTTGTCGCAACCAGGCATCCACACGTGATATTTCCACGGGGATAACAACCTAGGTTAACACGCTTAGTCTCGTGTCGACGACGGTTCACAGGACGGAGTGGCGGTGGAGGACTCTGTGTGGTGTGGTGTCCCGCCCCCTTTCAGGAGGGAGAGGATGGAGACGACGTCTTAACTAACCCATGGCTCAGGGGATACTACTTAAAATGAGGTTTTTGGGTGTGAAGCGATGAACAGTACAACACTGTTTCACTGCCCACCCCCCTAAAGGCTGGCTGACATACACTAATTGAAAAATACATGTCCCAGTTATGCCTCGCCGGGCGTCTTATCTCTGGTAAAGCAAACTTTGGAGTTGGTTGCGTGGGTAAGCCTAACGCAACCCATGACAGAAGGGTTCTGCCACGGTATGGCGGAAAATTTACAGTCTGTGATAATATATTGTAGAACTATCGTATTTGTAGTTTGAAAAGATGGGTCTATGACAACATTAAAATTTATATAAAACTATCATATTTGCAGTTTGAAAATTATTAATATTATTATCCTTCCTTGGAAAAAAATAGTGTCCGCATTTTCTGTCAAAGGTTTGAAAAATTATTTTGATACAATCCAAAAAAAAACATTGTGCATCCATTTACAGAAAATTTATATAAATTATATTTAAAATAATTAAAGTATCAATAGCTGAACCGATGAAAAATAAATACTGGAAATTATATTACGTCAGTATATATTAAAATAAGTAAGGCACTGATAATAATTGATATAACCTACCTGATGTCTATCTGTGTGAAATTATGTTGTTGAATATGTTATTGTGGATACCTAAAACTAACTATTCCTTAAAGGCTTGACTGAAGAATCCTTTCTAGAATTTCTTGAAAATGTGAAAGTGTTGCCTCAATCGCGTTTCTTGCGTTTGTCACTCACAGGAGACACAGCTGATGCTAAGGCCGGTGATTGGGTCAATGTCCACGAAAATCCTGAGTACAGGAAACTGCTGCTCCCTGTCAGTGAACTCAAGCTCTCTGGAGTTCACTGGGTACCTTAGTGCATCCACCACACCATACCTCAGAATGCTGAGACCATCTCTCGTGATCGGAGATGTGTCATCACTAAGGGGGTGCTGGTAACTGGGAGTTACTCACGCCATAAGAAAGAATTATGTTGTCAGGATGTTGAAAGATGAGTAGTCACAACAACTGTAGTCACGTCCTGTCACACCCTGGGCAGTGAACGAATCATTTGCAGAAACTAATGTTCACTTCAGCTCACAGGATTGTTGCCATAATTCAGCAACTATCAATAACTCAGTATTGGTTATCGATATAAAAATAAGATTTTGTACATCATCTTTGGATGACAAAATAAAAATCACTCAACGTATAACGTCTCACTATGGGATAATATTAAACACTTTGGAAGAATATAACACTTACTTTTCTGGTTTCGTAAAACACTTATGACTTGTCATGTAGAATGTGTATAGACTGTAGACCGGAATGTTGTTATCCGTTTCCGATTTCTTTGATCGTTGTAACAGATGTAACAGTAGTATAACAGTTTCTTTGTAGATCCGCTTCCACGTATATAACGGTTCTTCTTATATACCAGTATGCCACAGTAATGGGGAGAACATAATATCTCTACCTTTACCAACTGTGTATCTGTTGAGATGACTGTTAGTGTGATATAACAGTTACTTGTGAAACTGTCATATATGTAACTTCCTTCCTGGGTTGTCACCACTTGTAACAATCATTTGAGAAGCACCACTGTAGATTCCACGATTTGTTAATGAACTATATTTTATGTAGTTCCACTGTGTATTACCGTAGGTTAATCGCTGTAAATTATCTCAATGTAGCTATTGAGATGTTAACATCAGATTTAACTTGAGGATGGACGGAGGCTATATTAATTAGCCCTGCTAAGTACGTTCTGTCGATACGATAGTTGAGTGAGAATGAGTAGGGATCCATAGACGGAGCACGGAAATATACGTACCTATACGTACCTCCCTCGAGGGAAGACGGAACCATCCATGATGGCTCTCAATAACGTCTTCCTCTAATAAGTGATAATGAACTACTACCCGCATTAGGTGGCCAGAGAACCGGCTACTTATTGCCTTAGCTCAGAACTAAGTGACACTACTTCCCGTGGGTACACCTTATCACGTGCTCTGAACATGCTACCTCATAGCTAGTGGAAAGTTGCAGAGGGTGATAGAGTATGAAAATCAAATGTAATTAACCCATTTATATAAATATGGCTGCCTATAAGACAGGGGCTATTACATCGCTTGGTCACACCATTCAAGCTCCGCGAGGAATAAACTAAACTCGCAGAAAAGCCCTATACATAAACCTAACCATGTTACATGCATATGTGTGTAAACACTAAACTGGGGAAACTGACACCTGCGGTTGAACAGCTACTCAAGCCCTAGTATGCAATGCCTTATGGAGAGTACATTATGTACAATGGCAAAATTGGATGATTCTGACTTAAAACACAAAAATATCACTGCCAATCTCAACACAATAGTGGAAATCGTTAACTTGGGTAAGCAAATCCCATAATAACATGGCAGAAATAATCTTCGCCTATTTCGTGTTTAAGAACGCACCTTCTTAGCAATGTACAACTTTTGCTAATATAATCACGCTGGAATGAATGAGTGTGTCGTGCTTGAGACTCTTCGAGGAAACATTCATATTTGGGGAGAACACTGGTACTGAGCTGTGAAGCGTTCTACCACGGTATGGCGAAAAATTTACAGTCTGTGATAATATATTGTAGAACTATCATATTTGTAGTTTGAAAAGATGGGTCTATGACATCATTAAAATTAATATAAAATTATCATATTTGTAGTTTGAAAATTATTAATATTATTATCCTTCCTTGGAAAAAAATAGTGTCCGCATTTTATATGTCTAAGGTTTGAAAAATTATTTTGATACAATCCAAAAAAATAACATTATCCATTCATTTACAGAAAATTTATATAAATTATATTTAAAATAATTAAAGTATCAATAGCTGAACCGATGAAAAATAAATACTGGAAATTATATTACGTCAGTATATATTAAAATAAGTAAGGCACTTATAATAATTGATATAACCAACCTGATGTCTATCTGTGTGAAATTATGTTGTTGAATATGTTATTGTGGATACCTAAAACTAACTATTCCTTGTAGGCTTGACTGAAGAATCCTTTCTAGAATTTCTTGAAAATGTGAAAGTGTTGCCGCAATCCAGTTTCTTGCGTTTGTCACCCACAGGAGACACAGGTGATGCTAAGGCCGGTGATTGGGTCAATGTCTACGAAAATCCTGAGTACAGGAAACTGCTGCTCCCTGTCAATGAACTCAAGCTCTCTGGAGTTCACTGGGTACCTTAGTGCATCCACCACACCATACCTCAGAATGCTGAGACCATCTCTCGTGATCGGAGATGTGTCATCACTAAGGGGGTGCTGGTAACTGGGAGTTACTCACGCCATAAGAAAGAATTATGTTGTCAGGATGTTGAAAGATGAGTAGTCACAACAACTGTAGTCACGTCCTGTCACACCCTGGGCAGTGAACGAATCATTTGCAGAAACTAATGTTCACTTCAGCTCATAGGATTGTTGCCATAATTCAGCAACTATCAATAACTCAGTATTGGTTATCGATATAAAAATAAGATTTTGTACATCATCTTTGGATGACAAAATAAAAATCACTCAACGTATAACGTCTCACTATGGGATATTATTAAACACTTTGGAAGAATATAACACTTACTTTTCTGGTTTCGTAAAACATTTATGACTTGTCATGTAGAATGTGTATAGACTGTAGACCGGAATGTTGTTATCTGTTACCGATTTCTTTGATCGTTGTAACAGATGTAACAGTAGTATAACAGTTTCTTTGTAGATCCGCTTCCACGTATATAACGGTTCTTCTTATATACCAGTATGCCACAGTAATGGGGAGAACATAATATCTCTACCTTTACCAACTGTGTATCTGTTGAGATGACTGTTAGTGTGATATAACCGTTACTTGTGAAACTGTCATATATGTAACATCCTTCCTGGGTTGTCACCACTTGGAACAATCATTTGAGAAGCACCACTGTAGATTCCACGATTTGTTAATGAACTATATTTTATGTAGTTCCACTGTGTATTACCCTAGGATAATCGCTGTAAACTATCTCAATGTAGCTATTGAGATGTTAACATCAGATTTAACTTGAGAATGGACGGAGGCTATATTAATTAGCTCTGCTAAGTACGTTCTGTCGATTCGATAGTTGAGTGAGAATGAGTAGGGATCCATAGAGGGAGTACGGAAATATACGTACCTATACGTACCTCCCTCGAGGGAAGACGGAACCATCCACGATGGCTCTCAATAACGTCTTCCTCTAGTAAGTGATAATGAACTACTACCCGCATTAGGTGGCCAGAGAACCGGCTACTTATTGCCTTAGCTCAGCACTAAGTGACACGACTTCCCGTGGGTACACCTTATCATGTGCTCTGAACATGCTACCTCATAGCTAGTGGAAAGTTGCAGAGGGTGATAGAGTATGAAAATCAAATGTAATTAACCCATTTATATAAATACTTCTGCCTATAAGACAGGGGCTATTATAATACCTAGCCTAGCCAACTTAATGTAAGTTATTTTCCATTTTTACTGTGGGGGTTTTGTTCAGGGGGCTTTTGTCTGGCTGGCTTTTGTCCTGGGGGCTCTCGTCTGGGGAATTTTGTCCTAGGGGGCTTTTATCCAGGACCCCATCATCATGCCTCATGCAGGTTTTGGGGAAAGTTAACAAACAGTGTCGTATGTCCACATAATACAGTACATCGAAAAAAAAACGTGCCCTGGGCTGATACCCCTTCTACCCCTTCTCCTGACATTACCTCACCTCACCATCCAGTATTGAAACTAAAGAAAAAAAACACGAAATACAGGTGGAATTCCTTCACACTGATGCATTATTCTCGTGGTATTGTTATTTAAAAGAATTGTGTTTGACAACTTCCTGGGTATGTATCAATTATTCATTGGGTCGTAAATACAACCTCGTCGTCAATGCACACCATAATTATGTAGAGGCCTCAGTGCATTCCCCTATCACCCCTGGAGTAAGTAACAGTTGCTTTGGTTTCAGCAGGAGGAGGGAAAGACATATAGGGGAGGGGGGTTGTCTTGTTATCACAGTGGCCTATAAATTCGTAATTTCTGGACAGTTAATATGCATAGAGTGGTTCAGACCTGTAGCACAAACTCTGAATACCACCCTGATGTGTGGTAACACATTGTACTCATAATTTGTGGGGGGTTTTCTATGTATTTATATCCTTGGTTAATTCTCTCCCGCCCCTCTAAACCCCCTACATTCTGATCCTTATCAGTTGTGTGCTAACCTTGCTAGAGGAAAGGTCACGGCCGATTTAGCTCCCGGGGATTAACTGACAGTGCAATGGCTAGTGTTAGTTGTGAGCAGCTCTGTGCCTCTTTGAAGACTGAGCTAGTGAAGGTCAAGGGATAAAACTTTAGGTCAAAGGAAGTGATTGCGAGGATGAAGGAGAAAGATACGAGATGGGGAAAGAGAGTTTGTGTTTGACATCACAGGCTAAAGGCAAGTAGTGGGTAGAGGAAAAACCAAACTTACGGTGAAAAAAGACAAGGAGGGCAGTTCAAAAGATGTTCAAGTCTGTAAACTGCTAGGGGAACATGTGAACGCAGGGGTAGAGGACACTGCAGTGGTCACAGGTAAACAAAGCGAAAAGTTACTGAGAAATCGTGTTAGGAATGATAATAAAGCTAAATTAGGCAGACAGTTATAACCTAAACGCGACAGAGAGAGGACTCAGATCACAACTACAGTAACTTAAATGTCTACTACACAAACAGTAAAAATATGAGAAATAAAATGGATGAAATCGATAAAATAGCATTCACCAAAACATGGATAAACTTAGACTCACGAGACTTACCTGTCGAATACCAAATTGGAGGTTCCAAATTATTCCATACCGATAGGGAGATTAGGAAAGGAGGCGGCGAAGATATCTATGTCAGGGATAATAATTATGAAGTGTGAAATGAATAAGGAAATAAACATTGAACTGAATACCGAAACAATTTAGATTGAGTTAACCGATGGTCATCCAGACATAGCAAAGTCTGTGAAGTAGGCGACTTTAACTTTAGTAAAACAGATTGGACTGACCTTACAGGTAACTCAGAATCAGATAATTTTCTTAAAACAGTTCAGGACTGTTTCCTAAGTCAACATTTAGCAAAACCCACCTAGGGTAATAATATGCTTGATTTAGTACTGTCAAGCAGAGAAAACCTCATTAGTAATGTCGATGTAGGGAACGAACTAGTTAACAGCAACCACAAAGAAGTGAGATTCACAGTAGAATTTAATGCCAGCTGCAAGGAAAGTTCCATTAAAGTCCCATATTTTAGAAAGGCATATTTTGATAAGAACATAAAAACATAAGAATGGCGGAAAACTGCAGAGGGCCTATTGGCCCATACTGGGCAGTCCCATTTACAGCCTACCCCTATTGCTCATATATCCATCCAATCTATGTTTGAAGCTACCCAACTTGTATTTCTCCAGGTGATTTCGAATGGATTTTGATTTAATTGCTTCCATTAATTTTCCTATAACTGATGTTAAACTGATTGGAAGGTAGTTAGAGGATAGTGATCTATCTCCCTTCTTGAAAATCGGTAATACATTCGCTAACCTCCAGCATTATGGTAGTACACCCGTTTTTAAGGACATGTTAAACAACTTTGCTAAGGTCTTCCTTTTACATTCCTTAAATACTCTGGCAAATATCTCAGCGGGACCTGGTGACATATTAGGCTTTAGTTTGTTTATTTGCTTACTAACATCGTTACTAGTCACTAGTATCTCCCTTAATCTATTTGCTTCACTATCTATTTATATAGTCGGTGCCTCGGGTATCATGTTTAAATTTTCGGTGGCGAATACTGTTAAAAAAATATTTATTCCGATTATTGCTCATTTACCCGTCGTCATGAGTTAGCTCGCCGGTATCTGACTGTATAAGTCCAATCTTTTCTCGTGTTTTAAGATAAGAACATAAGAATGAAGGAAACTGCAGCGGGTCTGTTGGCCATCATACTGGGCAGTCCCATTTACACCCAACCCCTATTGCTCATATAAGCATCCAACCTATGTTTGAAGCTATCCAGCGTATTCGATTTATTGATGATATTTGGTAACTTGTTCCACTCATCCACTACTCTATTTCCAAACCAATGTTTACCCATTTTGCGCCTAAATCTAAATTTGTCTAATTTAAAACCATTGTTACGAGTTCGCTCCAGGTTGGATAGTTTGAGTGCCTTTGTAATGTCCCCTTTGTTTAGCCCTGACTTCCATTTATACACCTCTATCATGTCACCCCTCGCTCTACATCTCTCGAGGGAGTGCAAATTAAGATGCTTTAACCTGTCTCTGTAATGAAGGTTCCTAATGCCTGGGATTAGTCTTGTTATTCTCCTCTGAATTCTTTCCAAGGATTCTATATCCATTCTGTAATACGGTGACCAGAATTGAACTTCGTAATCCAAGTGACGTCTCACAAGCGCAAGATATAGTCTTAAGATGACCTCGCTAGTCTTGAAACTAACACTCCTTAGTATGAACCCAAGTACTTTATTAGCCTTGTTTCGAGCAAAAACACATTGTCTACTTGGCTTAAACTTCCTACTTATCATTACTCGTAAATCTCTCTCGCAGAGGGATTTCTCAATAACTTCGTTGTTCATCTTGTATCTGGTTTCCCTGTTTACATCTCCTATACTGAGTACTTTACATTTGTCCACATTGAATTTCATCTGCCATTTTTCAGACCATTCGAAAAATTTGTTTAGATCCTCCCGTAGTTTTGCGGAGTTCTCTTCAGATTTAATTGCACGTCCTATTTTAGTGCTGATATCTTTTGCCTATGCCAATATCTATGTCGTTTATGTTTATAATAAATAATAATGGTCCAAGTACTGAGTCTTGTCTGGTGCATTTGAAAGAATCCCATGGGTTTGACTTCACCTCCCTTGCTACTTTCAGTTCATTATTCCCCTTTGCTTTTTCTTATCTTGGTCTTAACTCCATTGACCAATACATTATCATAATCTCGGAGGTAAAATTCACCACGATTTATTATTTTACCTCCAGCCTTCCTCTGTCCAATAATATTCTTTAAATAATTATTTATCTATTTAGGGTCAATGTTATTTGATCTGAGTTTTGGGTATTGTATGTTCTGCCTTTGTGCATTAATTAACTCATTATTTAAATTGTTGTGAAACTCTTCAACCTCAGATCTCGTGATCATGTCATCCTCAACCGTCATATTTTGTGGGGTTATCATTGTCAGGTCTCCAGGTGAAGTGAGGTCGCCCTCTGTGGGTACATTGTGTGAGGTCACCTCACGTGATACCCCTTCTCTCAGTTTGCCCTTCTGAAATCTGGGACTTAAATGGAATTTTCCTTGCGAGTCGCAAGTTGCGACTGTTCCCTACCACGACATTACTAATGAGGTTTTCTCTGTTAGGCAGAATTAAATCGAGTATATTATTACCCCGGGTGGGTTCGGTTATATGTTGACCTTGGAAACAGTCCTGAACTGTTTTAAGAAAATCCTTTGATCCTGGGTTACCTGTACAATGTAAGGTCGATCCAATCTATTTGGCTAAAGTTAAAGTCGCCTGCTCTACAAACTTTGTTGTGTCTGGATGCTCTGCCCTTTTCATCCCAGATAATTTGCTCATTAACTCTATCAAGATTAGGAGTTGTATATATTACTACTGTGATTAATTTTTCCCTACCATCGGTTATTTCTATACAAATTGTTTCTGTATTCAGTTCAGTTTTCATTTCCTTATTCATTTCACACTATTCCGCCTCCTTTCCTAATCTGCCTATCAGTATGAAATAATTTGTAACCTGCAATTTGGTTTTCGACTTTTTCAGTACATACCAACGCCCTGATTTCATTCATCTTATTTTTCATACTCCTACTGTTTGCGTAGTAGACATTTAAGTTAGCCGTGACCTGAGTCTCTTTAACGCGTTTAGGTTTTAACTCCCTGCCTAGTTTAGTGTTCTCATCAATCCTGTCACTATTTATCTGCAACCTTTCACTTTCTTTACCCGCTTCCACTGCAGTCTCCTCCACCCCAGTGCTCACATGTTCCCCTCCCAGTTTAAAGACTTCGCATCTTTTGAAAAGTCCTCTCGAGAGAGCCAGCCAGGGTTGCCACCCCATCCCTAGAGAAGTGTACCCCAGTTGTCAATGAATAGGACTGATATTGACTTGCAATATCTGTCAAGACGGCCGTTCACACCAACCCGCCCTTGAACATCACTCATTGCCAATTCTTCTTCTAGGCAGGACACCACATATGATAGAGATCCCTCCATTCACCCTAATACGCTCAATAGCTGTCTTGAACTTATCAAGAAGTTCCTCACTCCTACACCGGCCAATATCATTGCCTCCTGCACTGAGGCAGATAATGGGTTTGTTCCCATTACCAGACAAGATATTGTCCACCCTGCCAACTATATCCCCCACCCCAGCTCATGGCAAACAAACCCTCATCCTAATTTTATTTTTACCATGAAAAGCTCTATCCTGGTACCGTACCTGGGCATCGCCAACAATTAAGATTTCGTACCTTCCTTGTCAGCCCTGTCCCTGACTATGGTAATGTCCAATTCGCCTCTCAAAGGACTAAAAGAGCTTTTACACTTAGCTGTTGTCGTTTCCTTGGCGTCTTTTCTTCATACCACTTTGGTCGTTCCTCTCCTCACAACATTCCATTCCCCCGAGTTTTCGTCAGACACGGGCTTTCCTTGTCTCATGTCTTCTTCCTTTATCCTCGCTATCCCTTCCTTTTATATCAAGTTTTCTTCTTTGGCTTTCACTAACTCGGCCAGTAGTAGCTCAGCCCTCACAAGTAGCACTAGCCATTACCGACAATTTATTCCCTGGAGCTAAGTCTGCCGTGACCTTTTCCCTAGCGAGGTCAGAACACGACTGAGTGAAAAAGGCTTTCAATACAAAAACATAAGAAACATAGTCAACATATAGATTAACTATAGATCTGGTACTGTGGGAGCTGGTTATGTAGACATGACGGTTGATGATGACCTGATCACGAGATCTGAGGTTGACGCGTTCCATAACAATTTAAATAATAAATTAATGCACCAAGGCAAAATATGCCGTGCAGAAAACTCAGATCAAATAACAGTGACCCCAAATGGATAAATAATTATTTAACGAATATTATTGCTCAAAGGGAGTCTATAGGTAAGAGAATACATAGTGGTGACGCTTACCTCCGAGATTTTTATAAAGTGTTGGCCATTGGGGTTAAGGCAGATAAGAAAATGAAAGAGGAATAACGAGCGGTCACCAGCAAAGGAGGCAAAGTCGAACGCTTTGGGATTCTTCCAAATGTATCAAACTAAACCTTGAAACAATACAGTCAGATACTGGAAAACTAACTGATAACGATGGAGAAAGGAGCAATAATCTGAACAGATATTTTCATCAGTTTTCACAACCATGGTACAGATCTAAGTTAGGTTAGGAGAATACTGACCAGGAATAAACTTACCTTAATGCACTTATTATTACAGATGGTTCTAGGCAGGCTTCCATAGGTCATTTGTTGTTTAATTGTGAAGGAGAAAACCGAGAGTGAAAAATACACTTAAAACAAACCAATATATTTACAAGAAAAACTCATGCACGAACATTACAAGGTAAAACAGAATGGTAACTTAATTTAAACTCCTATAAAACCTCCTAAATATTAAACCTAACAATAATAACAAGAATAACTTATTTGTTGAGTTGAATACAGGTCAGCCACATAAGTAAAGGAAATAAATACCCAGACAACACCTAGAGAATTGGGAAAGCAGTTCCAACTTACAGCAGTCGGTGTCAGAAGTATAACTGACTCAGCCTGCTTTTTCCAACCCGACAAGTAGATGACGGGAGTTTAAGGTCCTCTTGTCTTCATCACCTGGACAAAAGTAACTAGTCTAATGGCCTTTATGCATAAACTAGCTAATTGAAATAAGTCAACTAAATAGACGTACTTTACATTTATTTGTGGGTATTGATAAGTATGAATCTTATATCAATACAATACATTTTTGCTCGAAGCAAGGCTAACAAAGTATTTGGGTTCACACAAAGGGGTGTTAGTTACAAGACGAGCGAGGTTATCATAAAACTATATCTTGCACTTGGGAAACCTCATTTGCATTAAGCAGTTCAGTATTGGACACCTTACTACAGAATGAATATCAAATCCCTAAAAAGCATACCGAGGAGAATGACAAGATTAATCTCGGGATTCGGAACCTTGAGCATAGAGACAGATTAAAGCATTTGAATTATTTTGTACTCTCTCGACAGACATTGAGTGAGGGGCGATATGATTGAAGTGTATAAATGGAAGTCAGGGTTAAATAAAGGTGATATAACAAACGTACTTAAATTATCCAACCAGGAACGAACTCGTAGCAAAGGTTTTACATTAGAAAAATGTAGTGGATGAGTGGAACAAGTTACCGAACGTGATCATTAACTCGAACACGCTAGGTAGCCTCAAATATAGGTTGGACAGATATATGAGCGATAGGGATTGGGTGTAAACGGGACTGCCCAGTATGGGCCAATAGGCCCACTGCAGTTTCCTCCATTCTTATGTTCTTATGTTCCTATTACTCCGTCACCCACTCATACAGCAGCTCCAGTTCCTCCCTCCCTCAGCCTCCCTTTCTCCCGTCTTCGTGAATGCTTCGGATTCAAGAGTCGACACTCCCAGGGTTCACACTACACAGAGACGGTTGATTAACAATGCTGATTGTAACAGTTGAAAGTGGGAGAGGCTGTACATTGTTTTAACAAATCTGATATTATCTCCATAATGTGAGTTACACACCGCTACACATTTAAGGAGTATTAGTCCGTCCGTACTTTGGCGGGTTAGCTGTTGTGTGACAGGTGAGGTACAAGGGATAGTCAATGGTGTTGTTAGCTATGAAGTTTTGATGGTCCGCGTTTGCGGTTACCAGCTTGTTCAGTGATTACTTTAATTTTCTCATTGGGGATGATGAGACCAAGGCTCTCGCAGGCTGCCTGTACACACTTCAGGGTGGTTTGCATTTCACGGTGAGGTTTAGTATGTATAAAAATGTAATCTGCGTCGCTAATAGTAATATTGCTGGGTCTGTCTGGGATTTACAAAGTGGGACTAAATATCTACCTTAGGTGGATGCTACGTTCCATACCTCTGACTTCACTTTTGTTACCCTGAAACAGTGCAGCAGCCCTTCAATTGGCGAGATAACCATTTATCCAATACAACAGTGGGCGCTAGTAAGCTGGTGATATCTGTTACTTTAAAACTCACTCAACACTAGTCAGTGAAGATACACAATAACAGTAGTCTTCCTGGTGGTGATACGTACAGTCGGAAACCATAATCTCTAGCCCACCTGGGTGGGTACTGGAGGTTAGTACAGAGTCATTTCTGGACAGAGGCCCACTCTAACTATCACGAGGCAACACACACACGAACACACACAGTCATAGTATGGCTGTATAGATGACATTATGTATAAGTATTGTATATGGCATTTTATACTCTGCATTATCATCATTATATATGAACACGAAGAAAAATTACCATAGGTTGTAGTTACGAAATTATGAAAGGAAATAAACACTTCCAAACCACCCAGTGAATCCACACAACGCTTACAGCACTTGTGTGTGTGTGTGTGTGCCAGACCACGATGCTTCCACCACACCCCATCTATATCTTATATTTTCCCATCATTCGCTAACTATATGAAAAAAACGTGTTTAATTAAACTACATATTTCAAAAACCTTAAATTACATGTGGATCAGTCACTTCTCATTTGACACACTTATAGTGTAATACTTTGACCATCCAACCTGGGCACATGGAGGCCCACGGTAACTCTCACGGGGCAACATACGCACGAACACACAAGTTATGATATGAACCCTTCCAGGCTTCACTATCATTATCATGTTATGTTCATCTTGCTCTGTATCTTGGAAACTAGTCATAGTATCAATACATGACAGTGTTATTCGTATAATATTGTAACTTTTATCCTACAGTTTTTGTTGTAAATCATGGACAGGAAGGATACATAAAATTTAATATCAAGTGTATGGTTCGCTCAAAGCCACCCCAAGTCAGACAACGCGTCACACAAAGTTACACTGTGTGTGTGTGTGTGTGTGTGTTCTGTAACATTAAACTTCATCCTTAGTAGGTAAGATGTTTCATGAAGAGGTTTCTCCCATTCGTCATTGTGAGCATCGTCCCAGAGCACATTGTTTCCATCAAAACCATGTTTCATCCTTATTTCCCTTGTTCCGTGTAACTATATCCATATGGCTAAAGTGCTTGCTTTTCATTTCTTTATTTACCAAAATATTGTGGATCAGTTACTCGTTATTTAACACATACATGCACTTAGAGTATCAAGATTGTTTTGTAGGCATGACTATTGGTTAATTGAAACCCAAAAAATATTTTTCACATTTATTATGCATAAACGTTGTAAACATATCTTTGTGATTATTGTAGTATATAACATATTTAATGTCTGGACAGATTCTCTAGAGTTATGCATATTAATGCATAGATTTTGTAAGCATATTTATGTGAAGTGACGTAAAACCACATAGTAAAATACCTGGACAAATTCCCGAGAGTTAGGAAACGAAGTCTATGTGGCCTCAACGAGGTTACACCAGAGAGCTAACTCCCCCGCCACCCCCTACAAGGCACCGTCGTGGGCGGAGATTTAATTCTTGACCACAGGATCCCGAGGCAAGGCTACTACCACTGAGACACCTCGTGCCCATAGGTTAATACCGTGTCCAACCTCAATCTGCTGCTATAACTTCTTGCAATCTGGTGGGCATGGAATCTACCAGATTGCTGCAGATATTCGGCCTCCTCCTTATTCCCCCCCACACATTATGTGCGTGTCTCCTCACTGCCTCCCTCGTTTTCTCCTCAACATCCCATTCAACAACCATATGCGCCCATAGATTTCTATTGGATTACAATCGGCTCCTTTAGGGGGCCAGTCCAATAGAATAATTTGCGGGTGCGCCTCAAACCAACGGTTGACTGCCCGACTTGTATGTATTGGACTGCGGTCTTGCACCATACGTATAGGCTGTGGGTCTGGGTTGGCATATGAGTTGCTGGGATGATGGTTAGCAGTCCTGTTGAACTGGCAGGTAGACAAAATATAAAACTCACAGCCAAACTGTAAGAAAACCCATGGACAATGAGACATTAGTAAAATATACTAGGTCATTTTAGCGCGTGCACACACATTATACAGACCTATTGGTCCTTCGAGGCTGTTTGGTTATGCTATGCTAACTAGTTTGCTAGGGTGAGGGAAAGTATATATATATATATATATATATATATATATATATATATATATATATATATATATATATATATATATATATATATATATATATATATATATATATATATATATATATATATATATGATAACCACAAAGGAAAGAAGAAAACACAGGGTTCCAGCGCTTTCGTGTAATTCACATCTTCAGGGGTGATGCAGACTAGAAATAATACAAATCAGGTGTATATATACAGAGAGGGTGAGACCAGGTCCTAATGGGGTCAGGTATTAGGTAATGACCTACTAATCTGACCATTGTGGACCTGGTCTCACCCTCCTCTGTATATATACACCTTGATTTGTATTACTCTCTCTGGTCATACTCACCCTGAAGATGTAGATTACACAAGCGCTTAGGAACTTCGTGTTTTCTTCTTTCCTTGTGGTTATCAGCATATACCTAGATCACGCACCTACAGTGATTTACTTGCATATATATATATACATACCTTATATATATATATATATATATATACACTTTACCTATATATATATATATATATATATATATATATATATATATATATATATATATATATATATATATATATATATATATATATATATATATTATAACATATATTTAACTCTTCTCAACAAAGGCAAGGATGTATTACACGACTTGCCCTTTGAACAACCGTGTCCACACTGATACGGCAGGCCTCCCTTCACACGACGTCAGGTCGGTCATTCCTATGTCCTTTGGTTCTTCATTTCGTAACTCCAGTGTGTGGTGCTTTCCCTCACGTCCAATGGTTAAACGAGATTTTTTACGGTTTGCAGTAAAATGCAATATTACAGTATATTAATTTAGATTTTCCTCCATGTATTGATACTATGACTAGTTACCAAGATACAGAGCACGATGAACATAACATGATAATGATAGTGAAGCCTGGAAGGGTTCATATCATAACTTGTGTGTTCGTGCGTATGTTGCCCCGTGAGAGTTACCGTGGGCCTCCATGTGCCCAGGTGGGATGGTCAAAGTATTACACAATAAGTGTGTCAAATGAGGAGTGACTGATCCACATGTAATTTAAGGTTTTTGAAATATGTATTTAAATTAAACACGATTTTTCATATAGTTAGGCGAATGGTGGGAAATAAAAGATATAGATGAGGTGTGGTGGAAGCGCTGTAAACTTTGTGTGGATTCACTGGGTGGTTTGGAATTGTTTATTTCCATTCATACTTTCGTAACTACAACCTATGGTAATTTTTCTTTGTGTTCATATATAATGAAGATAATGCAGAGTATAAAATGCCATTTACAATATTTATACATAATATCATCTATACAGCTGTACTATGACTGTGTGTGTTCGTGCGTGTGTTGCCTCGTGATAGTTAGAGTGGGCCTCCGTCCAGAAAGGACACTACTAACCTCCAGCACCGACCCAGGTGGGCTAGAGAATATGCTTTCCGAGTGTACATAAAATACCGATATGAGTAATTATGTCACACAATAAAATTCATTCGAGGAACGAGGCACAGTATTTTGCTCAATATAAAAATTAATTAATCTCTGTTCTAATTAGATTTCAATTAAAAGGGATGAAACAGTGGCCTCAAGACTCACACACAAAAAGTTTCACTTACAGAAATTGATATCAAGAACAGAGCATGCTTAATATGATAGTAATAACTATTACATAAAACAAAAATAGCACCGATGGTGAAATTGGTCTGCGTTGGCATTTATGCGGCCCATCATGGTTAATTCCCATGGCAGATTTGATTTGTGATACATTTAAAAATTTGTGTTGACATTCAATGTATTTTGGTAAAAATATTCCCCTTTGACATTATTTCTGGAGGAAGATGACGTCGTCGAAAAAAACGCCACTTACATTTGTATGGTGCAGATAAGGCTGAGACGTGGTTCATTATGTTACTAGCGATGGTGCGGAAACTCGGATATGATTTCGTATATTCATCTTATTTTAAAATTCGTCGTTACGGTGTGCATTATATCATCATCTATCGGTAAAAATATGTTTTGTGAGTTGTACGTATGTAGGACTTTTGGTCGCTGAGAATTAGCTTTAGGATAATTCATGTAAGTTGATTACAAAAATAGGGAAGTTTTTACAGAAACTTGAGAGATACTCGTTAAACATTTTCAAAATAAGTAATAACAACTCAGGGATCCCAGGTCAACATAACTTTAAAAATAATTAGTGAAACATTTTTATTTGTGTAAGACACTCAGTGTTATTTTTTTTAAGGAAAAAGATGCCTAATATCTTCAACCCCTCATCCTCTTTTCCTTAAAGAACAAATGCTAACGTATATGCTCATTTGAAAAGGTAATTGTTTGGTAAACGAAGAATTGCCTGTCGTCTCAAAATATATTATTACTATCTAACTATCTAGCTATCTATCTATCTATCCATCTATTTTTATGTCTGACTATTTATCCTTTATTCTCCCTCCATTCCCACTTTCATGTAGTGTAATAATAATAATAATAATAATAATAATAATTAATAATAATTATATTAATAATATTAATAATAATAATAATAATAATAATGATAATAATAATAATAATAATAATAATAATAACAACAATAATGATAGTAATACTACTACTACTACTACTTTTTTTTTTTTTTTTTAGCGTGGCCTTAGCCTCCCAATAGCCACACAGCCGCCGCCATTTTTACCTTAATATTAAATATCCTAATACATAAAGAGCGATCCTAACTGTATTTAGATTAGTTTGAGCCACCAGATCTCGGCATTCAGTGACCTGTAGCCTCATGAGTCAATATCTGCAGCAGTTGTTGGCGTAGGGCAAGCTCTCGTTCCCTGAGGCAGAGCTAAATGACCCGAAGGAGAGAAGGACAGTCGACATCTCATCAGGCTGTAACATAACCTGGGCTGCTGCTTCTGCATTTGGAGATCAACTCGCGAGTCTGGCGTAGAAACATCTTGCACTTGGGCCCATCCCACCAGAGGTTGTGAACACTAGAGGTGAAGCTGCCTTGATCAACATTTGAATTCTCTCCCCATATGCCCTTCTCTTGTCGTTCTCGTTCCTCCTATGTGCAGCATCGAGAGCTAGGTTACGGTGACAAGCGGCCATGGGATCAAAAATCCTGATGTCGAAGAAAGCTCGCTGTCCCCGCGTCCAGAATCCTCGAGCACTGACGTCCACACGGGCTTCGTTAGATGTGTTTGAAGTCCTGTGTTGGAAGATCTCGCCATCCAATGGAAGGAGGGTCGGTTCTACCATGACGTCCCGGCAGATTTCCTTCAACATATTTGCTGTGAGATCCCTTACCTCGTCATGCCTCCATGCATATGAAGCCCCCCTTCTTGCAGACCATGACGTGATCGCCGTCATAGGAAGAGCCACACACGCATTGGGAGGGCAAACCATCTACTGGCCAACCCGTACCTTAGAGCAATGGCATCTGTAAATTCTTGTTTGTTAAGGCTGAAACCATTTGCCCTTATCGGTAACGTAGTTAACCAGTTCGAGGCGCCCACCTCCTGCGCTATAGCTACTTTTTTTGTCAAATTTTCTGGAACCTGCAGCAATAGTTGCTGCAACATGTCATTTTGGCAGTGCTGCCGATCTGTTGTAATGGACCTACGGGTCTTATTTACTTCGCTGGTGTCCACTTCCCCTGTTGCATTCTGGGCTATTATGTGGTCAGTGAGGGCTGCCGTGAGCTTAAGTGAATTCTGATGTTCAGTGTCAGCAATCTCCTCTGGATTAGTTAGTCCCATCCCTCCCAGTCTTGGTGGAAGTGCAAGAAGTGTTCTTTCTGCTGGGGTTAAGTCAGGGTGTTTCACTAGTTTGGGAATGAACTTTACACTTTTTTTTTTTTTCAACGTGGCCTCCAGCCTCCCCCAATAGCCACACCTTCGCCACCATTTAATTACCTTAATATTAAATATCCTAATACATATGTAGCTATCCTATCTGTGTTAAATTAGTTGAGCCGCAGATCTATGCGGCATTCAGTGACAGTAGCCTCACAGTCGATATCTGCAGCAGTTGTCGGAATTGGGGCAGAAGCTCTCGTTCCCCTGAGGCAGAGCAAAGCCGGCCGAAGGAGAGAGAAAGACAGTCGACATCTCATCCAGGCTGTAATGAAACTTCTGGGCTGCTGCTTCTGTTCGGAGATCACCTCTGCGAGTCTGGCGTAGAAACATCTTGCACATGGTCCCATCCCACCAGAGGTTGTGAACACAAGAGGAGTGTAACTGCCTTGATCAACGTTTTGGATTCTCTCCCCATATGCCCTTATCTTGTCGTTCTTGTTCCTCCTATGTGCAGCATAGAGAGCTAGGTTACGGTGACATGCGGCCATGGGATCAAAAATCCTGATGTCGAAGAAAGCTCACTGTCCCAGCGTCCAGAATCCTCGAGCACTGACGTCAACACGGGCTTCGTTAGATGTGTTTGAAGTCCTATGTTGGAAGATCTCACCATCCAATGGAAGGAGGGTCGGTTCTACCATGACATCCTGGCAGATTTCCTTCAACATATTTGCTGTAAGGTCCCTTACTTCGTCATGCCTCATGCATATGAAGCCCCATTCTTGCACACCATGGCGTGATCGCCGTCATAGGAAGAGCCACACACGCATTGGGAGGGCAAACCTTCTACTGGCCGACCGTACCTTAGAGCAATGGCATCTGTAAATTCTTGTTTGTTAAGACTGAATCCATTTGCCCTTATCGGTAACGTAGTTAACCAGTTCGAGGCGCCCACCTCCTGCGCTATAGCTACTTTTTTGTTTTCAAATTTTCTGGAACCTGCAGCAACAGTTGCTGCAACTTATCATTTTGGCAGTGCTGTCGATCTGTCGTAATGGACCTACGAATCTCGTTTACTTCACTGGTATCGACCTCCCCTGTTCCGTTCTGGGCTATTATGTGGTCCGTGAGGGCTGCCGTGAGCTTAAGTGAATTTTGATGTTCGGTGGCTGCAATCTCCTCTGGATTGGTTAGTCCCATCCCTCCCAGTCTTGATGGAAGTGCAAGAAGTGCTCTTTCTGCTGGGGTTAAGTGAGTGTGTTTCACTAATTTGGGAATGAACTTGACACTGATAGCTTTTTCCAGAGGGTGGAGGAGGGGTCCGATATCAGGGATAGTACGCATCAGGTAGTTCCAACGATGCTTGACTCCATGGGTGAATGCAGCGAAAGCCACATGTGGCTCTGTGTTAGCAATCTCAGACAGAGCTTGGATTTCACTAACCCACTCATTCACCTTTCCCGCTACGTACTCGGTCTTGAAGTCCGTAGTGCCAATTACTGCGCCTAGATGTCTCTGGCCGTCCTTAGTTATTTTGACCTCACTTCCGCCAAAAACCTCCTTTGCCCGTTCATAATGTTCTGGCATTCACGATGAGGAAGGACTTGCTGGTGTTTGGGTGGTACCCTATTTGTGGACCTCGCGATGTTACCAAGTCCCACCACTTTTTGATGCCCTCCACTTTTCCTGCTCCTATAAGGTCGTCAGCATACGCCACTTGTTTGACCCCAGTTGTTTCAAATTTTATTTCTTGTTGGAGCACTGATAGGCCTATTGCATACATTGCCATTGCAACAGGGTCCCCCTGTGTTGTTCCCTCGGTTGACTATAAGGTGGTATCACCTCTTAGGGCCTTGTTGTTTACTATATAAAGGTCTGATGGATTCCTATAGGAATTTTCAACGTACATTGCAAAGCTTGGACACTTGATCTTGATGTTGTGCAGTGCTGCCTTGCGGTTAAGTATGTTGAATGCGTTTGAAACTTCGACCAGAAGAACGGCCTCACAATCACATTGCTCAAATATCGTTCTCATGGCGTGAATGGCAGCTTCCCCTCCAGCTTGTTGGCCGGCACAAACTTGCAGGTTCCCTGCTGCTGCCCTGACATCGTCCTTTACCACCTCCATTATGCATTTTCCGATGATTCGCCTCAGCACTTCCCCCACTCCTATTGGCCTACATCCTGGATTCTTATCCAGGGGAATGAGGCAGCAGGCCATCAGAGCATGAAGGTGATGGCAGCATGAGGATGCCAGCTTTCTTGCAAAGACGTCAATTGCCGTGCAGAGATCACTTGCTGCGGGGCCAAACTTGTTAGTGCTGAGGATGACTCTCCATCCGGTGGCTACTACTACTACTACTACTAATAATAATAATAATTATAATAGTAATACTACTACTACTAATACTAATAATAATAGTAATACTACTACTACTACTAATAATAATAATGATAATAATAAAAATAATAATAATTCATATAGGTTTACAATTGGATAGGCATGAATATAAACTATGCCGGTATACAGTTCAGCATGAGTATAGACAGTGCAAGTAAATAACAATGGTCAACAGTAATGCAACTAGACCAAGGATAGCTGACAAAACTGTAAGGTGACTATTTCCAGGAGGTCCTTTGTTTAAGTTTATTTGTAGTCTCTCATCAGTAATAGTGAGAGTTTTTTTGATAAAATTCAACAAACATTACTTTGCGCTTGGACTCTCTGAGGCTAGTGGATCACAGTACAATGTCCGGTGGTGTTTTGGAAATACGGAAATACGTTTCAAATTTCTATTGGTGTATTTCTGAGACATACATAAGGATAAATGACGTCCTGACCATAGTGTCAATACCACATGGTCTCGGCGTTATACCACAAAATTGGATAAGGGAGGACATAAAACATAACATATCAAGCCCTATTTCAAGTATTTGGTAACATTCGAGTGGGCTTTTTTACAATTCACATGCAATGACACACACGTTCCGTTCAGAACTGTGAAAAGCGCATAGACAATTTTGTACGTCAGGTAACTACCCTGAACCTCCCACTAACACAGAGTGGAACTGACAACGGAACAGTTTGATTCGATCGGACTCATCTAAAAGAGATGAGAAGGATATTAATATGAATGTCGCCCAACAATACTGCTGATGGATGAGGCAGATGTGTTAATATCTTGCATACGAGACGAAGAAAACCATAATGATAGGAGTATCAATTCCAATATCAGAATACAATAGGCAAATATGTTTCGAATGAACACTCTAGGAAATAGTTGAACAGTGCTAATAGTATATACAGTCTTCAATGTATCCATTACTTAAAGGTTTCCATATAATATTATAGATATATCTATCTATATAAAACAAAGAAGTATGTCTGTTTGTGTGTCCGCACGAGAATCTCGGAAACTACTTTACCGATCTGTAGTAATGATGGATGGTGTTATATGTAGTGATGATGGATGGTGTTATATGTAGTGATGATGGATGTTGTTATATGTAGTGATGATGGGTGGTGTTAAATGTAATGATGATGGATGGTGTTATATGTAGTGATGATGGATGTTGTTATATGTAGTGATGATGGGTGGTGTTATATGTAGTGATGATGGATGATGTTATATGTAGTGATATATGTGGTGATGATTAGACAATAAAATAATAACAGATTAATGCTAAAAAAATATACTTTACTGTACCGTTGTAGTGAAAAACATGGTGGAACTTACATACACCGTTAATGAACTATTGATGGAAGAAGAAGTTTTGTGGACTGAACAGTGAGACAATGTGGAGCCTCCCGCAGGGTGGCGTCCTACCGTGGCCTGGGGAATGAGCCGCCCGGAGGGCGGCGTTTCTGCTAGTGTGAATATATATATATATATATATATATATATATATATATATATATATATATATATATATATATATATATATATATATATATCACAAACAGAAACGTGGATAAGATAAATCTTGATAAAATCACACGGGAAAATGGAAACAACGGTGCTCCGTTGTTTCCATTTTCCCGTGTGATTTTATCAAGATATATATATATATATATATATATATATATATATATATATGCAAGTAAATCACTGTAGGTGCGCGTGATCCAGGTATATGCTGATAACCACAAGGAAAGAAGAAAACACGAAGTTCCCAAGCGCTTTCGTGTAGTTCACATCTTCAGGGGTGAGTACAGACTAAGGAGAAGTACAAAACAAGGTGAGAAGGTTGGGTCATCTGACCCTCTGACCTGACTACCGACCGTTGCGGTGCTTTTTAAAGATTAGTAGGGTCATTACCTAACACCTGACCATTGTGAACTTGATGTCACCCTCCTCTGTTTATATACACCTTGTTTTGTACTTCTCCTTAGTCTGTACTCACCCCTGAAGATGTGAATTACACGAAAGCGCTTGGGAACTTCGTGTTTTCTTCTTTCCTTGTGGTTATCAGCATATACCTGGATCACGCGCACCTACAGTGATTTACTTGCATATATATATATATATATATATATATATATATATATATATATATATATATATATATATATATATATATATATATATATATATATATATATATATATATATATATATATATATATATATATATATATATATATATATATATATATATATATATATATATATATATATATATATATATATATATATATATATATATATATATATCTTGATAAAATCACACGGGAAAATGGAAACAACGGAGTACCTTAGCTTTCGTCTTTATTCAAGACATCTTCAGAGGCAACTGGATTACATGGACAGAGAGAGGCTTAAATATACAGGGTGACCTAAAATCATGAGGTCAGGTCATAATGATGACATCCACTAATCCCCACACCAACACACACGTAGAGGAGCTTAAGAGAAGGGTGGTGACGTGACTAGACAGGTCAGGTCAGAAAAAAGGGACCCACAAAATAACTATCATACATCAAGATCAAAGGTTTTCAAAGCATTTTTAACCTTGGGCCACTGACAAATAAATTTATGTAACATATCAGTTTTGAACTGACCATCACTAAGGTTTATTGATTTTAATTCCTTAATCAAACTAGCTTCAACCAGAAGTCTTTCTGTGACACAAGATGATTTGAATACTTCTAAGCTTTTTTCCCAAGCAATGGGGTGATTATTATTCCTAACATGAACGAACAAGGCACTGCTTTCAGATGCAGTTCTGATATTATACTTATGTTGTTTGATTCTGAGCTGCAGTGTTTTTCCTGTCTGACCTACATAATTACAATTACATTTGCTACATGGAATACAATAAACACTTCCATTTACATTCAAACTTGGGCTATTCCTTATTAACATATTGGTAATGGTTGAGTCATACTTGAAAACAACATTAATATTTAGAAGCTTGAGGGACCGAACTAACGGGACAAATTCATTACGATAGGGCAGAGTCAAAATATTCTTAAGTGTAGGAACTTGTCTGGTTTGAGAGGAATGAAAGGATTTTTTAGCCCTTTTAAAGCAACGATCAACAAACACAGAAGGGTACCCAAGTTTCTGTGCAATAGAACGAATGTGTTTCAATTCATCGTCAATAAATTCAGAGTCACAAATACGCAGACATCTTAGGAACATAGCAGAAAAAACTGACATTTTGGTAGACTCAAGGTGATTCGATAAAAAGTGAATGAAACTGTCTACCTGTGTGGGCTTTCTATATACCTTAAATTTATAGTTTTGGCCATTTCTCATGATAAGCATATCAAGAAATGGAAGGGATTCATTTATTTCTCTTTCAATTTTGAATGTGATACTAGGGACAATATTATTAAGCTTGTCTAAAAATTCCAATGGGTCACTGTTTTTAGGCCAAAGACAAAGAACATCATCTACATATCTATACCAAGGAGGAATAAAGTCCACTATATTGGGTAGTAATCTAGACTCAAAAAACTCCATATAAATACAGGCTAGAGGAGCAGAAAGACAATTACCCATGCTCATGCCAAATATTTGCTTGTAGAACTTCCCATTTGCTCTAAACACATTGTCAGTTACGCATAACTCTATCAATTTCAGGAAAGTATCATGTTCAATAGTTAAATCTAGCAGTTGTAATTTATCTTTAAGAAATGAAAGTAAGTCTTTCACAGGTACTCTAGTGAACAGTGAATTTACATCAAAACTTATTAATTCGCAAGGTTCGTTGTGTTTCTTGAGTTTATCAATTAAATCACTGCTATTGCGTATATGTGAATTAGATATTTGGCCTGTAAGAGGGGATATCATCTTTACCAGCCACTTGGATAATTTGTAAGTAACAGAACCCACAGAACTCACGATAGGACGTAATGGATTATTAAGCTTGTGTGTTTTGATCAATCCATACATATAAGGTAAAGTGGGATTGATTTGAGAGAGCTGTTTAGTGAGATCGGGGTTCTTTTTCAATAACAATTAGATAACTTATTAATATTTTCCAGGGGATCTTTCGTAAGCTCACAATACGTGCTTTCATCACTAAGTAACGAAAGCTAAGGTGCTCCGTTGTTTCCATTTTCCCGTGTGATTTTATCAAGATATATATATATATATATATATATATATATATATATATATATATATATATATATATATATATATATATATATATATATATATATATATATAATCAACGACCTCACCAGCCAGGACTCGAACCCTCGCCCTTATGCATGTGACCAGGTAAAATGCTACTCCCACGGCAAAAGTGGCACGGGTAATCCCTATTGGGAGGTTCACTGCGCCATCAGCTCGATGAACAGGCTTTGTGAGAAATATAACAGTCTAGGATTGCTTTCAGCGTCCTTGTGGCATGGTTGTTAGCTTTCCCTGGTCACACGCATAAGGGCGAAGGTTCGAGTCCTGGCTGGTGAGGTCGTTGATTATATAATAATAATAATAATAATAATGATAATAATTAACGGTTTATTGAAAGAGCTTGGCAGCCAGAAGGCTGAAAATATACAGTTACATATTTGGGGAATGGGTTTCGAATTACAAATAATATACAAGTAACATAAGTGACACAAATAAGACATATAATAACTAGATGGGGAAAAGCTCAAACTACAGTTCATTTCAACATAGTGACAGTGCAGTAAGGAGTAGTGTTTAATGGGAGTGAATACACCGGTTTATTAAGTGTTATTGATAATTTTACAATGGTTGGGACTGGGTTGTTCTTGAGAAGGATTGTCTGTGCACGTATGGCTGGATGGTTGTAGGTGTCGAACAGCACTTTTAATTAGGATTCCGTGGTAGTAGGAGCCGGTGTCGAGGGATGCAGGTAGAAGCTTTCCCATCAAATTTGCAGATGAGGTCGTGGTGATGGTCAGTGAGAGTCGAGAAGGGTCAGTGTGTTGGATAGCTTGATATGTGGAGTAGGGAAGGAGAGAAATAATCTTTAGCATGCCCTTGCACTTTTTTCAGGGTTACGTTAGGCATTTAGGGAGGAAGACCAGGTGTGGGGAGGTATAGGTGAGCTTGGGAAGCAGAATGTTGTGCACTGATGAGCTCGTGTGCAGGAACCCTGAGGAATTTGAGTCATGGAGGAGGTGGAGACGGAAACCGAGGATTTGAGAATCACTGACGTGTGGTTTCCAATTTATTTGTTGTCTATGGTGACGCTGAGGAGCTGGGAATCACAACCTGGAGGTGTTCGGACCTAGAGTAATGAAGGAGGTGGACAATGTCGGAGGAGGTTGATGTGCATAACCATGGTCTTGGTATGGTTGATGGTGACATGGTTGTTGGTGGCCCAGTTTTGGAGACTTTTCAATAAATCCTGAAGGGCGGTATAGTTGGGAGCAGAATTGTTGACGCTGATCCCAATGGTGGAGTCGTCGACATATTTCCAGCGAGCAGGGGTTTCTCTTAGGGCATCATTGATGAGCATAAGGAAGCAGAGTGGTCCCATCTTGGTGCCTTGGGGGATGCCACAGGTGAGTTCAAGTCGGCCTGTTATATGGACTAAAAATGAAATATATATATATATATATATATATATATATATATATATATATATATATATATATATATATATATATATATATATATATATATATATATATATATATATATATATATATATATATATATATATATATATATATATATATATATATATATATATATATATATCAGTTATGACTAAAATGGGTCAAATTCCTTATGCTCCAATCCAATAAAGTTTATGTTATTGATAGGATGGTTACGTCTATATGTCCATTGAGGGCATGTGGCTTATCCTTCTGCATGCACTGCGGGACGCTGAGTCTCCTCGACTTTCCTGAGTGAAAGCTGTGAAGATTCTAAAATTAAATCTGTATTGTTGAAGATACTATTCAAAAAATTATTTTGTTTTCTACTAGGCATGCAATGCATGCCTTGCATTCATTAAGAATCCGCCACTGGTGTATATATATATATATATATATATATATATATATATATATATATATATATATATATATATATATATATATATATATATATATATATATATATATATATATATTTGAATTTCGAAATTATAACCAGTGATATGCTTTAGAATTGGGCATTATAAAAACTAACTGGCTGGAAAAGAACGACTCCGAACCAGGGGTGTTTTGCTGAGTCAGTTATCCTTCGCTGCCACACTTAGTTAAACTCAAACAAAATTTTTTTTTCTTTAACATGTAGTCTGAAAGAGCGGTCATCAGTGACGACCCATTATCGTTTGTGATTTCTGTTATAACTAACACTAATACACCAAACGGATAATACAAGAGACTGGTTAAGAAATGGAAACTTTGACTCGATTACTGCTTGGTAAATGCTCTTATATCACTATCTCAGGCAAAATCTTCAAGATGTAATGTGAAGAAGTTAATCTGAGGATGGTAGCGCACGATCTCTATAAAGACAAACACTTTATTAACAAGTTACAGAGAAATTCGTTTACGAGTTTCAAAATGTCAGGTTATTCGTTGGGGGATCGAGATGACGTTGGAACAAGCCTATTGCGCAAGTATTGATGTATTAGACGTCAGAAATGTAAGTTGCATTCAATAGAGTATTGTATCTATGTCTGTTTCCATCGTCTATCTATTTGTGTGTCTGAAGAGGCCAAGGTGTAGCTGTCTTTACCACTTTCTATGCTATTAGTAATTTACTGGCATTTTTTATAATGAATACAAATAATTGGGATATATTCTAACATAATAAACCGTTTGAATATATCATATTATAATCATAATCACCCTTTAACTATTCCTTACAGCAGGGAAGACAAAACACAAATGTTAGTTTAGGTTGGTGTCTGCCATGCAACTCACAATAGGCAATGAATGATACTACCCCAACAACCACCCACAATAGTCTGAATAGATTATAAGCATATATATTTTCCTCTACACATTATGTATGTATAAATTGTATTCTACGTATTATTGGTTGTCAATGAATATTTAAATGCGACCTCTCGTCTATCCGATTCACGTTAGCTTGGTGGAGCTCCTGATCACTCTCATCGACGGCAAGAAACAACATCTTGGTGGAACACACACACACACACACATTACGACTACTTTGCTGTCATTCGGAATCAGTATGACGATCAGCCAGCTATGATACAATGATATGAGTTATTGGGGATGTCACCTTCATTGATGAGTTTTGAGGTGACTAAAAAGGCCGATACTGGACCGGCAGAGTCGTTCACATGAGTTGCACATGTGGAGGGCTACATCGACTGCGGGAGGGGGGTGGAGGCGTCTTTCCGGCGTTGGCGCTTGTCTGCCTCGGTTTGCAGTCGGGCTAACTCGAAAGTATTGACACCTTCTCGTGTGGTGCTCCTCCAAGCGTTACGATGTGGAGTAATCGACTCCCAGGTGAGGAGGTCGATTTGGAACTTTTTCAGGTTTGTCTTAAGACTATCCTTATACAATTTCAGTTGCCAACCGGCGTTACGTTTACTATTCGTTAGGTGACTGTAAAGTAGTTGCTTTGGCAGTCTACTGTCGTCCATGCGGGTAACATGGCCAGTCCAGCATAGTTGTTCATGGACAATGGTAGCCCCGATGCTCCTACAGTTGGTGTCAGCAAAAATACTGGCATTTGTTCTCTTGTTTTCCTAGCGAACACGGAGGATAGAGCATAGACTACATTGGTGAAAGTTTTCAAGTGCCTTGAGGTGCCTCCTGTATGTGACCCATGTCTCACTGCCATATAGCAGGGTGGGGATGACCACTGCTCGATATAAGTGTAACTTTGTAGATAATTTCAGCTCCCTACAGCTGAAGACACGGTTTCGGAATCTTCCAAAGGCTTGAAATGCACATCTGATTCGATGCTGAATCTCTTCATCGATGTCGGCGGTGATGGAAAGGTGGGAGCCGAGATACCGAAAGTGGGCAACATTAGAGAAGGTAGTACCGTTAAGCTGGATGGATGGTGGAGGTGTGGCTGAACCAGAGGTAAGTTGAAATAGAATCTGAGTCTTTCGTATATTCACCTCAAGGCACGTGTGCATACGCATCTGCATAGGTGTTCAGGATGTCCTGTAGGAGCAACAAGGGTAAGGTCGTCTGCATACTGCAGTTCAGTAATGGAAGCGACCAACACCTTTGTTCTTGCCTGTAGTCGTCTTATGTTGAAAAGGCCCTTCATCTAGTACTCGATGTCCAGCCTGCCGGCTAAATTGGCACTGGCGCGAGTAAGAAAGGCGGCCAAGAAAATGGAAAAGAGAGTTGGTGCCAGTACACACCCTCGTTTAACCCCCTTTTGGATGGGAAAGAACTCAGACTGGGTACCATTGTGCAGAACACTGCCGTTCATGCCGTCTTGGAGTTGCCTTACAATGGCAATGGATTTTGGAGGGCAGCCAGAACGGCGTAGGATCCACCAGAGGGCTTCACTGTTGACCGAGTCAAAGGTCTTGGTTAGGTCAATGAACGCCATGTACAGGTCACGACGACGCTGCTCTTTGCACTTTTGCTGTATCTGGTGGGCAGCAAAGATCATGTCAGTGGTACCACGTGATGGTCTAAAGCCACATTGAAATTCTGGAAGGACGTTTTCCGCCTCAGGAAAAAGTCTGTTTTGGAGGACTCGGGCGATAATCTTGCCAGCTACGGACAGCAGCAAGATCCAGCGGTAGTTGCCACAGTTTGAACGATCTTCCTTGTTCTTATAAATATTGACGATGGAGGCGTCTTTAAGAGCTTGGGTGATTTCCTCCTTTTCCCATATATTCTCCAGAAGAGAGTGGAGACCGTTGGTAAGCAGAGGTCCTCCTGCTGTATACACCTCGGCTGGGATTCCATCAGGGCCTGAGGCTTTGTTATTTTTCATGTGTTTGATGGCAGTAGCTATCTCATCCAGGGAATGAGGATAGCTGAGGTGGGTCAGCTCTGGATGCTGAGGGACCTGCTGGGTAGTCAGGACATCCACATCAGTGTTTCGGTTGAGCAGTGAATGAAAGTGCTCTTCATCGTCTATAATTATGGAGTTACCTTCGGGTGAGCGGAGGGGGGGTATGCGCCATGAGTGAGTAGGCTCAAAAAATGTTTTAGTGGAATTGAAAAATTTGCACATCTTGTGTTGATCTTCAATTTTTTGCATTACACTTGCTTTATTTTTAAACCCTGTCGTTCTTTAGATTGCGTTCCTGCTGTGCCGACGCTTCCCTCTTGCGGAAGGTATCAGCCTTGGTCCGAGACTGAGGGTTGTTCTGCCAGTCAGTTAAAGCAGGACGTTTATCATCGATGAGTACATTGATTGCCGGGTCATTTTCATCAAACCAGTCCTAGTGTATTCTTTTGATCTGATCGAGGGTCTCTCTCCAGGTTTTTGTCATGACAGTGTCGAGAATATCCATTCCGCACTGGGATTTGAGTTGTTTGCTGTTGGGTTGTTAATCAGACCATGTTCAAGCTGTTCTCTGAAAGCATGTGCTATCTCTGGATCCTCCAGATGCTTAGTGTTAAAGCCTCTTCTGGAGGCTTGCTGCCGCCGCCGTTTTGGGGCGACATGAATTGAGCCAGTGATCAGTGTTGCAGTGGTCTGAGCCATGTATGGCACGGGTGAAGAGAACATCTTGGCAATCTCTCTCTGACAATGATTAGTCAATGAGATGCCAGTGTCTGGATCGTGGGTGTTGCTACGAACCCTTGAGCTTGTCCGCCTGCCTAAACAAGGTATTGGCGATAGTGAGGTTGTGTGCAGCATACTTGCTGAGGAGGAGTAGGCTGTTTGGATTACACTTGTATAATCCTTTTCCCTGCCATATGCCAGCATCTTTCCCAACTCTGGCACTGAAGCCACCAAGGAGCACAACCTTGTTTTCTCTGGAGATATACAGTAGGTTAGCATTCTATCGAGGTCGGGGTAAAAAAAGCCTCCTTGATGTCATCCTCTGCATCCAGTGTTGGGGTGTTTGCACTGATGAAAAATGCATGACGTGAGTGATTCAGTGGGACTCGAAGTATCATGAGGCGCTTGTTGATCCCAATAGGCATTTCAGTTAGCCTGTGTACGATGCGTTGGCAGATGGCAAAGCCAACTCCATAAATGCGGTTTCTCTCTGCAACAGGCTTGCCTTTCCAGAAGAATGTATAGGCGTATCGGCACACACACACACACACACACACACACACACACACACACACACTGTAAAGGCCTGGGACTTAGGGATATGAATCCCTTACCAGCCTAATCAGGATCTTATAAAAGGAAAGTCAAGAAGCATGGTTTTCTGAGGGATAACAAACAACCGTTCGAGATTGACATCTCTTTACTCTGAAAATAACACAAAACTCCGACACCACTCATACAAACATTAAATAACAATTACGGGAGTCAGCAATTAATGGAGTCAAACAAATAAGGGTATCAAACAATTAATGGACTCAACAATTAAGGGAATCAAATAATTAACTGGAGTCAAACAATTACTGGACTCAACAATTAATGGAGTCAAACACTTTCGAGAATCAAACAATATAGAGAATATTTCCTATGGCGGTGGCCAGGTGGAAAGTTCCGTGGAGCGAGGATCCGCTCTCAAGGGGAAGGTAAAGGCAGCTTCCTCAATTGGCGTCGGCGTTGACGGGTGTGGTCTTTCCACACAGGATAGACGCTGTGGCACAGACAGTGTGGATGAAGTGGCGATGACGAGGCAGCCGCGGTAATAGCTGGGGTACGTACCCGGAGATTGACAGTCGATTTGTGAAGGTCTGGGGAAACAGCCCACGAGTCCAGAGCCACAGATGAGAACACAACCAGAATTTGAACGAGCAGCGAGGAAGTGCAGCTGTGGTGCTAGCTGGGTTGTGTCTGATCTGTGTGTAGAGGCAGCAGTCACGTTCTCACCTCCGTCTACCCCCCCTAGGTGGGGGACGCGAACAAGTAAATGAGCGGCGGCAACCATCCTGCTCGTTACAGCCCTGACACACACATCCTCACCACCGAGATATGTACAAAATCATAAGTGACAATTTCGTTTCGGAAAGAAGTGGGATCAGAATTGGAGGGTGATGAACAGTGTTTAGGCCAGTGAATTAAGCACTAGATAGTATCAGTGAGAGCCGTGACCCACCGCTGAGATAAGCACCCCGAGGAACCAAATGACCAGACGGTGATAATCCGTCCACCCTGGGAACAACAGAGGGCTGGCTATGCACCTGACTACGAGATAACACAACACCACCTAGCAAAGTGAGGTATTGTGACACAACCCCACACCACACGGTGTCCCCATGACCATGTGAGGTCCTTTATATCCACACCCAAGGACGAGTTACTACACCATGTGAACACCACACCACCCGAAGTCTCCATGACCGCGTGAGATCCTTCATATCAACACCCGGGGACGAGTTACTGCACCTCATGCACACCACACCACCCGATACCTCCATGACCACGTGAGGTCCTTCATATCAACACCCAAGGACAAGTTACTACACCACGTGAACACCACACCACTTGATGTCCCAATGACCAGCCAATGCCTGGACCATCAACTGTAAACTATAATAAATTGTTTGTTCAATTCATGTTCCTTCTTATTTATGTAATGAAATCTTTTGTTAAACGACCCATTTTTGTCCAATATATATTTTCAGCCTTCGGGCTGCAGAACTTTTTCAATAAACCGTAATTATTAATTAATATTATCATTACACACACACATGCGCATAAAAAAAAACATACACTACAACATTATGTATTAGGAAAAGAAAAAAATCCAACCATAAAGGAACAGTGAGATCACTACTTTAAAGAAACATGTTTGTCGAATGATTACTAAAAGAAAAATTAAAATATTTCTTGCAGTGTATAAAAATTTTGCTCCTTTAACTTTGTATTAGAATACGGCATCTGTTCTTTTAATGAAGTACAGTCTTCATGTCAAAATGAACTATTTCATTGGTGTAAAAATAATTATTGTATTGTTTAAACATTTAAACTTTTTGTAAGCCCAAAAAACGAAATGGCAAAGGTGAGGGTAGCATACTACCCTGTGTTTTTGATGTAATAGTTTTATTGTCAACACTGATAACACTACTACTACTACTACTACTACTACTTTTTTTCTTCAAAAACGTGGCCTCCAGCCTCCCCCAATAGCCACACCTTCGCCACCATTTATTTACCTTAATATTAAATATCCTAATACATAAGAAGCTATCCTATCTGTGTTAAATTAGTTGAGCCGCAGATCTATGTGGCATTCAGTGACTGTAGCCTCGTAGTCGATATCTGCAGCAGTTGTCGGAATTGGGGCAGAAGCTCTCGTTCCCCTGAGGCAGAGCAAAGCCGACCGAAGGAGAGAGAAAGACAGTCGACATCTCATCCAGGCTGTAACGAAACTTCTGGGCTGCTGCTTCTGTTCGGAGATCACCTCCGCGAGTCTGGCGTAGAAACATCTTGCACTTGGTCCCATCCCACCAGAGGTTGTGAACACTAGAGGAGTGAAGCTGCCTTGGTCCACGTTTTGGATTCTCTCCCCATATGCCCTTATCTTGTCGTTCTCGTTCCTCCTATGTGCAGCATCGAGAGCTAGGTTATGGTGACATGCGGCCATGGGATCAAAAATCCTGATGTCGAAGAAAGCTCGCTGTCCTCGCGTCCAGAATCCTCGAGTACTGACGTCAACACGGGCTTCTTTAGATGTGTTTGAAGTCCTATGTTGGAGGATCTCACCATCCAATGGAAGGAGGGTCGGTTCTACCATGACATCCCGGCAGATTTCCTTCAACATATTTGCTGTAAGGTCCCTTACTTCATCATGCCTCATGCATGTGAAGCCCCCTTTCTTGCACACCATGGCGTGATCGCCGTCATAGGAAGAGCCACACACGCATTGGGAGGGCAAACCTTCTACTGGCCGACCGTACCTTAGAGCAATGGCATCTGTAAATTCTTGTTTGTTAAGACTGAAACCATTTGCCCTTATCGGTAACGTAGTTAACCAGTTCGAGGCGCCCACCTCCTGCGCTATAGCTACTTTTTTTTCAAATTTTCTGGAACCTGCAACAACAGTTGCTGCAACTTACTACTACTACTACTACTACTACTACTATTACTACTACTACTACTACTACTACTACTACTACTACTACTACTAATAATAATAATAATAATAATAATAATAACAATAATAATAATAATAATAATAATAATAATAATAATAATAATAATAATAATAATAATAATAATAATAATAATGATTATTATAATAATAATTACACTGGGCTGCATTTGAAAAAAAATTCATGAGGTGCTGGGTTTCTTAGCTGATTATTTATGTATTTTGCGTGCTGATTCCAAAAATGCCATTCATTTTGCCCAATCAGGTCAGATTTTTATGCTATGGGAATTAGGAAAAAATCGAAATTCTTAAATATGATGTCAAAATTTGTATGCAAAATATATCATAAGAAATGTAACCACAACACATAGGACCAAAATATGTCAACTACATAGATGCCTTTACAGTTAGACATGCATAAATGGCTGTCGCAGAGAATTTCTTTGGTGGTTGGTGTCTGGGGCGTCCCGTTTCAGACACCAACAGTAGTCGGCGAGCATGTTGATATCCCAGTGACCCTGGTACCGCTCCTCCATTACACGGATATCTTGATGGAAGCGTTCTCCTTGTTCCTCACTCACATCACCACAGTTCTCTGGAAAGTAGTCCAAGTGGGAGCTGAGGAAGTGCATCTTGATGGACATGCGTGCACCAAGAACTTTGTAGCTCAGAAGTAGGTCCTCAACAACTCGTCCATACTCTGGACTTCTGTAGTTGCCAAGAAAATTGGAGACAATAGACTTAAAGGCATGCCAGGCTTTCTTCTCATTTACATCCATGCTGCAATCAAACTTGGGATCTTTGAAAAGCTCTCTGATCTGAGGGCCATCAAAAATTCCTGCATTCAGCTTTGCCTCACTGACATTTGGAAATTTTTCTTTCAGAAAATTGAAAGCCTGACTTTTTTTGTCCAGTGCCTTTACAAAGTTTTTGAACAGACCGAGCTTGATGTGCAGTGGCTGAAGAAGAATGTTCTGCGGATTCACCAGAGCATGGGCAACAACATTGTGAGAACCTGGAGTAAGTCCACTTCTTGCAGGCCAGTCACGTTGCATGTAGTGCTGCTTGTCTGCTCGACTATCCCACAGACAGAGGAAACATGGAAACTTGGTGTAACCACCTTGTAGGCCCAGCACCATGGACACAACCTGTGGAAAAAACAGATTAAAAATATGTTTAGCTGAATAGTTTTATTATTAAAAAATATTAACACTTCATAATATGACAGTATGTCGGCAGACATAATTACCTATTAGAAAAACTGTCAACAAAATATCAATTTTTGAAAGCAACTGTTTTTGGTGTATTAAATTACCTTCAAGTCTCCACAGATCTTCCAATTGTGGTCTTTATACTTCAGAGCAGTTAACAGATACTCAATGTTGTTGTAGTTCTCATCCATCTGCACTGAATGCCCCACCGGAACAGACGCGACCTGGTTTCCATTGAACAACAACACAGCTTTCAAGCTTCTTTTTGATGAGTCAATGAAGAGCCGCCACTCTGATATATTGTATGATATTCCCATAGCTGCAATGAGTCCACTGATATTGTTGCAATACACCAATGAAGTTTCCTTGTCAAAACTGAAGAACTTGCAAAATTCCTTGTCACGGTTACGGTACCAGGCAAATGTTGTTCCTGGTGTTAAGACATTGTGTTCGCAAAGCCGTGATCCTAGTAGTTGAGCTGACTCCTTAGACAAGCACAAGTCTCTTGTTAAATCATTCAACTCAGCTTGACTGAAGGGTATGGGCTCTTTTGCAGAAGCTGTGGGCAAGTATGTACTAGAAGCGTCAGTCTCTTCTATGTCTTCATCGATATCATGATCGTCATCGAGTATCATGTCCCTATAGTTTTCTGGTGGAGTTGGAATTGGTATTCCTGGTCCGTGAGGAACTGGTTTGATGGCTGAGGGTACATCTGGATACTTAACATGATGTTTGTTCTTCCTGTTTATACCTGAAATGTGAACGAAAGATTTAGTATCAAGATAGCATAACATATTAACTTACAGATATATTTAAGAATGCATGAACATACTGCATTTGATATATTAGTATTGATGTATTAGTATAACTCACCCTGAAGGTTTGTCATGCAGAAGTAACAGTCCGTGGTATGATCTCTGCCTTCCCTCCATCCATAGGAATGCCAAATGGTAGACGTTGAATCTTCTTGTTGCTCCAGCGCCGCAGATTTTCAACACATGTTTTGCAGCACATGTGAGGGGCAAAAGCTTTATCTTGGTCTCCAAGTTTCATTCCAAAGTATGCATGATATAAGTTTTTCACTAGGGGAGTAATGGTGCACTGTCGGTCTGTCATTGTTACACAACCGCACACATAGCAAAACCTGTTCGGGTCGTTCTTGCACTTCCGATTCATGATTAAATGTACAACTCTGTAAGAAGAAAAAACAGGTGTGTATATGATTAGAAATATGCGTGTGTGTGTGTGTAAGAGAGAGAGAGAGAGAGAGAAGCACACACTCCCACTTTCTTGAAGTCTCCAGAGACACTGACTGAGGGTCTAGACTTTAGAGGCACATCGGGGTGGTTGCTAGTACATGCCATGTACCACCAGATGAAAAAGAAATTTAATTGTGAAAAAATATATGTAAAAAAACAGGGACATATACTCTTTTCCTTTGCGTCACGGCGGACATTTAAATGGCCGGCGAGCACGTGGGTGTATTTAAATGCATCGTAAGGGCATTAGAACTGACCGAAATCTTTTCTGTGAGGCTTGCCAATGTCTAAGATGATTTTTTTAATGAACGAATATGAGGACCCATTTTGAGCGAAAAATGCCAATATTTTACCTGAATCTCCCCTTAAAATGCTATAGCACAAAATTCTGACCTGATTGAGCAAAATGGATAAAATTTTTGAGATCAGCATGCAAAATACACCCAGAAAAGCTTAATAATACACAAACCTCAAAAACTATGCAGGGCAGTGTAATAATAATAGTAACAATAATAATAAAGAGCCATAAAGAATTACAAAATTTAAAAAAAGATCAATAGTGAGAACCGATATATGTATGTTGTGTTCTCAAAGTAAGAGAAACAATTGAGACCCTGCGATTGTGTAAATGTGGCAGAAAGTCAGATCAGCAACCCAGGACTTGGTCACAATTTTCGTGTTGCCAAATGGCAGCAGGGTCTACCATTAGACAATACATTATGCTTCCAATATCTTCCAAGGCGGTAGTACCTCCCTGTTTGAGAGCTGCCTACTACCTACTACCTAATATGATCCCTGAGATGACACAGTTAACAAGGTTGATTCGCCCTCCACTTATCTGCCAGTGAGATTTTAATCCCAATCTTAGTCTCATTCGGTATGTTTAATGAGACTGGAGTTTCATTAAACATACCAAAATGCGTCAACATGAATTTGAGTAATGGTATGTACAAACTGGATAATTTCGTAATTAAGAAGATTTATAACCAGGTGAGAAGGTTGGGTCATCTTACCCTCTGACCGGACTACCAACTGCTGCTGCGGTGCTTATGAAGATTAGTAGGGTCACTATCTAGTGACCGGACCATTGTGGACGCTCACTGTCCCCGAGGGACTTGATCTCACCCTCCTCTACTGTATATATATATATATATATATGCCTTGTAATGTATTTCCCCTTAGTCTGTGCTCACCCCTGAAGATGTGAATTACACGAAAGCGCTTGGAAACTTCGTGTTTTCTTTTTTCCTTGTGGTTATCAGGAATATACCTGGATCACGCTCACCACAAGTGGGATATAGGAGTTCCTCTTCAAAAAAATTGGTTGATGCTGGAGCACCTTAAAATAAGGGTGTATTCTGAACATATGTGTGAAGCATGTTAAGGGTGATGGTGGTGAAATGTGATTAGAATGGCCAAGTCCAGGTGTGAAATTAACGCTCCTCATGGTTGATTGCACACGTGGGCCATAGGAGTTCCTCTTCAAAAATTGGTGAAAGGCTGTAGCACCTTCAAGTACGCGTGCATTCTGAACTTATGTGTGAAGCATGTTACGGGTGTTGGTGGAGAAATGCACTCATGACTCTTGAACCTAGAAAGAGTAATAAAAAAAAACAGCGGAGCACCCGCCTGCCTGACTGGTCATGAGTTATTTTCTCGGTTTCTTGTAAATGCCTGCCACTTGGCAAGTTAGTAGTTACAACCTTTGGGTTCTGTGTAGTTAGGACAGTTAGGATTATATTATTTTGTGGGTCATTCCAGGCAGGCTATGAGTGATCCATGTTCTTGTGTAGTTTGACTAAATCAGGATTTCTATTTCTCAGGGACTGCTATAATTTTGTCGGATGCACTTAAGGCATTTTCATCGGTGCAAGTAATATTTTTTTTAATGTTTTATGTGCCACTAAGTGATGTAGGATGTACGAAGGAATTGTTTCAGATGAGTTCCTCGTTCTGGTGTCTGCTTTGGTGTATGTAGTACTGCGGCATTATTAGTTCTTTTCGGATGCAATTAATATCTTTTAATAAACTTGTTGATACAATGTACAATTTTTGTTTCCCACTGTAGTGTTGTAAGCTACGCTAATAAGTACTCAAGTGCCTGCGTGCAATTATTGATTCCGTCTGTTGTTTTGGAAGGAATAGAAATGTTATCTTTTACCCGTGCGTCTCATTAACCCCAATCACAGGTACTAGCTATTCCACGGTCACGGAAAATAATTTTATTAATTGTGTTTGTGCTGGTTCGGTATTCTCTGAGGGGCGCTTCCACTGCATTGCCATCCACTGAAACTCAAAAACCCCAATAGGTAGAATTCCGACCGGTTACACACACACTCACACACACATTAACCTCGTTAATGCATGAGTTGACGCAATCAATACCAACACTATATATATATATATATATATATATATATATATATATATATATATATATATATATATATATATATATATATATATATATATATATATATATATATATATATATAGTGTTGGTATTGATTGCGTCAACCCATGCATTAACGAGGTTAATGGTTGGTTAGTGTGATTATGCCAATCACCTTTCAGACTAGAGACTGGATAGCATGCTTGACCTAAGTAGTAGGAGTGTAACGACTCACACTATGCTGATTAAAAAATTCTTACCATTGGTTTATAGTGTGTATTTTTAAACGATAATCATTATTTAGGAGGTAGTAGGTAGCTATCAAATAAGGAGGTACTACCACCTATGAAGATATTGAAAGCATAATGTGTTGTCTAATGGTAGACCCTGCTGCCATATGTCATCACAAAAATCGTGACCAAGTTCCAGGTTGCTCATCTGCTTTTCTGCCTCATTTACATACAATTGCAGGGTTTTAATTGTTTTTCTTACTTTGACAACACAACATTCATATATTGTTTCTCACTAGTGATCTATTTTTGTTTGTATTTATTTATCGTCCTTTATTATTATATTATATTATATTATATTTTTATTTAATATTTTAATAATTTTTATTTATTATTATTATTATTATTATTATTATTATTATTATTATTATTATTATTATTATTATATTTTTGTCCCTAGGCCCTGATGTGGGTCATTGACCTGTGCCCTGGTTGGCTAATCTCGTAAGGAAAAAAAAAAAAGATACAGCTGGTGTACTTGATATGTTTGCTATTTGGGCAGATGTGTCTAGGATATCATTGACATCCCTGGGTAGTAAATCTGGGTGTACCCTTTTAAGTCTGTCCGCATGTACTTCGTCTGTTGTTTGTGTTTGGTTTCAAAAATTTTAATTTGTTTCCTGTGTCCTTGGCGGTAATCAGGAATGGACCTGATAATTTGGGCGAAAGTTTGGAAATCCGTTGAGGTTCTCTAACCATGACAGCGTAGCCTATTTCTACAGTTATTGGCTTAGCCTGTTTGTGTTTCTTATAAATCATTTCATCACGTGACACTGCTAACTGTTTTCGTACTTGACAATGGATGTCTGTAAAGACGCTGATTTGCCTTGAAGCAAAATCCTCCATATTGTAAATAGGGCGAGGTTTGCTTATAAGTACGTCATATGACAAATGCTCATCTGTTCCATAAACCATATAATAGGGTGATTTGCCCATGGAGCTACAGTATTGATCGACCCTATACTAGAGGCTGCGACTTGCGGTAACCAATCCTCCCATGCATTGTGCATTGGATTCATAATTTGACGAAGAATCTAAAAAAAAATACTATTGATTCTTTCGACGAGGCCATTTGCCTGTGGATGATAAGCTATGATCAAGTAAAAGGACATATAAGATGCATAACTAGGGCGTGAACCACAGATTCGGCTGATTTATCCTACAGTGGGACGAAAATCACAAATCTAGAAAAATGATCGACACACCAGTATGTACGAGGAAGTTTGGTGACTTCTCGGAGGTTGTAACACGTTAATTGCGACTATGTCAAACGGGCGTTCCAGTGTAGGTACACAAAGTAAATGGTTGAGTGTAGTCAGGAAATGCCAAAACAGGTGCATTGGTAAGTGCTGTTTTAAGTACAATAAAACTAGTCTTTTGTTCATTATTCCTACAAAAGTCGCGTCATTCTTGAGTAAATGAGTCAGCGGCGAAGCTAACATCTCATATCCTTGTATTAAAGAACAATAATATCCTGATAAACCAAGAAAACTACGCACCTTATCAACGGATGCAGGACATGGGAACTGTATAACGGCTTTGACTTTGTCGTCAATTATATGAATGCCATCTCTGTCGACTACATGACAAAGGAATTTTATTCTTGATTTGAAAATTCACATTTAGATGGTTTAACCTTAAGTCCCACTATAGAAAACTTCAGGAAAACTACATGAAGTTTGACAAAATGACTATCTACATCTTTATTGACTACGATGAGATCAGCCAAATAAGCACATAACTCTTGTGCATTATGCAGAAGACCCGACAGCAGCACCCTTATCCACTACCTCCTAAGATGTCCCCACACACAACGCCTGCTGGACCACCACTCCACGACCCCCTGACGGAGACACGATGATCCTCCCCATACTCGCCAGATATTTTGTAAATAATATTGATTATGTGTTAAAGGAATATCCTTCCTTCCTTAGACTTTAGTAAGCCCCTTTATAATATTTATACTGTATATACTTGTCACACTTGCCAGATGCTTCTGGTGTCATTGTACAGGGGTACCTAGTGACAGCACTAGGATCCCGCTTCCTCTATCAAGGAATAAACAATTGAAATTAAGCACATAAATCACCAAACAAGGTGTTAATATAATCCTTTGAAAGTCAATAGCGCGTTTCGAAGGCCGAAAGGCTTACGAAAAAATTCAAAATGGCCCAAAGCAGTGCTAAAAGCAGTAATCTCAAGACATTTCTCGTCAAGAGGAATTTGCCAATATCCGCTAAGAAGATCAAGGTTACTAAAAACATCATTATCTGCAATAAATCTCTCAGAACAAGCATCTGGTGATCAATTACCTCAACATGTGGTGTCTGGGTTGTGTAAGTGTATGTGTGACACTGCCAGTTGGAAATTGAGTAGGCCATAATTAACACATGTGTGGTAAATGTTCCTGCCTTAATATTCTGGGAGCACCTGTTCTGTTGAGAACGAGGACTTCTGTTAAACCACAAGGGCGAATCGTACTCAATGTAGATTCACATGAAAGACCTTTAACCCTGGAAGTTTACGTAAGACAGACTACGTTAAACCCAGTAAAAATGTCAGGTAACCGAACAGAGGCCCTGGTTATTTCGTCATTCTGAAAATGCACAATACTTGTTAAGATTGCGGGTGCTGCAATCCAATTTTCTGCTGTTTTAATCAGGCCAGGTAAATGAGTCGGTAGGTGTCTGGTGCACTGGGACTCGAAATCCATTTTCCTCGTAGTACGAGAATTGGCAAAAACATTCAACCTGGTGGTAAGCAATAAAAAGAATTGTGGATATATATATATATATATATATATATATATATATATATATATATATATATATATATATATATATACTATATATATATATATATATATATATATATATATATATATATATATATATATATATATATATATATATATATATATATATATATATATATAACAAAAAGTATGTCTGTGTGTCTGCAGGATAATCTCGGAAACTACTACCGATCTGTAGTGATGATGGTTGGTGTTATATGTAGTGATGATGGGTGGTGTTATATGTAGTGATGATGGATGGTGATATATGTAGTGATGATGGATGGTGTTATATGTAGTGATGATGGGTGGTGTTATATGTAGTGATGATTAGACAATAAAATAATAACAGTTTAATGCTAAAAAAATATACTTTGCTTTACCGTTGTAGTGGAACTTACATACACCGTTAATGAACTATTGATGGAAGAAGAAGTTTTGGGGACTGAACAGTAGTTGCAAACAGGGAGTTGCTCAGAGAGACAGACTACTCAGTTGAAGTTTTGGTGAATTTTCTTGAAGAAAATGAGCCTCACCTGGTGCCTGATCAAGCAAATGCTTATGAATAGATCTTGCAAGCGATACAAGCGGAGCAGGGAGGTATGATCTTTCTCGATGCACCTGGTGGGACAGGAAAAACATTCCTGATCAACCTTCTGTTGGCCAAAGTACGTCATCAGGGGAAATTGCTCTTCCTGTGGCATCCTCAGGCATTGCTGCAACACTACTAGAAGGAGGACGTACTGCACACTCAACTTTTAAACTGCCTCTCAACCTCGCGCACAATGAGAATCCAGTGCGCAACATCAAAAAAAGATCGGCAAAGGCAAAACTCTTAGAAAAATGCAGCCTCATAGTCTGGGATGAATGCCTCAAGGCATCATACCTTTGGAGAAGTGTTCAGACACTCACCCTACCCACAAATATGAGAGTACATCTACAAGGAGAATCAGGATGCTGGACGGTTTGCAAACCTTCTATTACAGATTGGGAATGGAACTTTCCCTGTTGATTCAGAAGGACAAATAATCATTCCTCAAGGATGGGGAAATGTTGTAAAGTCCTCAACTGAGCTCACTAACATGGTCTACCCAAACATTATCCACCACTACAAGGATCACAAGTGGCTGCGTGAACGCGCAATTCTGGCACCAAAGAATGAAACAGTGGCTGAAATCAACATGACTCTACTCAGACAGCTTCCAGGCAGTGAGACCTCATTCAAATCTGTTGATACAGTAATCGACCAGGACCAAGCAGTCCAGTACCCTGCAGAATTCCTTAATTCTTTGGAGCCCGCTGGAATGCCTCCTCACCACCTCACTCTCAAGATTGGAACTCCTATAATGCTCTTAAGAAATCTTGAACCACCAATCCTCTGCAATGGCACAAGACTGGTGGTGAAGAACATGATGCCACATGTACTGGAAGCTACAATACTGACAGGAAAAGCTAAAGGAGAGGACGATTTTATACCAAGGATACCTCTCATCACCACTGACCTGCCATTTGAGTTCAAGCGACTTCAGTTCCCGATTAAAGTGAGCTTTGCCATGACCATCTACAAAAGCCAGGGACAGTCCCTAAAGATGGTTGGCCTAAACCTGGTGTTTCCTTGCTTCTCTCATGGACAGTTCTATGTTGGATGCTCTAGAGTGGGAACTGGCAAAAATCTGTACATACTTGCTCCTAATGGCAAAACCAAAAATGTGGTCTACCTTAATGCACTACAGTGAGACAATGTGGAGCCTCCCGGAGGGTGTTGTCCTACCGTGGCCTAGCGAAAGAGCCGTCCGGAGAGCGGCGATTCCGCAAGTATATATAAGGGGGCGCTTGTCATAGAAGCGGTACCACTCTTGCCTCGCAAGCAAAATGTCTCGGGTTCGATTCCTGGGCAGGCGGAAGTTGTTTGGACACTCTTCCTAGCCCCCTTAGTCCCTGTTTACCTAGCAGAAAAGTAGGTACATGTTGTAAATCGAAAGGTTGCGAATTCGTATTCAGGGAAAGTTGTTGGAGCTTGTAAACTTGGAACTAACACAATCCGGAGGAGTGGTGACCCGAGGATCACATACCCAACACAGACAAAACCAAATACGTACGCTAACCAAATAAACGCAGTCGTGTAAAGCCACGGCACTATCTCTCCCACTACAATTCCCTTCCTAACACAAGGTTATCAGCATATACCTGGATCATGCGCTCCTACAGTGATGTACTTGCGTATATATATATATATATATATATATATATATATATATATATATATATATATATATATATATATGGAATTTAGGTAATAATATATATATATATATATATATATATATATATATATATAACAACCTCACCCCGCCAGGACTCGAACCAACGATCTTATGTGTGTGACTGGGGAACGTTACCTCTAGACCACTAGGACACTAAAAGCAGTTCTAGACTTTGTTATATTTACACAAAGCCTGTTCATCGAGCTTATGGCGCCGTGAACCTCCAATAGGGGACTACCCGCGCCTCGTAAGTGATCAGAGTAACGTTTTACCAAATCAAACTTCGAAACACGAGGTTCCATATATATTTCATTAGCCCAGGATTGTTTTTGTTGTCCTTGTGACGCGGTGGTAGCGATCCCTGTTCACAAGCAGAGGTCCAGGGCTCGATTTCCGACTAGTGAGGTACACGAAGTTCCCAAGCGCTTTTGTGTAATTCACGTTTTTAGGGGTGAGTGGGTAAGAACAGACTAAAGAGTATTTACTGACGAGGCTAATATACAGTGTACAGTAAAGGAGAGTGAGATCAAGACCCTAGTGTAAAGGCGTGGGACTTAGGGAAAGAAATCCCTTACCAGACTAATCAGGATCTTAATAAAGGAAAGTCAAGGACCATGGTTTTCTGAGGAATAACAAACAACCGTTTGAGATTGACATCTCTTTACTATAAAAAATATAACACAAAACTCAGACACCACTCAACAAACATCAAATAACAATTACGGGAGTCAAACAATTAAGGCAGTCAACTGTGAATGGAGTCAAACAATTAATGGATGTAAACAATTAAAGGAAGCAAACAATTAATGGGAGTCAGCAATTAATAGAATCAAACAATTAATGGGAGTCAACAACTGATAGAATCAAACAATAAAAGGGAGTCAGCAATTAAAGGAATCAAACAACAAAATAATCAAACAATGAACAGATATTTCCTATGGCAGTGGCCCTGGGATGGTCCAGACAGGCTTCCTCACTCGAGCAGCAGCGGCCGATGTCTTACTACAGAGAGACACCGGGGCACAGACGGAGCAGATGAACTGACGGTCGTAGCAGCTGCGGTAGTGGTATGGGGTCCAGGGATTGACAGTCTGTAGGTAAAGGCCTGGGGACACAGCCCACGAGTCCAGAGCCTTTGATGAGATCATAGTCAGAATTTGACGAACAGCTGGGTAGATAGATAGTGACTGTATGACGGATGGGGCGAATCTGCCGGTGACACAGGTAGCCGCTGCCGTTCTCACCTCTGTCCAACCCCCGCAAGTGTTGGTCGCACCAGCAAACAAAGGAGTAAGCAGCGGTAACGAGCAGGAAGATCGTTTCCGCCCTTACACCTAGGGACAGCAATTTACAAATTTTCTTAATCACAAAATTGTCCAATTTGTACATGCCATTACTCAAATTCATGTTGATCGATTCGGTATGTTTAATGAGACTAGATTCTATAATATTCCTACTGACAATTGAATTACAAGGTAAGATTGAGAAGGCATTATCCCAGTCAATGCAGTGCTTATTATATCTCATATGAATGAACAAGGCATTGGATTCCTGGCTTGTCCTAACACTATATTTATGCTGTTTAATTATAGTTAAACAAATATTTGCCCGTCTATCCTACGTAGTACATATTACATTCCTCACAAAGAACCTTGTAAATGCAGCCACCTGCAGTGTTGGGGAGTTCTTTATTAACATTTGTTTTACAGTGCGTGAGTTACTAAATGTTATTTACGTTCCAGGGTTTCAGTTATAGAGGAATTTGAGAGATATTTTTGTTAAATAGTAATACTAAGAGATTCTTCCTGTCATGAGGAGGTTAAATTTCAGTTTTAAAACAAGATTTCTTAGCGATGTTAAGGTATTTGTCAATAAAAGAACTAGGATATTTTAAGTTCAATCCAATATTATAGATATATTTATATTCCTTATCAATTAATTCCAACTGCATATTCGTAGAATAATAATGAATATATGAACACATATTAATAGGATCCTTATAAAAACTGAGCTTAAAGGTGTTACCTACCTTGAGTACTTAGTCTGTACTCACCCCTGAAGATGTGAATTACACGAAAGCGTTTGGAACTCCTGTTTTCCTTTTTCCTACGTCGTTATTAGCATATACATGGATCACACGCACCTACAGTGATTTCTTTGCATACACACACACACACACACACACTCACACACACACACACCCCTGAAGATGTGAATTACACGAAAGCGCTTGGGAACTTCGTGTTTTCTTCTTTCCTTGTGGTTATCAGCATATACCTAGATCACGCGCACCTACAGTGATTTACTTGCATATATATATATATATATATATATATATATATATATATATATATATATATATATATATATATATATATATATATATATATATATATATATATATATATATATATATATATATACGTGTGTGTGTGTATGTGTGTAAGAAAGTACTAATATTTTCCATACTGTATTCTTCTTTTCGAAAATCAAATTGGTCTCTATATTGGGCGATGATACAGATATACAGATAATCATAATATTGACCGTACCCAAATATTACCTTACCTAAACTGTGCATTTTGCGATGAATAGTTGCGAAGAAAATATTAAATGTAATTCATGCTATATATGAACTTTTTTTCATAAAGTTATGGTAATACAAAAATTAAGTTATCCCTATTTAACAAAAACGTCAGTTGAATTATATGGCATAATTGGACGATCGTCCCTAATTAGCGAGATATCCAAATGGTAAAGGTACATTATGAAATCAGGTATTTTGAATAAAGCCTAGGGAATTATCCGGATAAACGTTCATGAAATATGACATATATGTTTTATGTTATGGTTTAGGTTGGGTTAGGTTATGCCATGTTGCTAAGATTTATGAACATTTATTTTCTTGACTCCGAACCTAACTTGACCTTACCAACCCATATCCTAACCTAATTATCAGTTAGTTTAGAATTTATCTGAACAATTTTCCATGAGATGTGGATGTAATATCGCAACCCATTCACAAAAATTATTTCTTTTGACAAATAAGGCTCTCAAATACTCACAGAGGTTATAAAATATGCCTAAGCATTCTACAAAATGCTTGATTTCTAAATTTGTCAATGGCTTGTCTAGACGTGACTTATAGTGGTATGATTATGTATGATATTAGTTCCCTACATTCAAGTTTATATATCATATACTTGATAACCATAAAATACATTTCTATACAGCAAACGTTTCATGTAGCCTCTTCTAAATATTTTCACTGCATAAGGTTTTAGGTCAAGTTATATCATAACTTCTGTAACAAAATTTTCATAGTGTCGTAAAAAGCAAATAATTTTTCTTGTTAGTTGCTAGGTGCTAGGTGCTCATAATTAATTGGCTTATAAAAGACTTATGTAAGGTAAATTATAATATTATTTTTAATTTAGTACTCAACGCTAAAAAAATCAGGAATTCCTCTAATATTGTTGCTGATAATAGTTACTCAGCTGAAACAAAATCTACATAAGTAAGTGAGTCAAAGACCAATGGCCAAACTCTCTTATTTATCTTAAATACTGTGTTAAAATCATGAATTCTGTGCTTAAATTTTTCTTTACAGGTAAGTCATTGACCTATGTCCAAAATTTATTATTCATCTAAAAAACTAAAATCATGAGCTCCTCACTTGATTTTTTCCTTTCCTTAATATTGGGCAAATTTATGAAGGTTGGCGAGTCGTAAATAGTGAGTAGGACACTGACGACGCCTGCCAGGAATCAGTAAAGAGAGAGTGTGTGGGTCCTAGAGCGTTTAATCTTCATCCAATTTTACACAAGTTCCTTCTTCCTCACTCTTGTCATGTCCGTCACCAGCTGCTGGGGCTGGAGGGAGATGCTGCTGGGGGCGCTGGAGGGGAGAAGGAATGAGAAGGACGATGCTGATAAGAGAGGACACTGCTGAGAGGGGGATGACACTGCTAAGGGAGGGATGACGCTGCTAGAAAAGGGATAACGCTGCTGGGGGAGGGATGACACTGCTGAGGGAGGGATGACGCTGATGGGGGAGGGATAACACTGCTGGGGTAGGAAAGAAAACATCTGGGGAGAAAGAGCGCTGCTGGGGGAAGGAAGATATTCCTGGGGGATGGATGATACTGCTGGGGGAGGGATGTCTCAGCTGGGGAAGGTATAAGGCTGCTGGGAATGGATGACGCTACTGGGTGAGGAAAAGGCACTGCTGGGGAGAAAGAACGCTGCTGGGGAAAGGATGATACTTCTGGGGGGCCCTGCTGGAGGAAGAATTACTCGGAAGGAGGAGGGAAGACTGCTGCGGGAGGAAGGACACTGCTGAGGGAAGGAAGATTACTGGGGAATGGAGAATGCTGCTGGAGGAGGGAGGACGTAGCTTGGGGATGAAAGGACGCTTCTGGGGAAGGAAATGACGCTACTGATGAGAAAGGACGCTGCTTGGGGAAGGGGGTCGTTGATGGGGAGGAGAATACGCTACTGGGGAGGATTTGATTTTGATTTTGCCGCTTACAACGGCTACTTTATTGTGCACCCTACACTCATCCTGTGAGCGGTAGCGCAAAAGGATTACAGAGTAGAGTTTACAACGGGTCATAATAATTAACCCCCGTTGTCAGGATATTATGGCACTGAATATTACACAGTATTTCAATTACATTATTTGTTTAGTTCTATACATAAATGGTAACTTATTCACAAATGCGTGAGTACAGGCGTGTGAGGCAATATGTCTGGCCTCACACTTTGTTATTCACATATACGTGAGAAGTATTTAAGCACATTGTGTATTTGGTTCTGTACATGAGAACTGATATAGTTACTAAGTGCAAAAAAGTGGATACAATCTGAATATATCGGCTATCTTGCCATTAGAGATGAAGTGGTGTGTCATACTGGGGAGGAATGGACGCTGTTGGGGAAAGAGGGCGTTGCTGGTGTAGAAAGCCTGAGGAAGTCTGTTGGTGGAGCAGGAGTCAGAACTAAAATTGGACCCGTAACCGAAAATTATCTCTATTTTTGATGGTTTGTTAAATCAGGGTAAATTATGCTGGAAGTTGGTAGGTTAGGTTTGGTATGGTTGGTTAAGTTAGAGCAAGTTTGATAAGGTTGGTTAGGATAGAGTAAATTTGATGTAGTTGGATAAGTTAGCATATGTTTGGTAATGTTCGTTAGTTTAGGATAAATTTGGGAAGATTTTTTAGATTAGGGTAATTTTGGTGAGAATGGTAAGGTGTGTTAGGTCTTGTGTCCTTGGATTAAACGAAAAGCTGAGAGGGCGGTAGTTGAAAGAAGGGGTAAGGGGTCAGTAAAGGGGTAGGCGAGGTAGCAGTTTCGGAAAAAAATTACTTCGTTATCACCAAATTTAATTAAGTCACCAGCATTCGTTCCCCGACTTTGATGCACCACCAAATACATAATCCATGTACAACTGGGGGAAGGTCACGTTTCAAATAGACGGAGATTCGGTGCATAAATATTGTGTTACATCTGAAGGTAAGTGAGCATAGAGTAGAGTCTCTATAAAGTACTGATGCCATTCTGAACGTTCCTGTTATGCTGTTGGTTTCGTTTGCGCTTTTACTTCTAGATTTATAAGCATTATTCAACGACTGCACTTCTGAGAATCAGTCAGGAGCCCGTGACTGAATACAAACCCATGAATTAGGTAGACAATCTTCGTAAAGTCTCAGAATACCCCACGGTGAAAAGGCTCCTATGTAATTTTTACCCTCACCTCCCGGGAAGGCAAGTGGAGGTATTATGATCGATCTTGGCTTAATTCAGTCAATCACGTCAGCTTGTCGGCTGCAGCAAGAAAACGCGGGTCTTTTTCGTATTATTATTATTATTATTATTATTATTATTATTATTATTATTATTATTATTATTATTATTATTATTATTATTATTATTATTATTATTATTATTATTATTATTATTATTATTATTATTACTATTATTATTATTATTATATTATTATTATTATTATTATTATTATTATTATTATTATTATTATTATTATTATTATTATTATTATTATTATTATTATTATTATTATTATTATTATTATTATTATTATTATTATTATTATTATTATTATTATTATTATTATTATTATTATTATTATTATTATTATTATTATTTTATTTATTATTATTATTATTATTATTATATATTTTTATTTACACATCTCAGGCAGGACACATCGAATTACTACTACTACTACTACTACTACTACTACTTTTTTTTTTTTTTATGTGGCCTCCAGCCTCCCCGAATAGCCACACCTTCGCCACCATTTTATTACCTTAATATTAAATATCCTAATACATAAGTAGCTATCCTATCTGTGTTGAATTAGTTGAGCCGCAGATCTATGCGGCATTCAGTGACTGTAGCCTCATCGTCAACATCTGCAGCCGTTGTCGGCATTGGGGCAGAAGCTCTCGTTCCCCTGAGGCAGAGCAAAGCCGACCAAAGGAGAGAGAAAGACAGTTAACATCTCATCCAGGCTGTAACATAACTTCTGGGCTGCTGCTTCTGTTCGGAGATCACCTCCGCGAGTCTGGCGTAGAAACATCTTGCACTTGGTCCCATCCCACCAAAGGTTGTGAACACTAGAGGAGTGAAGCTGCCTTGATCAACGTTTTGAATTCTCTCCCCATATGCCCTTCTCTTGTCGTTCTCGATCTTCCTGTGTGCAGCATCGAGACCTAGGTTTCGGTGACATGCGGCCATGGGATCAAAAATCCTGATGTCGAAGAAAGCTTGCTGTCCCGGCGTCTAGAATCCTCGAGCACTGACGTCAACACGGGCTTCGTTAGATGTGTTTGAAGTACTATGTTGGAAGATCTCACCGTCCAAAGGAAGGAGAGTTGGTTCTACCATGACATCCCTCAGATTTCCTTCAACATATTTGCTGTGAGGTCCCTTACATCGTCATGCCTCATGGATATGAAGCCCCCTTTCTTGCACACCATGGCGTGATCGACGTCATAGGAAGAGCCACACATGCATTGGGAGGGCAAACCTTCTCCTGGCCGACCATACCTTAGAGGAATGGCATCTGTAAATTCTTGTTTATTGTGACTGAAACCATTTGCCCTTATCCGTAACGCAGTTAACCAGGTCGAGGCACCCACCTCCTGAGTTATTGGTACTTTTTTTCCAAATTTTCTGGTACCTGCAGCAACAGTTGCTGCAGCTTATCATTTTGGCAGTGCTGTCGATCTGCCATAATGGACCTACGAATCTTGTTTACTTCACTGGTATCCACCTCCCTTGTTGCGTTCTGGGCTATTTTGATGTTCGATGGCTGCAATCTCCTCTGGATTGGTTAGTCCTATTCCTCCCAGTCTTGATGGAAGTGCAAGAAGTGCTCTTTCTGCTGGGGTTAAGTGAGCGTGTTTCACTAATTTGGGAATGAAATTGACACTGATAGCTTCTTCCAGAGGGTGGAGGAGGGGTCCGATATCAGGGATAGTATGCATCAGGTAGTTCCAACGATGCTTGACTCCATGGGTGAATGCAGCAAAAGCCGCATGTGGCTCCGTGTTAGCAATCTCAGACAAAGCTTGGATTCACTAACCCACTCATTCACCTTTCCCGCTACGTAGTCGGTCTTGAAGTCCATAGTTCCAATTACTGCGCCTAGAAGTCTTTGTCTGTCCTTAGTTATTTTGACCTCACTTCCGCCAAACACCTCCATTGCCCATTCATAATATTCTGGCTTCACGATGAGGAACGACTTGCTGGCGTTTGGGTGGTACCCTATTTGTGGACCTCGCGATGTTACCAAGTCCCACCATTTTTTGATGCCCTCCACTTTTGCTGCTCCTGTAAGGTCATCAGCATACGCTACTTGTTTGACCCCAGTTGTTTCAAATTTTATTTCTTGTTGGATCACTGATAGGCCAATTGCATACATTGCCATTGCAACAGGGTCCCCCTGTGTTGTTCCCTCGGTTGACTGTAAGATGGTATCACCTCTTTGAGCCTTGTTGTTTACTATATAGAGGTCTGATGGATTCCTATATGAGTTTTCAACATACAGTGCAAAGCTTGGACACTTGATCTTGATGTTGTGCAGTGCAGCCTTGCGGTTAAGTATGTTGAATGCGTTTGAAGCATCCACCAGGAGAATGGCATCACAATGATGCTGCTCAAATATCAATCTCATGGCGTGAATGGCGGCCTCCCCGCCAGCCTGGTGGCCAGCATACACTTGTAGGTTCCCTGCTCCTGCCCTGACATCATCCTTTACCACCTCCATTATGCATTTTCCGATGATCCGCCTCAGCACTTACCCCACCCCTATAGGCCTACATCCTGGTTTCTTTTGCCGAAGAATAAGACGGCAGGCCGTCAGAGCCTGGAGGTGATGGCAGCAAGAGGATGCCAGCTTTCCTGCAAGGACGGCAGTGGCAGTGCAGAGATCGCTTGCTACAGGGCCAAACTTGTTTGTGCTGAGGATGACTCTCCAACCGTTTGCATCCAGACCTGAAGGGCCGGCTCCTCCTCGAGTCTTCAGTGCCCTTTTCCACACCATCTCTCCTGTTATTTTCTCGAACAGGACAGCGTTTGGTGGGATATAGGCACCCTCGAACTTGATGCCTTCTTCATCACTTGCAGGGTGATTTTTCTCTTTCAGTAGTTTTAATGTCTCTCTGTTTATTGGCATAACCCCACCGGAGGATTCCTCTGTGAGAGGTCTTACCGCCAGAGACACTTTTCCCACACACATTTTGTTTCCAAATTTTCTTGCCACGTCATCAGTGTTTTGCTTTCCGTCACCCGTAATTTTTGGTCTCTCCTGCAATGTTCTTGCTTCACATAGGAGATCATCAAGGGCTCCAGTCTGCCACATTGCCAATCTTCTCTTCATTGCTGTCACATTTTCTTTGTGCTTAGTCTTTGTGTGTGTCCTCTGACAAAATAGATGTGGTATTATTGCCAGTATTTGAGGAGCTAGAGGGGCGAGGAAGCGGTCCTGAGTGTAATCAGTCATGAGGCGAGTCATCTTTCTAATCATTTCTTTGGTGGCCGCACACTTGGGTGGTTCAAATAGGTTAGCGGGCGACCACTTGACAATTTCTGAGTAGGTTTCTTTGACCCATATGTCTGCATTTTCCATCGACATGCCATTCCACTGAGGTGGCTGACTCTCATTCTCCTCGTGGACGTCTGCTACTAAGGGAGCAGCATTTATTAGTACTACATTTTCGGGTTGAGTAGATTCACTGCTATTATTTAGGATATCATCAGGCGGTTGGGTCCCGGCGATATCCACTGTGGCCACCTGTGTCAGCTCCCTGCGACGTGGGTTCCGACAATGGTCTCCCTTTCTGCAATCCACACATGGTCGTTTGTTTCTCGCACATTCACAATTTGTGCAGTTTTGGTTCTGGCCAGCACAGACGCAGCAATGTCTGTTACCAGGAATAGTGAACAGCCCCTTGGGCGACAGATACTTCCGCCTCCGACCTCTGCTTTGGTCCTATACAGACGAAGAAACTAGTTCTTATAAGTAAAGGGTAAAGAAGTGACGGGCTGGCCTGCGGTGTCCGGGTAGTAGGGGCATACGCGCGCGCGAGGTTGTGTCGGACACCCCGCTGTGGGCGACAGTCCACACATCAGAATGATCCACTGGGAGCAAGAATTGTCACACCTAACACTTGTTTATGTATCCTTGGCAGAGATAACCACTAATTCTATGGTGTCGCTGATGTAGTATTAGTTATATATATCCTCACTTGGTCAGCCGACACTACATGAAGTGGCCGTTACTTGTGGTGGGGGGTGCGGGGTGGGGACGACCGCAGGCGCAAGGCACTTGGCCCCATAGGGGCGAGAGTCGCGATGCCACCCCTGCTCAAGTAGGCCTATCGACACATTGGCACTGACACTTAGCAACTGCAGTTGCTGTCCATTCAAATACTCACAGGCTTACTTGAAGATCGCCGGTGAACACACGCAATATTTGCGTTTAATGCCGTAAGGGATGAGAAGAGCCGTCGGCGACGATGCTCAAGATGACTCAACTACTACTACTGCTACTAATAATAATAATTAACGGTTTAATGCAAACGTTCTGCAGCCCGAAGGCTGAAAATATACATTGGACATAAATGACTTATTACATACATTGGTGGTTTAACAAAAGCTTTCATTAGAGAAAAGAAAAGGAACAAACAGTGAACATATTGATTAATGTTTACAGTGGAGGTCAGGTAGATCATGTACGCTGAAGTGTTGAACAGCAGACACGTAGTGTAGTAATTCCCTCACAGATGGTGTTATGAGGGGCCTGACGTGGTGTAGTAATTCCCTCACAGATGGTGTTATGAGGGGCTTGATGTGGTGTAGTAAATCCCTCACAGATGGTGTTATGACGGGCATCTCGTGGTGAAGTAATTCCCTCACATATGGTGTTATGAGGGGCTTGACGTGGTGTAGTAATTCCCTCACAGATGGTGTTATGAGGGACCTGACGTGATGTAACAATTCCCTCACAGGTGGTGTTATGAGGGGCATCACGCGGTGTAGTAATTCCCTCACAGATGGCGTTATGAGGGCCTGACAATTTGTAGTAATTCCCTCGCAGATGGTGTTATGAGGGGCATCACGTGGTGTAGTAATTCCCTCACAGGTGGTGTTATGAGGGGCGTGATGTGGTGCAGTAATTCCCTCACAGGTGATGTTATGAGGGGCCTCACGTGGTGTAGTAATTCCTTCGCAGATGGTGTTATGAGGAACCTCACGTGATGCTGTAGCAACTCATTCACTATGTGGTGTCGTAGCATCATGGGGACACCACGTGGTCTGGTGTCACAGGACCTCATTCACTCAAGTGAGTGAGGTGTGGTCCCAGGCCTCCGTATCGTGGACGGATTAACACATAGCTGGTGTTGTTGAGTCTCAGGGGCAGTTATCACTGGGTACCTGGGACCTCACCGTTTGAAGGTTAGCTTGGATACGACTCAGCTGTTAATATAAGAACATAAGAACATAAGAATGGAGGAAACTGCAGCGGTCCTATTGTCCCATACTGGGCAGTCCCATTTACACCCAACCCCTATTGCTCATATATCCATCCAACCTATGTTTGAAGCAATCCAGCATATTCGAGTTAATGATGATATTTGGTAACTTGTTCCACTCATCCACTACTCTATTTCCAAACCAATGTTTTCCTATTTCGCGCCTAAATCTAAATTTGTCTAATTTAAAACCATTGTTACAAGTTCGCTCTTGGTTGGATAGTTTGAGTACCTTTGTAAAGTCCCCTTTGCTCAGCCCTGACTTCCATTTATACACCTCGATCATATCGCCCCTTACTCTACGTCTCTCAAGGGAGTGCAAATTAATAAGCTTTAACCTGTCTCTGTATTCAAGGTTCCTAATGCCCTGGATTAGTCTTGTCATTCTCCTCTGAATTCTTTCCAAGGATTCTATATCCCTTCTGTAATACGGTGACCAGAATTGAACTTCGTAATTCAAGTGGGGTCTCACAAGCGCAAGAAATAGTTTTAAGATGACCTCGCTAGTCTTGTAACTAACACGCCTTTGTATGAACCCAAGTACTCTGTTAGCCTTGTTTCGAGGAAATACACATTGTTTACTTGGCTTAAGATTCCTACTTATCATTACTCCTATTTCTTTTTCGCAGTCGGATTTCTCAATAACATCGTTGTTCATCTGGTATCTGGTTTCCCTTTTTACATCTCCTATACTGAGTACTTTACATTTGTCCACATTGAATCTCATCTGCCATTTTTCAGACCATTCGAAAAATTTGTTTAGATCTTCCTGTAGTTTTGCGGAGTCATCGTCAGATTTAATTACACGCTCTATTTTAGTGTCATCATCAAATTTACTTATGTTGCTATATACGCCGATATCTATGTCGTTTATGTATATAATAAATAATAATGGTCCGAGTACCGAGCCTTGGGGAACTCCACTAGTGACGTTGCTCCAGTGGGATTTAGTGCCGTTAATGCTCACTCGCTGTTTTCTGTCGTGTAACCACGCCCTAATCCATTTTAGAATATCTTTTTTAATGTCATGAGCCTCTACTTTTCTTATTAATTTTTCGTGGGGGACTCTGTCGAAGGATTTGCTAAAGTCGAGATATACCACATCATAATTGTGCCCCTCGTCCACTGATTCGAAAACGCATGAAAAGAATGTTAATAGAATAGTTAGACATGAACGCCCGCTTGTGAAGCCATGTTGTGAATCATTGATCAACTTGTGGTTCTCCAGGTGATTTCGAATAGAGTTTGAAATGATTGCTTCCAGTAATTTGCCTACAATTGATGTTAGACTGATTGGTCGGTAGTTAGAGGATAGTGATCTATCCCCCTTCTTGAAAATCGGTAATACATTTGCTCTCCTCCAGGATTCTGGTACTACACCCGTTTTTAAGGACATGTTAAACATCTTTGCTAAGGGCATACTAAGCTCTTCCTTACATTCCTTTAATACTTTGTATTTCATACTCTACCTTGTTACATACTATAATTCTTATTGTTCTCTCTCCCACTCTAGAGAGGACTAAGGGAGATACTAAAAACTCTTCGGTATTTCTAAACACTTTTCATTACTAGAGACAACCATTAAATTCCTCACAACACGAAACTCATCCTGAAGGTTGCTGGAAATATATATCATAATTATTCTTGATTAAATTATTTTGTTTAGGGAAGTGATTCAATTCTATGATCAAAGTAGAAGAACTTTAAAAACGACAATACATAAATATCCACATAAATACTGTCAAAATTTTAAAATCAACAATGTAGATCAGATACCGACTTCATTATTCCACACTTCTGTATTTGGATCTGGGAAAGACTAAAAATAGAAAACGGGTAATTTTGGCGCCACAGTCACTGGCACCCAAATATACAGCATGTTACAGTGAGTCATCCGGTGCAAGCGAATGAAAAAATCTACAGAAGTGATGCCACCCTGACAGGGGCACAGAGCCAACACATAGTTGGGCCTGGTTTATAATATAATTTTTCTACGTAATTATGCGCCTCACATGGGGTGTCGCGGACTGAAAAATGTTTCCTCTTTTCATACCTCATACACTTTTCAACTCAAAGTGAAGGCTACGACTGCCAGGGGCAAGTATACCCCAGCTTCCTTCACTACAGTCATCAGTAACTGATCGTCGCATCTGAGTGTCACCACTTAAATCTGCAAACATCGCATCACCTCTATGTAGTTATAGACTTGTGAGTGAGTAACTCACCCGCAGGCCTATAGCTGTCAACCACAGCTTAACTCAGTAAATCTGTGACAAATAGAGTCAGATGCACTTTAAGGTCCAAACGGGAGAATATCCGCAAAATATATGTCGAGTCCACAACGATTTAGCACACGATCAGTAAATGAATTTAAACTGGACACAAGAAGTTTTCTGAATTTTTGAGGTCGATAATAATATTTGTAAATTAATCACATGCTCTTTTCATCATGACTATCCCACAAGGAATTCTTGTAAGCTAAAGCTCAAAACTAAATTCCTCAAATAGACCATCATATACAGAAAGTCGTATTGTAGACTTCAACAAAAATTATGTGTGTATATCTGTCTGTGTGAGAGCGGTTCAGGAACAGCTGCGGTATCTAAGGACGGCTCAGACGAGGCCCCGGGGAGGAAAGAGACGATGGATTGTTATTGTAAATCCTGCAGGAGAGACAACCCATTGTAGCTTTTTAAAAAAAAAATCTGTTCCCTTGGATAAAAATGAGAGGGGAAACAAAGCTATCAACACCCCCACAATATTTATGCCTTGGCGACTCACCAAGATGCCATGACTTACAAATTTCCTTCTTATGATTCAGGTGTTGGGATCATTATAGGCAAAGACACAGGTTAATCAAATTATTTACGGCAAGGATGATGACTTAGGTGTTAAGGTCGATATAGATATGGCGAGGATGATAACTCAGGTGTAAAAGTCGACATAGGCATGGCAAGGGTGATAAATCGGGTGCTTAGGTCGACACAGGCTTGGCAGGGTTGTTGTTGTTACAATATTATTACTACGCCCCAACAGCTAGTCTTTAAGCGAGTAACAGGGTAAGTAATTACACTATTCCAACAACATCCCCCAAAATTTAAGAGATATAACTCTGTTGACAAGGATGATGAATCAGGTATCATGGTCGACACAGGTATGGCAAGGATGATGAATCAGGTGTTAAGGTTGACATAGATAAGGCAAGGATGATGAATCAGGCGTTAAGGTTGACACAGGTAAGGACAAAGGCTCATCAGTAACTAGGGTGTGTGTAGATGGAATGGATCGCCTATTAAATTGTTATGCATAATTGCTGTTTGTTCACGTTTCATAAATTCATGGGAAAACTTTACATTACAGAAAACTAAAACAAGAATAGATAGCGTACATGATGAAAGACTGATCAAGCACCGAGTCATATTAAAAAAAAATATTCCTTAAGAAATTAAATAAAATCCATCTGGATCAGAACTTGACTCGTGCTTCAGTAAAATATTAATCAGACTCAAATAAATAACTTGATCAGATGAAACGACAACAGCGGGTATTTAGGAGTAGGATTAATGTTAAAAAGATATTCATTAGTGTCCGATCTGGTTCTGGAACTTAACATAATCTAAATTAACCTAACTTTAGCCTGTACCGGTTTGTTTCATAGATAATTAGTTGATCTTAATCCCTTCGTTGAGAAGTTTTCAAGGGAATACAATTTAAAACACAAGAAGAGTTTTATTTATACTGGTGTGAATATAATGTACAAAATATGCAAATACCCTAAGGCCCTAGGGAATTAAACATGGATTCCCTTACGTTTATGGACTCAAACTAAAGTAAGTCAATTATAAACATGTTCATTCCATTTAAAGCAAGCAATTCAACTGTCGCTGGGCAAAAGAGTGAAGCTAGTTTTCTTGAATATAAAGTTCTGAGATTAGATGAGGGCACTCAGGCGGTATTTCTATATAAAAGCAAGTGTGCAGTAGCAATTTATTTAAACACAATAACTCAATTGTGCTATTACTAGTCTAACTTAACATAACAATAACGTAACGTTACCTAGAAAAAATTAAGCTAACCATAATGTAAAGTACTGTACCTTAAACTTTCCATAATGTAATGTACCTTAAACTAACCATAACGTAACGCCGCCTTAACCTAATCCTAACGCAAAGTACCTTAAACCAAACATATTGTAAAGAACCTAAAATTAACCATAACGTAAAGTATCTTAAACTAAGCATAACGTAATGTACGTTATCCTAAATATGACATACTTTACCTTAACCTAAATATGACATACGTTACCTTAACCAAACCATAACATAACATAACTGGGTCTAATTTAAGCATAATCTAACAATCCATATCTCAAGTTAACCTAAACTAAGCATAAACTAACTTAACCAACTCTTGACATGTCTGGTTTGAAAGCCTAGGATCAGAAATTAGATTTGTCTCATAAAATATTAAACAGAACAGCGACACAGAAGTTTCGGTATGATCTTGTCTCATAAATTCTTTCTTTTGTGCAACGATTACGTTGATAAACCTCTCCAATTACTTATTTTAGATTTAACATCCGAGGAGAGCGGTGTCGTACTCAAGGGAGTAGTTTATCAGTTTCAAAGGGTTAAATCTTTGTACTTAATTGAGAGAAAGGATAAGATACCTTACCTAGATGAGGGGTATCATACACAAAGGATTAAGTTATCATGCTGGAAAGGTTACTATACATGCTGATATAGTAGTACTTGAAATGTAATTATTACATTTTGTGTAGAAATCCAAATCTAGGTGAAAAAAATGATCTTTTATTCATTGCAAAATCACTTCTTCCAACCTGTATCTTTATTATTCCTGCTTCCTTGACAGCTGTTAACCTTGAAGATCTCTGTTAGGTTGCTAGGGGAGAGGGGTAACGAGGTTTTTTGGGGGCTAAGTTAAGGGTTAGGTTTGAGGAATAATTAGGCGTTTAGTTACCAGTTTGGTTTCTATGTTGAATTGATCACTTACCTATATGCTAACTAGTTAATAATGCAGTAAGTTGTATCGTCTTAGTATACATTGGGAAGCTGTGGCCGGCACTGTACTCAACCGTCTTCATTTCCTCAACTAAAGTCATAGGTACTGTACATATTCACAGCTGGGTTAAATGTGATTACCCTGGACGCGAACTCGCGATCATTATGGCAGGAAGTAAATGCTGTATCCACCTGGCCACCACTTTATAGACATATAAATAAAACTGGCAGCTTTTGGTCTTGTATAAGCTCGATGATTAACATTCCTTGATCTACGAATTAAAATTAAGTTTTAATATTAACGTGGCATTGTCAGACTTAATGATCAGAGAGTTGCCCCATCAGAAAAAAGTAATAATGATGTCTAACCACAAAAGGATAAAGTTGATAATTTTTTGAGTTTTGAGTACTGAAGTACTATGTATTTTTCTTGTGGACAAACAAACTGTAATTAATCACATATGTCATGATAGTTTCTGACATTTTAGATATATTCCACATTAATTTTAAGTTTAACATACAGGGTATGTATCCTCATGTGCTGAGACTAATACAACTTATAACACAATTTTACCAAAACTATCATACTCGTATGCGTCATTGAGTAGTAGAGGCATTAGAGGATCACAGCCACATGGTCATATGATACTTCCTCACATCCTCCAATATCAAGATGAGATGTTGTGGAACAACCTTGTTCTTCCCTCACCTCTCCCTACTCATCCTCCACCTATTCCTCTACTCCTCCTTGTCCACCCATACTTCTTCTTGCCCACCCATACCTCTCCCTGGCCATCCCTACTTCTCCCTGGCTACCCCTACTTCTCCATCGCTACCTCTACTTCGCCCTGGCTATCCCTACTTCTCCCTGGTCACCCCTTATTTCTCATTGGCTACTTCTCCCTAGCCACCCTTACTTCTCCCTGGTCACCCACTACTAATCCTTGGCTACCCTTCCTTTTCCTTGGCCACCCCTACTAATCCTTGGCCATCCTACTTCTGCTTGGCCACCCCTACGTCTTTCTCCCCTGCCACCCCTACTTCTCCTTGGTGAACCCGACTTCTCCCTGGCCACCCCTACTGGATTTCCATTTATATTCTCTCTCAGAACCAATATATATACATATATATATATATATATATATATATATATATATATATATATATATATATATATATATATATATATATATATATATATATATATATATATATATGTAACCGGTCGGAATTACTGGAACTTTAATTTCTCACTTGACTTGGGGTTTATTAAAGATTATTAAATAGTAATTGCAGTGGCAGCGCCCCCTTGGAGAAAACCCGAACCAGCACAAGAACACTTAAATTTACTAACAACATGAATTCTCCGTGACCCGTGGAAGGATAGCGTCTGTGATTGGGATGAATGAGACACACTGTAAAATTTAGACACTTCTATTCCCTCCAACAGTACAGACACAATCAAATAATGGTACACCAACATATGCGCACCTCTTAACCTGAACTTAAAACACTACTCTGGGGAAAAAAAGTTATACATGATATTGAAATTATTAGAAACTCAGACAATGCCTCATTAGACAACAATAAATTCAAAGTATTAAGAAGTGTTGCTTGCACACATGAAACAAGCCTTAAGGGTTTTCACAAAATAATATCCACCACTGCGGATATAGTATAAAAATAAGAAATTATTAATTCCACCATGAATGGCCTAAAGGGCACTCAATAGAATTATGTTACAACAACAGATGCAGGCCTTAGGGGTTTTCAACAAAATAATATCAATCACTGAGAAAATGGTATTAAAAAAATAAGAAATTACTGTAATAACTTCTTTTTTTTTTACGGGGATAAGCCCACCCGGGCACAGGTTACTGACCCACATCAGGGCCTGGGGGGCGAAAATATAATAATAATAATAATAATAATAATAATAATAATAATAATAATAATAATAATAATAATAATAATAATGATAATGATAATGATAATGATAATGATAATGATAATGATAATGATAATAATAATAATAATAATAATAATAATAATAATAATAATAATAATAATAATAATAATAATAATAATAATAATAATAATAATAATAATAATAATAATAATAATAATAATAATAATAATAATAATAATAATAATAATATAGTAATAATAATAATAATAATAATAATAATAATAATAATAATAATAATAATAATAATAATAATAATAATAATAATAATAATAATAATAATAATAATAATAATAATAATAATAATTATAATAATAATTAATAAATATTAATAACAAAATACAAAAAAAAAATATTAAACATAATCATAATCATAAATAAATACAAAATCGACAAAAATAAATCAAGAATAGGCCTTAAGGGCACTCAACAAAATTATGTTACCCCAACAGATGCACACCTCCTAACCTAACTTAAGCACTACTCTGGGGAACAAAGGTTATACCTGAGGTCGAAATTATAAAGAAATATTAAATGCATTAAAGGAACTAAATCATAGTATCACTTACAACGGAAAGGAGGAACCTCATCTGAAAACAGTTCCCTCATTCTCTGGTATCAATTAGTGACACAAACATTGAAACAATACTATCAATATTATTTAAGAAATATTAATTACACACAGCAAGACAATATCAGTAACTGAAAAAATATTATCACTAGATTAAGAAGTTACTGAGTCCACCAATACCCATAAACACATGCTCCCTAACCTAACACATAGATTCCACCTGCACTCCGTAGTTTTTTTAAGGCACAACCAACAGGCACCCGTAGTTAAGGCACAAACAATCCTTTCTCCACCTTGGAAAATGTACCTCGAAGTTCCACTAGACTCCTGGCCCTGGTGTGTGGCAATGTATTCACTCAGCTGGCTTCACTTTAACCCCAGGACATCCATGAGACGGAAGGGAGTGAGCCAATCAGGCCTTGTACAGTTGAGAGAAGCTCAACTAAGCTGCTTCACTAAGCTGCTTGAAGATATGAGGTATTGTGAGCCGAGGTAGAGGAGAGCTGATGACCCCAAACGATCGTCACGTCGTTAGTTGGGCACCCAGACGGCTGGTTTCACTCCAACTGTCACCATACTCAACAGGTGGCTCAAACCCAGGTCAGTGGACGGTCATACAGCTCGCTTCACCATTCGTCTCATGCCGCCAGTGGACGTTATCATACCGCGTGGGGTCTATAGAACCCTGGAAAAACCCAGGCTGTTAGCTATTGTCTCACATCACCGTTTGTTCCAACCGCCCTATCTAGCTTTGTCTGAGATTGAATAAAACTTACTTGTTAATACTGATGTTAAATAAACGAAGGAACCAGGTCATTTGATCCGTCACTCCTGGGTACAGAACAGAGATGGTCCTCTTGCTTGACCTCTCTCACAACTCCCCAAGTGTTACCTATATGTTACGTTGGTTAATTCCCAGTTAACCAGGTTGGTAACACATATAATATAATTGGGCTTTTGGTAACGAAACCCAATTGAAGTTTTTTGTTTTATTATAAAAGGATTATATCCATAATTCCTGAGTGTAGATCAACCGTAAGTTCCACTATTTATGAGTGAATGAGAAAGAGGACGGCGTTTATGTAAATATAAACGTGGATCAATGTCTGTTCGATAAAAGTTGGTGTGAGTGACTGAGACAGGCATCGCACTAATGCGCGCTTACATAGATGCTGACATATGGGCTTCTCCCTCTTGGGAAAGTTACCCTTCACGTGATCAGTTCATGTCTTACTCACAATTAGTGGAAAGTTATAGTGGGTGAAATCTGAATATAAATCAGATGTAAGAACCCATTTATATAATACTTCTGTTGATGAGACAGGGGCCATTACATCGCTCGGTCACCTACCAGCCGAGCTCCGTGAGGCCTAAATAAGCTCACAGAATACAGTACATCCTAGACAACCCTAACCATGTTATAAACAGAGGTGTAGACACTAAGCTGGGGATTCTACTTCTGTAGGGGTATTAGCTACTACAGGGGACCTAAACTTTAGTGTCTTGCGGGTTAGAATGTTATGAACAACGTTCATCTTGGATGACACTGATTTATAATAACAGAACAGAAACATGATTGCCAAAATTAACATAATTGAGGGAATTGTGAGGCTCGGTATAGGAAATTCCCGTGATAGATAAAATGGCAAATTATTGCTCAAATCAGCAAATTGTGTCTCTTTCAATAATGCTATGACTTTTAATTTCTCTGAAACAATTTGAATATCTTTTATAGTGAAATTCATGACAGGAAGTGGAATTAAGGCAGACTTGAGTCTTATATTTAAGGCAAAATGCTGATGAGTAGTGTTACGAACCCCTCCACCAATTGTCATGATCTACCTCCACCCAGCACTACGAACCACGCCATCTATTGTCTTGATCTACCTACCCAGCACCACGAGCAACGCCATCTAGGGACGAGACACGAGTATGACTCGTCTTAGTTACCACTCTGGGGTTTCCCTTCTCCATATCCTGGTTGTTGCGTCACTTCCTCCAAGTCTTCTTTGTGAGCTCCAATTCGAGGAGAGAGCACTTGGCTCTGGGAAGTGACCGCAGGATCATCTATCCTCTAAACCTACGGCGCAGTGACTACCTACCGTCTTCTACAATACTCAGCCTTACTCGTCAGCCATCTCAGCTCCTCACTTAAGTATTTGTAATCTTGTATTGCCTCCCCCACGTCCACTTGCTTCAAGATTGTTTTATGTTTTATTAATATGTATATACTGTTAATGTTTAGGTTAAGTTTGGTTAAGGGTAATTTATAAGCTGAATATTTTGTTAAGGGATTTATGGTACTTTATTATACACAACGAAAACTCGCATCCTTTGTCTACCCTTTTATAGTCAGATTGTCTTTGTTTTTTTTTTTGTTACCTGTTGGGATCTGGGTAGACGTATAACTATATTCTAAATCCCCAACTCGTAACAAATGGCGACCGTGACAGGACCCGACCTTAAGTACCATATTCCTTCCTCCCTTGTTACTCAGTGTTAATTATTCCTCCCAGTCACTTCTGTTCACAATTGCTTTAGGGTGGTTTAAAGTTTCCTTCAAATGTATGTGCATATATTGGTATTATCGTACAGTAAGAGTGACAGACGTAGGATATTAGGTTCCAAGTGTCATAAGGCTTACCTGTTATTACACGTGGCAGTCGTGTAGTAAGTCTTATCTAGTGTAGGGAAGAATCCGGATCTGTTCAATGCCGTACCCTCACTCCAGAGTAGGCTGTTCCATAGTCACTAGTTTACGGTGAAGTGATATCTTGGGACGCCCCACTCTACCAGGACCCCATAATTATAAAGCCTTAATTATTGTTCTTCTCATTATCTCATTCAGGGTCAATCATACCATTTATCAGGGTTGTTAATCCGGATCTTTATATTAATGCCGTAATACGCCCTTCCTCTTTCAAGTATATCAGGGTTGTTAATCTGGATCTTTATATTAATGCCGTAATACGCCCTACCTCTTTCAAGTCTCTTATCCTTATCTAAGGATCTTCTCAGGAGAACAATAATCATAAGTGTAATTTCCCTAGGTATAACTTGGTTAGTTTCCGGGACGTTCTGGTTATCCACTGCCGTGATATTTTCTAGGGTATCCACTTATCTTATCTTTTGACCATTAGTTAATTTATCCTATTTTTCTTAACAATGGCCACCTCAGGTTTTGATCTCCAGGATTTTATTGAAAATCCTTCCGTAGCTAAATTACGTGTTAATATCCTGAAGAAAGAATGGAAAGAAATAGCCAACTATTACAATATCCCATTTTCACAGCAACTGACTAAGGAAATGTTAAAAAATCATGTGATTGAAGTGTTGGTTCAACAAGAAGTTTTAAAAGAATCCGCTGTTGACAGATTAACGCCCATGTCCAAGAAACTTCAACCACTATCCACCACCCCTCCTCACTCAGAAGTTGCCTCAGGTCTGGCTAGCCCTCAAGAAGAAACACAACGAATAGACGCCTTAGAACTAGAACGAGCTAGGTTCGAGTTCCAAATCAAAATGAAAGAACTCGAGTTGGAACAGGCCAAGTTGGAGCAGCAGGCCAAGTTGGAGCATGAAGAAAAGTTGGAACAGGCCAAGTTGGAGCAGGCCAAGTTGCAGCATGAAGAAAAGTTGGAACAGGCCAAGTTGGAGCAGGCCAAGTTGGAGCAAAAGTTGGAGCATGAGGGAAGGTTAGAACAGGCCAAGTTGGAGCATGATGAAATGATGGAACAGGCCAAGTTGGAGCAGGAGGTTAGACTGAAAGAACTACAGGTAAGAGAGATAGAAGTCACCTTAACATTGGAGTTTAAATCAAAAGAAGTGGCATTAAGAGAGAAACTAGCTGCTTTTAACCCTGCTACTGCTTCTTCCCTTGTTCCCGGGTTTGATGAATCCGATATGGACGGGTCATTTAGGACTTTTGAGAAAATAGCCGGGAAGAATGAGTGGCCAAAGGACCAGTGGGTGTCAGTGTTAGTTCCTAAATTATATGGTAAGGCTCGTAGAGTTTATAACTGTTTAGACCAGACTGATGACTATGATAACGTAAAAAAGAATATCCTCACCTCTTATGCTATCACGCCAGATGGATACCGGCAGAAGTTTCGTAAACGAACCAAACCATTTTCCCACACCTTTGTTGAGTTTGCTCAAGAAAAGCTTAGGTTTTTTAAGAAGTGGTTAGAGGCTACAGAGACCTCCACATTTCAGGATTTGTTAAATTTGGTAGTCCTGGAGGAGTGGAAGAGCAAGATACCATTTCACATCTTGAAGCATGTGGAGGAGCGTGGAGAGGTTAATTTAGGGCGTGCGGCTGAGCTGGCTGATGCGTACGCCTTGCTGGTGGAGTCACTGGGCAGTAGAGAACGTGGTACTTCCCGACATGTTAGGTCCTCCTCTGATGATAACCTTGGGGACGTGAGTGGTAGGTCGAAAGGTCCCACACCTACCCCCCCCTGATGCAACCAAGTTTACTTGTTCTTACTGTAAAAACCCAGGCCATACGATCCAGACTTGTAAACACCCAAAGTGTCGAATTGCTAAAAGTAGTTCCCTGGATCCCAAATCCAAACCAATAGCAAACACCAATGTGGAAAGGCCCCATCAGGATCTCTTCTCTTCATTCACCTATGAGGGAAAAATTTCAATCATAGAGGGGTCTCGTTCTTTCCCTATTCGTATACTACGTGATACGGGCGCAGCACAATCTATCCTCCTGTTTAACGTCATTCCTGATATATCTACCGCATTTACTAATGAGAGTGTTCTAATTTCAGATCTCTCATCCCATTCTTCCTATCCTTTAGCTAAAGTGCACCTCCAATGTCCCTTGATTACTGGGGAAGTGCAAATAGCCATTAGGAAAGACCCAATGCCTGTGTGCGGCATTCATTTATTATTGGGCAATGACTTGGTAGGAGATCTAGTGGTTCCCAACATAAAGACAGTCGACTCTCCCTTACCTGTCAACTCCACCACTGACCTTAAAGAAACTATTCCTCATCTTTTCCCATCTTGTGCTGTCACCCGGTCACAGAGTGTGCGAAATGGTCCCTCTTCATCAAAAACCACCTCCAATATCTTCCTACCCACAGAAGATCTGTACAATAAGACCATTAGTAAGGATGAGCTCATTAAAGCCCAACAATCTGATCCATCTTTTTTCAAACAGGTGATGAAAGACCTCAGTGTGGACCATTGTACATCTTCGGCTTACCACCCACCGTCCCAAGGTTGCTTGGAACGGTTCCATCAAAACTTTCAAATCAATGCTAAGAAACTATCTCCTCTCAACTATATAGTCCATACTCCTGATCGCAGAAAAGATTCACAACTTGTTCACATTAATCTCATGAAACTTTACCATTCCAGGCAGTCAGAGGAAGACATCCCAGAGGCTATAAGCCAACCTGTATTGCATACGGTTTTGTCAGGGCCGGAGCCGGAGACAGATGACATGGATCTATTGGAGAATTTAGACTTCCCTCTACCTAAAGAAAACCCTGCTAACAGTCACATACTCAACAACTTGGATGATTTTTTTCTGTTCTGAATCCATCTCAAGCAAAAGATCTCACTAATTTTTTATCAAAATTTCCTAAAGTCACGTCAGACCTCCCAGGGTTTTGCAATATACTTAAACATGATATTAAGCTAATCTCAGATGATGTACAACCCATTAGGCAATCAGCATATCGACTAAATCCACAAAAAAAAAGAGATTATGAAAAAGGAGGTAGATTTTTTGTTAAAACATAACTTAGCTGAGCCTAGTACCTCCCCCTGGGCTTCACCTTGCCTTCTCATTCCAAAACCCGATGGCACTTTTCGTTTCTGTACCGATTATCGTAAAGTGAACCAGGTCACTGTCTCAGACTCCTACCCTTTACCTTTGATTGAAGATATAATAGACAGCATAGGCTGTGCCAAATTTATCAGTACCGTGGACCTGTTGAAAGGATATTATCAAGTGGGACTCACGGATAGGGCAAAAATAATCTCGGCATTTATAACTCCATTTGGTCTTTTTCAATATTTGGTTATGGCGTTTGGCTTTTCTAATGCTCCGGCCACATTCCAGAGGGCCATCAACTTCCTAATTCAGGACCTAGGTGGGACGTTCGCCTACCTGGATGACCTGGTGGTGGTGTCGGACAGCTGGGACGAACATCTGGTGCGTTTGGAGATACTGTTTGCACGACTGCAAGAGACTGGATTCACCATAAACCTGGCTAAATCTGCTTTTGGCCGGGCCTCAGTGACTTACCTGGGACATATCGTTGGGCATGGTATGGTGAGACCCAAGGACGCAAACGTTAAGCCATCTTGTCCTTCCCCACTCCAAGGACGAGGAAGGAACTCATGCGCTTCCTGGGGATGTGCGGCTACTACCGTCGGTTCTGCAGTAACTTCTCCAGCGTGGCCGGACCCCTCACAGACCTTACCAGTTCTGCGGTCCCTTACATCTGGAACCAGAGGTGCGACCAGTCTTTCCACCGCCTCAAAGCCTTCCTTGCCTCCAAGCCTGTAGTCCACCCCCCTGACTACACCTTGCCCTTCCATCTGCAAATCGACGCTAGCGGTGTCGGAGTTGGGGCTGTGCTCCTACAACCCGACCCAACCACTGATGTCCTTCACCCTGTGGCATACTACTCCGCCAAGTTGAAAAAACATCAGACCAACTACTCGACCATAGAGAAGGAGGCCTGGCTCTGGTGTTGGCAATAAAGAAGTTTGAATGTTACCTCCAGTCTTGCCCACAAACAACCCTAGTCTTCACCGACCATAACCCACTCACGTTCATCCAAACCAACAAGACCTCCAACCAGCGAATCCTCCGCTGGGCTCTCCTCACCCAGCCCTATAATCTACAAGTCCGGCACATAAAGGGGGTGGACAACCTGATTGCGGACTCCTTATCCCCGAGCTCCAGTGGAAATGCAGCAGCTACTCTCCAGACGCACCAGGTGATCACCTCCTTCGCGCCCGCGCTACGGAGGTCTTTGGAGGGGGGGTGTGTTACGAACCCCTCCACCAATTGTCATGATCTACCTCCACCCAGCACTACGAACCACGCCATCTATTGTCTTGATCTACCTACCCAGCACCACGAGCAACGCCATCTAGGGACGAGACACGAGTATGACTCGTCTTAGTTACCACTCCGGGATTTCCCTTCTCCATATCCTGGTTGTTGCGTCACTTCCTCCAAGTCTTCTTTGTGAGCTCCAATTCGAGGAGAGAGCACTTGGCTCTGGGAAGTGACCACAGGATCATCTATCCTCTAAACCTACGGCGCAGTGACTACCTACCGTCTTCTACAATACTCAGCCTTACTCGTCAGCCATCTCAGCTCCTCACTTAAGTATTTGTAATCTTGTATTGCCTCCCCCACGTCCACTTGCTTCAAGATTGTTTTATGTTTTATTAATATGTATATACTGTTAATGTTTAGGTTAAGTTTGGTTAAGGGTAATTTATAAGCTGAATATTTTGTTAAGGGATTTATGGTACTTTATTATACACAACGAAAACTCGCATCCTTTGTCTACCCTTTTATAGTCCGATTGTCTTTATTTTTTGTTGTTGTTACCTGTTGGGATCTGGGTAGACGTATAACTATATTCTAAATCCCCAACTCGTAACAGTAGGCAAGGTCTGTAATGTACCACAAGTGATTTCACAGTAATTCGGAGCCTTGTAATGCCCTTTCACAACTAGCTGCTTAACACCATCATGGCATTTTAAAACAACAATAGTAGTATTTGGAAAGAACAAGTACTGCACATTGTGAAGATGAGCGTGAAACACATTTTTGAGACTAACTGGCCTATAGCTGCATTGCGCAAGTGCTGTGCATACATTGGATTGTATGACTGCCAATTCACATATTCCCTCTGCAGCAGGAATAAACGCAAACATGTAGGTTGGACATACGTGTAGGAGTAGATATGACGACTTACACCGTGACAGTACCTTAGGATCCTCTATTGCCAATAAGGAATAATCTTCATCTATTAGGAAAAGTTCTTTAGGCCTATCCAGAGTATACAGTGTGTCGTTCACAAACCAGGGGAAGGGTTCTAAATGCCATGCATTCAACTGATGTTGCCCTCGCAAAGGAATGTGGATGAGGATAGCATTGTGCGTGAGAGTCGACTCCAACAGCGGGTAATAATATTCAACCTCATTGTCATTAAAAATAGGAGTTAAGTGATACTGCAACTTGGCTATCTGTAAAACTTCAAGAAGCATTTGCACAGGCACAAGCTTTGCTTCCACACGTCCTATCCCCGCATCTACAATGCTGTCAATTAGTTCATTTTTACAGGTTACAATCTAATGAACTGAAATTTCCGCAGCATGCAAATATTCTGTGAAATAAAGGAGCCATTCTAACGTCGGGATTGATTACTGTAACCTACTAACAATCCTTGATACTTTGTTAGACTCCGATATTATCGCATTAACCTTTGATTCTAAAGCAGTAATCGCATGAAAGGTTTGAGAAACAACACGAATCTGCTGAGATACAGCTTGAACGACAATGTTCATTCCGTCCCCCAATTTAGCTACATCATCGGCCGTTGCCGTGCCAAACAAAGTGGATGGAAATGACCCACAAAATTAAATAGAGCCCTTTTTCGTCGTGTCTGAGAATGCACTTCTTTATCAAGATCCACTTCAGACGCTGGTAATCTCCGTCCAACATCGACGAGAAGCTTGTGAAGGTTCTGGAGACGAATGTGTAGAAGGTCAATAGTTTGTGAAACTATGGTCGATTCATTAGTAGCTGCCCTGAGACCATGAAGGATGTCCAATGCTGATTGTAGTTGGGCGTCGACGTTGTCCATCTGACGAGGAAGCTGGAGCCGTCCATGTAATTCATACTTGATGTTCACCACGTCCTCAACTATGAGAACGCGTCCAAGAGGTGCAACTAGCGCACAAGGCTTGAGGACGGATATGGACATGTCTGTCAACACAACTGTGCCACAACACAGTAGAAGTAACACAGTGATGTTCCAAGCCATTCTGTAAGAGATTACACACAGTTTAACATCTACTTCCAGAACGAAGTTTCATACAATAGTCATTGGGAACACTGTGCTTCTATGCAGTCTGTAAAGAGGTGTCTATCACATCATCATCAACTGTAGGCAATAATGGGTCTTTTTAAGAATATCCGCATGTACGACATGTGCAATCTATGCATTAGGCTTCCAAACTTTAAATTTGTTGCCTGTTTCTTTGGCAATAATGCGGAATGTACCTGAAAATTTAGCCGAAAGCTTGGAGTTCCTTTCAGGTTCTCTTACCATAGCAGCGTCCCCTACGTTTAACACGGCAGGTTTAGCATGTTTATGTTGCTCGATCATCATTTCGGCGCGTGACGCCGCTAAATGTGATCGGACTTGGGTATGAATATCCGTAAAGACACGAATTTGTTTTGCCGCGAAATCATCCATATTATATACCGGGTACGGAGCATCTGTAAGGATGTCGTAAGGTAGACGTTTATCTGTACCATAGACAATGTAGTAGGGTGATTTGCCCGTAGAGCTATTAATCGACCTATTGATAGACGCTGCAACCTGCGGTAACCAATCTTCCCATGTGTATTGCAAATCACTGACAATCGGGCGCAGTATCTCCAGGATCTTGCGATTTGTTCTCTCAACAAGGCCATTAGCCTGTGGATGATAAGCTGTCACAAAACTTTGTTTAATTCCATATTGCGCACATATTTGAGCCACTAGCTGATTCTTGAACTCTGTCCCATTGTCAGAGAGCAAAACTTTAGGCGTAGTATATGGACATATAATATTCATCAATAATGCATAGGCCACAGCATCGGCCGTTTTAACCTTCAGTGGGACCAAGACCACGAACCTGGAAAAATGATCCACAAACACAAAGACGTACTCTGAACCCTGATGACTCTTCGGGAGTTGTAACAAGTCTATAGCGACTGAGTCAAACGGACGGTCTGGTGTAGGATATTGTAGTTTCGGGGCTGGTGATCCTGTAGAACCTTTATGTTGAGCACATGCCTAACATTTAGCAATGTGTAATTCTATGTCTTTCTTCATAGTGTTCCAGAAATACTTTTTTCTTAATTCCGCTAAGCATTTGTCACGACCCTGGTGACCTGCCTGTGGGACATCATGGAACAATGTAATAATCGTTTTACTAACGTTTCAGGTACGACTATTTGAGAAACATTACCCTCTGACGTCTTTTTCGCCCTATGGAGTATGTTATGTCGTAATTCAAACTGGCTTAAGGGAAGAATTAAATTGGGGAGTTTAACATCCTCTCCTGATTCGAGACCAAATATGACTGCTGACAATAATGGGTGGCGTCGTTGCTCATCTTCCAGTTGCGAAAGAGTGAAGGTTGATACAAGCAGTACTGCTGCTATATTTCTTGACAGAGCGTCGGCGACAACACTCGCCCTCCCAGGTAAATATCTAAACTCGGGGTGAAACTCTTGAATTGTCAGATACCAGCGTTCTAATCTGCTTGATAAGTTTCTGCCATGGAACAGCTCAGTTACTGCCGCATGATCCGTAAAAACAGTTATCTTATATCCAAAGAAAACGTCTTTAAATTTCTTAAGTACCCACACAACGGCTAACGTTTCTAAATGCGTTACCGAATAACGTGTTTCAGCATCAATAAGCTTGCGAATTGCAAAAGCTATCACTCTAAACTTTCTACGCGTATCCTCTTGCATGAGCACTGCTCCGATTCCAAGACCAGAAGCGTCAGTACAGAGAGTGTAGTCAGGGAATGCTAGAACAGGGGCATTGGTAAGGGCTATCTTCAATGCCGCAAAACTATTTTCGTGTTCAGCATCCCATATAAACATTGCATCATTCTTGAGCAACCTTGTTAGGGGGTGATGCTACTGTTGCATAGTTCTTGATAAAAGAACGATAATATCCAGATAAGCCAAGAAAACTACGCACATGATCAACTGAGGAAGGACGAGGGAACTGAGATACAGCGTTGACTTTATCATCTACTGTGTGGATGCACTCACCGTCAACTACATGACCAAGGAAATGGATTCTGGATTTTAAAAACTCACATTTCGAGAGTTTAATTTTAAGGCCTGCTGTGGAAAGTTTTTCCAACACTTCACGCAGTTTAATCAGATGGGAATGAACATCCTTACTGACTACTATTAGATCATCCAAATAAGCGCAGACTGTGGTGCCAATCAATCCGGCAAATAGGGTGTTGATCATTCTTTGAAATGTTAGTGGGGCATTTCTGAGACCAAATGGCAACCGGAGGAACTCAAAGTAGCCCAGAGGCGTGCTAAACGGGGTGACCTCTCGTGATTTCTCATCGAGTGGTATCTGCCAATACCCACTAAGCAAGTCTAAGTTGCTGAATACTGCATTATCCTTACCTAAGGATTGCAATATGTCACTCAAGACAGGCATAGGGTACCTATCGGGGATCGTTTGTTCATTGACGCACCTGAAATCTATAACAGGGCGCCATCCACCATCCTTTTTGGGGACGAGGAATAATGGGCTATTAAAGGGGGACTGAGAATGTTTAATAACATTCTGGTCCAACATATCCTGCACCATATCTTGAACTACAGCGCGCCGGCTTTGAGGTAGTCTGTAAGGTGGTACATAGATAGGATTTATTCCCGCTTTTAACGCTATATGATTGGATGTTAAATCTGTCTGACCTAGCTTTTCCCCTGGAAAGGCTACAATATTTCTATAGTCAGCAAGCAGCTCTAAAAGGTGTGTCTTGCCCTAAGGATGATCGATCACCTTAACATGTTGCGTTATTTGATCTATCCTCTCCTGCCGAGTTTGTCTGTATTGCATAACAATACTACCAATTGGGAATTTTGTAGGCTCTCTATGTATATTATGTATGCTGTATGGATATTAAGTATGTATATTATCTATGTGCTCCATTTATATACATTATTTATTCAGCCTAGCTAGCAGCGTTTGGCAATGTATTTACCATGTCCCACACGCTTAATTAATGTGCCTGGCGACATATGGAAGCTGCTAATTTATCACTTGCCACATGTCGCCTGAAAGGCTAGTTGACCCCCCAGACAGAGTAAGGAGAGCCACCTCGCTTGTGTATCTCTGTTTGTCCAGTAAATAGAAGAAAACTCTACAGGTGTTTGTGTTCGCCCCTTTAGATAGAACTTGGTACCCAGAACATATACATGGTGCTGTGTGTTAATTAACTGGATCATTATACAAGTGAAGTGTAAAGTTTGTGGCAAGACCGGCTTATGGAACCCTGCTCTGTGTCAACCGCTAGCGTCTCTTCCAAGAACTTGTTTGAATTTATAGCAACTTTGAGCAGCGTCAGTGACAGCAATTTCCTGTGAAGTGTATAAGTGCATTGTGTGTTTAGTGCCATAACTGTGTGACCTTGTTCTAAAGAATTCCCAAGGTGGAAGGCATGTTCAGGGCATTTGTGGGGAGTGGAGTTCAGTGCAGCCTCCTCCGGCCGTGCCTAGAGGGTAACTGACTGTGAGTCGCCGCCTCTCCCTCCCAGCGAGACACTGCCCGAGGCGCGCACACATACACACACGTACGAACACACTGACTGCAGCCATTCCTTTATATATATTTTATATATATGAACTACTTATCTGTGCATTTAATTAATTTTTTTGTCTCAGATCTTGTTGATACGACGGGCTGACAGGTCAACACTGATTTAAGACATAGTACACATATTATGTAATTTTGTCTCATGCCTTACGCAGTCGTGGAGCCAACGCCTGGATGAGTCAGTTGGATGATAATTCTGCAGAGATGGATGACCAGGCTGAACAGGACGCTCCAGTTCCTCCCACCACATCGCGCAGCCCTTCACCTCGATCATCAGCATTGTCTTCAGAGATAATTGCTTTAATGAAGTTTATGAGGGATGAGAGGCGTCAGGACGAAGCTAGAAGACATGTGGAGAATGAAGAACGAAGGCAAGCTGAGGCAGAGAGAGACCACCAACGGAGATTGGAAGACAGTGCACGGTTTGAAGCTTCGATATCTCGCCTCACTGTTAACCAAGACCCTGGCTCTAACACTGCCTCGGTATCGACTGGTTCAGATACCTCATCAACGCTTTCTTCACGCCCCCCAGCGCCACCTAAAGCGGCCGCTCAAACACCACCCATCTTGAAGCCTGATGTGAATTTCCAGACTTTTCGTGAATGGCGGCGACGGTGGACTGATTATGCTACAATGGTGGATCTCCAGAGCTTGTCACAGCCTAAACAACTTATTCAGCTGCGTATGTGCCGTCTTTGGAAACACAGCATGTCTTGGAACATACGTTGCAGGTACCTCCGACCTCTTCGTTATCTGTAGAGGAGGTACTGGATATTCTACAGCGGCACATCAAAGGGCAGCGGAATGAAGCTTTATGCAGGAGTGAATTGTTCAGCTGCAGACAGATGGAGGGCGAGACTTTTGATGCCTTTTATGTACGACTCAAGAGAGCCTCGGAAGAGGTAGAGATATGCCCAGGTAACCACCAACAGTGCGAGGAGACCCAGTTCAAGCTGGTGATCCTGATGGGTGTTAAGGACGAGGAGCTTGTCCAACGCCTCACCTCCCTCGACTCTTCCTCTTCTCTTAAGGATGTGTTGACAATATGTCGCTCCTATGAGGCTGCCATCCGAGCTCCCCCTACAGCTGTACGCGCTGTGTCCCGGTACAAGAAGGACAAGAAGTCTACTCCAACGCCTTCGCCCACCACGCCCACGCCCGGTTCCTTTTGTAACAACTGTGGTAAGCAGCATGGAACACAGGTGTGTCCGGCTGCTGAGTCTACCTGCAACAGTTGTGACCGTAAGGGCCACTGGTCACTCACAGTACGGTGCCCAGCCAAACGCGTCCAGTGCAGTGTGTGCCGTCGTCTGGGCCACTACGACAAGTGTTGCCCTACCAACAAACCCAAGGGACAGCGTCGGCGGAAGCTTCAGCGCCCTTCCACCAGTGAGGGCCGCCCACAGTCTTCCAATCAGAAGCATGACGACCCTGGACAACGCGTCCCAGGACCAAAGTTCCCAAGCACATCAGCGTCATCGTGACCTACGGCAGTGTGTCATCCCGTCTTCAGATGTTGCCCAACACCGGCGCTGATGCTACAGTCATCGGTCCCCAGCATTTGCAATGCTTGGGGCTCTCTCCAAGTGATCTAGGACCGCCCCCCAAGGATCTCCGCTTCACGGCAGATGGTTCACAGATGGCCCCAGCCCTAGGTTCACTCCAAGCACAGGTCACCTGTGTTTGGAGTGTCCCGACTCCTTTGCTGTCCTACAGACATTGTCAGGAGTTGGCCATCATCTCCCATGACTTCCCAAAACCTATTCTCGAGGTAAAACACGCCAACAGGGTGCACGAAGGGAGCAGCAACTACCCTGCTGCCACCCTACCCCTGCCTCTTGCCAGTGACACCTCTCCTTCGGATGCTCGGAAGTACTTCCTAAAGGAATTCAGCGACGTTCTGGTGACCAAGAACGCTCTGGAATCCAAGCCTCTCAAGAAGATGGTAGGCCCCCCCCCATGAGGATCTACTTGAGGGACGACGCGAAGCCCTTCGCTATCTTCACCCCTCGATTGGTCCCCCTGGCCTTCCATGATGCGGTCAAAAACGAGCTGGACTCCATGGTCGCCCAAGAAATTATTGCACCAGCCGGTGATGACCCGTCTCCATGGTGTCACCCTATGGTAGTCGTCGCAAAACCCAAAGGTGGTGTTCGGATCACCACTGACCTCTCCAAGCTCAACAGCCAGGTGTCTCGTCCTGCGCACCCTTCTCCCACGCCCTTTGCAGCTATACGCAATGTGAACCCGAAGGCGCGCTTCTTCACGACGATGGACGCCCTGTGTGGATACTGGCAGATAGAGCTTGCCGAAGAAGACCGACCACTTACAACTTTCATTACCCCACATGGACGTTACAGTTATTGCCGTGGCCCCATGGGATTCGCCGCTACAGGAGACGCTTTCTGTCTTCTAGGTGATATAGCTCTACAAGGTCTGGCAAACTGCGTGAAAGTGGTCGACGACATACTCGTGTACGATGAGGATTACATGGATCACCTCTGCCGTATCTACGAGGTAGACAACAGGTGCCAGAAGCACGGCATTACCCTAAATGCCGACAAGTTTGTTCTGGCCAGCTCTTCAGTGGAGTTTTGTGGGTACGCCCTCTCAGGGAATGGTATTGCAGCTGACCCGGAGAAGCTCCGCGCCATTACGGATTTTCCCACCCCTGCCAACCTCACCGACTTGAGGTCCTTCATCGGTCTCGTCAACCAGTTAGCAGAGTTTTCGCCGGACATATCCGCAGCTGCCCAACCACTTTGCCCCCTGATGAGCCCCAAGAGGACATTCCTGTGGACCCCCGACCACGACAAGGCCTTCCAGCAAGTGAAACAGGCCCTGTCTAGTCCACCTGTCCTCGCCACGTTTGACCCAGCCTTGCCGACGGTTCTGCAGACAGATGCCTCACGCTTGTACGGCGTGGGATACGCCCTATTGCAGGATCATGGTGGAGGGCAGTTCCGGCTGGTCCAGTGTAGCACCGAGACGCGCTACACCACTATTGAGTTGGAGCTGTTGGCTGTGGTTTGGGCGATGTCCAAGTGCAGGTTTTACCTCATAGGCCTGCAGCACTTTCACCTAGTGAACGACCATCGCCCGCTTGTCCAGATCCTCAACCACTACACGCTGGACGCCGTTGAGAACCCTCGCCTCCAGCGTCTGAAGGAGAAGCTCTCGGCATACATCTACACAGCAGTGTGGCATGCTGGTAAGGAGCTCTGCATCCCTGATGCCTTATTCCGCTCTCCTGTCAGCCACCCTACCCCAGAAGACCATGTGCTCGACGCCGACCTCACTCTTTCCGTCAGGACTGTGGTCACCCTACACGCCGTCCAATCCCTTCGTTCGGACCTGTCACCAGATGACGACAAGGCAATGGAGGACCTTCGAACAGCGGCCCGAGATGACCCTTCCTACGTCTGACTCGTCGAGTGTGTGAGGAATGGATTCCCTAGCAACCACTACGACCTTCACAACACCCTGCTCCCATATTGGAAACTCCGCGATGAACTCTACTGCGACGGGGACCTTGTTCTGTACGGAGCACATGTAGTTGTCCCTGCTGCCTCACGACGTGCACGACAGACTGTGTTCTGGCCCGGCATCGACTCCAACATCTCCAATGTTGTCCGTACGTGTGAGCCTGCCAAGTATTACAACCCAGCCAGCAGTAGGAACCCTTCATGAGTGACGACAACCCCACCCGCCCTTTGAGTCAGTGTCGGCCGACTTTTTCTGTGTGTCAGGAAAGTCCTTCCTCGTTATCGTCGACCTTCTCTCTGGTTGGCCGGTTGTCATCAAGTGCGGTAATGACACGACGTCTGCCGCCACCATCAGCAAGTTCCGCCACTACTTCCGTGACGTGGGCGTTCCTGTGCGCCTGCGAACTGACGGAGGGCCCCAGTTTACAAGCCGGGACGTTGCTGTGTTCCTTGACCAATGGGGAGTCCGGCATCTGTTGTCATCGCCCTATTACCCGCAGTCCAACGGCCACGCTGAGGCTGCTGTCAAATCCCTGAAGCATCTCATCCTCAAAGTGGCCCCTTCTGGGAATACTGACTGCGAGGCCTTCAACCGGGGTCTTCTTGAACTCCGCAACACACCTAACTACACCGGACGCTCCCCTGCCCAGGTCTTGTATGGACACCCCCTTCGTTCTTGTGTCCCTGCTCACCCTCAATCCTTCTCTAAGTAGTGGCAGGGCCAAGACAGAGGATTGTGATCGCCGAGCCGCCGAACGTGTTCATGATGTCGTCGCCCGCTACAACGACCACGCCCGTCCTCTTCCCAAGTTGACTGTTGGCACCCAAGTACGTGTTCAGGACCTGACCTCCCTACGTTGGGACAAAGCGGGCGTAGTCATGGGTCTCGGTAGGTCACGGGACTACCAGGTACGGTTATCCAGTGGTCGTGTGTGGTGGAGGAACAGCCGTTCTCTCCGCCCCGTAACAACGCCTTCTGCTGTCCCTGCCACCAGTGTTGAGTATACCCTCCCCAGTGATTAAGTCCCTCGACGCTCAGAACGGATCCAAAAGAAAAGGTCCGCTCAAGACTTTGCTATGAGCGTATAGGGGGGGCAGGGAGGTGTATGTATATTATGTATGCTGTATGTATATTATGTATGTGCTCCATTTATATACATTATTTATTCAGCCTAGCTAGCAGCGTGTGGCAATGTATTTACCATGTCACACACACTTAATTAATGTGCCTGGCGACATATGGAAGCTGCTAATATATCACTTGCCACATGTCGCCTGAAAGACTAGTTGACCCCCCAGACAGAGTAAGGAGAGCCACCTCGCTTGTGTATCTCTGTTTGTCCAGTAAATATAACCTAAGAAAACTCAACAGGTGTTTGTGTTCGCTCCTGTAGATAGAACTTGGTACCCAGAACATATACAGGCTCTACTTCGACATTGTTGTGATATACTAGAAAATCACACAAATAACATCCTTATTTTAATATCCGTTGAACGCCTGTTTTATTCAGTACCAGGACGTCTGTCAAACCACCTGGGCGCATCGTGCTCAACGTAGATTCACACGACAACCCTTTTACCTTGCACGTTTCCGGGAGACACACAACATCTTTGCCCGTGTATACGTGGGGTAATTCGACAGTTGCTTTGATGAATTCCTCATTCTGGTGATGGAGAGTACTCTTCAAAATTGCAGGTACTATCTTCCAACTATTGCTGCTATAATCACGCTGGGAAAGTGTGGGTCATGAGGTAGCTTTGACGCATGTTCCGCCCTCCTCTTAATAGGATTGGTGGACAACACTTTCGATCTAGAGGTGAGCATAGGTTCAGAATGACTCATAGCGTTGTAGGAAACACCGTTAAACGTAATAGTATTATTACGTGGATGAACATCTATCATGTTCTTTCTAAGAGTTGGGAGACCAAGTAACCCGTCAGCTGGCAAATTGAACTGCTGAACTACATAGAAGTCTGCGTAGAAGGGAGGACCACGTCTTGGAAATCTGAGTGGTAACCTCACCATTCCGTTAATGCTCAACTGAGTACCTGATACTCCATCGAGCTCAGCGTTACTAAGTCTCCATTTGAAGTCGCGGTGAGGGAATTGACGTTGTAACTCCTGATAGGATGTCAAGGCCAAAACATTAGCGCCTGCACCCGTGTCAATATCAAGATCCAATCTTGTACTATCAACCCTCACCGGCACTGACAACACTTCCACTTTGCTTAGCACCGCTACTAACGAGGCCGCTATAGAAATGCTGTGAGGAGAAGCAGGAAATACTCCACCTATCCCTCTCCTTGCTGTGATGAGCGCTGGTCTTCCCCCGACGACTTGTCTTGGGGACGCTTCTGTTTACGCTTGTACGACATTTGTGTTTCACTAAAGTCTACATTCCTGGACTTCATTACTAAGCCGCATTCTTGTGTGCTATGAGATGTCGACTTGTGTAGTGCGCACCACTTGCGCGTCTTCTGGGTAGGTGGAGAAGTCGCCTTAGCTGCTTTCGAGTATGACCTTGTGTTCTGCTTGGCACTGGATGTCTCCTTGAATTTTGCACTAGTACCCTGGAGCTGGAAACAGTCTTCAATTACATGGCCACGTTTATTACAATGAGCACATCGTAAAGGAGTACCTTGTTTATATGTCCGGTGTTGAGGTGCAATCGGGGCCATTGGTGTTGTATGAGGAATTCGGGGTGGAGTCATGTGAGCCATCTGGGATATCTGGGGTTGCGCCGTAGACGTGGAGGGATGCGCCGCAGTCATGGAGGGCTGCGCCATTAGAGGGCCCGTAGCCGTTGGACAGAGTCTGTTTGCGTATTCAACCATATCCATAGGTGGTTCAAACTGTACCTCTTGTGCCCGGCTGTATAGGGGACGACGAACAACTAACAGGAAGCTAATTAATTCTATCAACGTCTCCACATTGGTAGCTGACATTTTACCATCTGGGTCGTACCAATTTGAACCTCGAAAAGTCGCTTCCATATCTTGGCGAAGCTCTCCTGCGATGCCGACTGCCACCACGGGTGTCTGGGCGTGAATCACTGGCGTACAACGATCCAACCATCTGAAGATCCATTGTAATTGGCCCAACTGGGACCTGCCCCCAAATATTCCAAGAAGCGTGCACTTGAATTTCTCATAACTAGGGTGCTGTAAACCATACGCATTTAAATGATTACCGGCGTAAGATCCCTGCGTAATATGGGAACGTACAAATGCTTTTTTCTCTTCGTCACTTGTTATTTTACCGATGCGCATGGTGTCTTCACACGCATGAATGAAATACGCTACCCGAAAATCATCTTGGCCCGTAAAATTTCGAACGTAGTCGCCACGCGGCATTATATGACCTACGTTATCAGATTTCGTTGACATGGTAGTAGTATTGGGGTGAGTGTTAGAGGAAGTCATTGTAGGGTTAGCAATTAGTACATTAGTACACACGAATATACGTAAGACACCTATATCAATGACATACACCTATGTCTCGAACGTGTTCATGTGTGTATAAACTATGTATACTTTAAATACCTATTACAGGGGTCCTTGCGTCTGTATAGAAAACGCGATCCGTCCAGCTGGTATCTGTAGTAGAGAGAGAAGGCGGGGCCTCATCAATCGTCCTTCACTGCGCGTGCCGCTAGCTGGCGTCCCTGGCAACGAGTATGACGTAGGATGACGAGCAGGAATTCACCTGACGTCGGGCGAGTCCACTCCACGATAGGGGATTACCTCCACAGTTGAACAGATTTTTGCTGAGATGAGGGATATGAGTCTTCTTGCCGCTACTGAGTCGCTGCCGTTTCTGCCGTGCGCCAAACCTCTGGAGTCTCGTATATATGGAGAACTGTCTGATGACACCGGATATACTGCAATCGACGCTCGCGACACCACACAACCGTCCAGCTACTTGTGAAATGTCACTTGTTAGTAAAGTTTATGAAACCATCTGCAACACTGTCCTGTAGAATGCTGACTTGGGGCTTCATTACTTGTTATTAACAGGACTTTCACCAAACAGACTGTATGATATATTAATAATTCTCCACCTCTTGAGGGTGTCAGAGATGAGTAGCACTCACTAATTATCGTCTCGATACGGGATATATTTTTAACACTCGGATTATGTAACACTTCACTGTTTTTGTATCTTTGTTTTCACCAAAAAAGACGTCATGGTATGGATACCGGAAGGAGATTTCCGTTGACCACCTGGCTGCCACCTATATGTTAAGTATATGTTACGTAGGTTAGTTCCCAGTTAACCAGGTTGGTAACACATAAATATAATTGGGCTTTTGGTAACGAAACCCAATTGAAGTTTCTTGTTTTATTATAAAAGGATTATGTCTATAATTCCTGAGTGTAGATCATCCGTAAGTTCCACTATTTATGAATGAATGAGAAAGAGGACGGCGTTTATGTAAATATATACGTGGATCAACGTCCGTTCGATAAAAGTTGGTGTGAGTCACTGTGACAGGCATCACACTAATGCGCGCTTACATAGATGCAGACATATGAGCTTCTCCCTCTTGGGAAAGTTACAGGGGGTGAAATCTGAATATTAATCAGATGTAAGAACCCATTTATATAATACTTCTGTTGATGAGACAGGGGCCATTACACAAGCCACGCTTTCTCATTGGTTCACGTTCTTCAGGAGTGGCTTATTTACCAGACGATTAACAGCTTAATTAGGACGTACGCAACATTTTCAGACTGGGAAACGATCTATGATTAGTTTTAATTTAATAACTGATATTTAATTTCATAATTCGCCTCCATATTAATTCGGTACATTACATTTAATATCGTATAGGCCTAGTTCCAGAAATTCTCACTACGTGCAGGAGCGTTGTCTTCCCTCAGACTACCTTGAACTCAGTATCGCCAATGGCGCGGCGTTTGAATTTACACTGAAATTTCTAAATATTACAATCGACCCCCCTAAAAAAAAGACAGCACTGTCCTCATGTGCTGAGAAAAAGTATGCAACGACCCCCCCCCCAGAAAAGACTTGTTCTAAATGCTGCATCTCACCCCTGTAACGTGCTAAACGCAGCATTCCCGTCTTCTCTTCTCCCCTTCTCTCTCCCGCTAACATTTATTTATATATATATATATATATATATATATATATATATATATATATATATATATATATATATATATATATATATATATATAATCAACACCTCAACCCGCCAGGATTCGAACCCACGGCCCACAAGCCTATGACTGTGACCGGGGAACGCTAACCGTTGGACCACGATACTAAAAGCAGTCCTAGACTTTGTTATATTTCACACAAAGCCTGTTCAACGAGCTTATGGCGCAGTGAACCTCTAATGGGGACCACCCATATCACGTAGGTGGTCAGAGTAACGTTTTACCAAATCCGGCTTCGAAACACGAGGATTCATATATATTTCATTAGCCCAATAAAGCACGCGGACTTCTACATACAATCAACACCTCAACCCACCAGGATTCGAACCCACGGCCCACAAGCCTATGACTGTGACCGGGGAACGCTAACCGCTGGACCACCAGGATACTAAAAGCAGTCCTAGACTTTGTTATATTTCCCACAAAGCCTATTCAACGAGCTTATGGCGCCGTGAACCTCTAATGGGGACCACCCGTATCACGTAGGTGGTCAGAGTAACGTTTTACCAAATCCGGCTTCGAAACACGAGGATCCATATATATTTAATTAGCCCAATAAAGCACGCGGACTTCTACATACAATCAACACCTCAACCCGCCAGGATTCGAACCCACGGCCCACAAGCCTATGACTGTGACCTGGGAACGCTAACCGCTGGACCACCAGGATACTAAAAGCAGTCCTAGACTTTCTTATATTTCACACAAAGCCTGTTCAACGAGCTTATGGCGCCGTGGGTTCGAATCCTGGCGGGTTGAGGTGTTGATTGTATGTAGAAGTCCGCGTGCTTTATTGGGCTAATGAAATATATATATATATATATATATATATATATATATATATATATATATATATATATATATATATATATATATATATATATATATATATATATATATATATATATATATACAAAAATGGATTTCGTCTTTACCTTCTGCAGGAGGTGGGTGATGAGGGGTGGTGAAGCCTGAAGACGCGTTCTTCTCGCTGTTGCAGGATGGCGCTCGATCAGGCTGCAGCTGCGGCCATCCGCCTCTTGCTGATCTTGGGACTGGCTGCCAAGGGTGAGTATGACATTCAAGGATGAATATGAGAGTAAAGATTGATTATGACAGCCAAGGGTGAGTCTGACAGTCCAGGTTAAATTTAAGTCAAGGGTGAGTATGACAATCAAGGATAAGTGTATCAGTCGATGGTGACACTAACACTCAAAAGTGATTGTCACAGTCAAGAGTGAGTGTGTCAATTAATGATGGGTGTGACAGTCAAAGAAGAGTTTGATACTTAAGAATAATTGTACCAGTCAATGGTGAGTCCGACAATCAAGGATAAATGTAACAGGCAAGGGTAAGTGTAAGAGTCAAATGTGAGTCAAATGTAACAGTCACGCTGAAACTAACAGTCAAGAGGGATTTTCACAGTCGAGAGTGAGTGTTTCATTTAATGGTAAGTGTGACAGTCAAGGGTGAGGTTGACAGTCAAGCCCAAGTCTGATAGTCAAGGGTGAGTGTGACAGTCAAGGGTGAGTGACAGTCAAGGAAGAGGTTGATAGTCAAGTCTAAGCATGCTTCCCTGCTGGGCGCTGTAAACGCTTGTGCGCTTCATCTTACACAAGGATGTAAGTGTGACAGTCAAAGGTGCACTAGGGTTTCATTTCTTGTCATGTATAATAATTGTTAATGCTGGAGATCATTAGGGTATATTAATTAGGTTCATCTGAAGTCCTCGTAAATTTAGTATGTTCGGGATTTTTTGGGCATAATAATACGAGTACTGTTCATATGTTTATCACTATTGGGCTAATGGTATAAGTTGGAAAACCGCTTTCACACTAAGCATTAAATTAACCTGTAACCTGTACCTTATTCCAGTCAGTCATAGTACACTTTGTTTCTTTAATCATACTCTTCTTCACCTAAATTCTACAAAACAAGTATGAATCCTGACTATGACAGCTGCCCTACAGTTTAGGCCGGGGTCTGTGGATGTCAGAGGTCTTAAGACTGGGTTCACTCTCCTACCGGATGGGGTCTGTGAATGAGTGAGACCTTAAGACCGGGTTCACTGCTAGTGTCTTGGGTCTTATGACTGGGTTCATTCCCTACAGGCTGGGGTCTACGGGTGTCTGGGGTGCTGGTGCCGCCAGCTGTGGTCTCCGGATCATCCGTGAAGCTTACGTGTCACTATGAATACAGTACCGACCGACCCGATCCGCTGTACTCGGTCAAGTGGTACAGGGACGTGAACCAGTTTTATGAATACATCCCCCAGAGGGACCCTCAAGTCCGTGTCTACAAGGTCCCCAACATACATGTGGATGTGAGTGTGTACCTCTATGTGTTATACTTAGGATTTTTTTAACATGTACTGCTATCAAAACAACTCCCTGTCAATTCAACCCTTGATCAGATCAACCCCTGCCAATTCACCTCCTATTAACTCAACCCCCTGACAACTCAGCCCCTCTCAACTCCCTGTAAACTCAACCCCTGTCAACTCAGCCCCTCATAAGTTCAACCAGCATACATTAACTGTATATTTAAACAAAAGTAAATCGTGTTATATCAGCATTTTCCCTGCACTGGATGTCACCCGTCTCAGTCCTCTAACACAGAATTTGAGTGCTGTGCGTATATATATATATATATATATATATATATATATATATATATATATATATATATATATATATATATATATATATATATATATATATATATATATATATATATATATATATATATATATATGCAAGTAAATCACTGTAGGTACGCGTGATCTAGGTATATGCTGATAACCACAAGGAAAGAAGAAAACACGAAGTTCCCAAGCGCTTTCGTGTAATTCACATCTTCAGGGGTGAGTACAGACTAGAGAGAGTAATACAAATCAAAGTGTATATATACAGAGGAGGGTGAGACCTGACCTGACCATTGTGGACCTGGTCTCAGGACACAGTGCAGCTATATATATATATATATATATATATATATATATATATATATATATATATATATATATATATATATATATATATATATATATATATATATATATTGGAAGTGGCTACTTTGCCGGGAATTTCTAGCTAGGCAGACTAGAGGATATATAGCTAAGAAGTTAAGTTAGGTATCCTGATATGTGAGATTTGGTTCCCAGGTTCTTTTGGTCTTTCATTTTTGATTAGGTTTTGGTTTGGTAAAAAAAATATTCCTTGCCTTATTTGGGATTTTCTTAAGTATCGGAAGAAGTTTTCTTCTTTTGAAAAGCTTCCGAATGTTGTTCGATAGCTCGCATTCCGCATCTCAGGTATTGCTAGGTACTTGGCAATATTTCGGTAATAGTTAGGTTCTGTTAGGTTGGTAAGTGTGAGACGTGAGACTAGACAGCTTGGGCCATCACTGACTATACTCTCATACACCTAAATAACCAAACCTAATGACAATCATATACCAGGATACATAACGTCCCCAACCTAACTTAGCATCCCGGCAACGTAACCTCCAGTCATTCCAGCTGGGAATTCCCGGCTAAGTAACCATACATTTTGTACTTTTTTGTATATATTTTTCATAATGTTTTTGTTGTTTTTAGTCCATATATTATTACATATCAGAAAATGCTCTAAGACATCGAATTTTGTCTGGTTCATTTTGCAATAAGGTAATTGGCCAATTTGTGTACTTTTTTTTTATATTCCTAGTTTCTTAACTTTAGCAATTTGAAGACAGTAATGAACAGCCATGTCACGCTTCAGACCTATTATTATCATGTACAATAAAAACAACAAAGACATAATAAAGAAAAGCGTCTCGTGCAGCATTCCGACACCACATCATAAGACTGGGACTGGTGACACCCAGCACAGGCTACAGGGAGGGAGCTAACATATCATGATTTACTTATATAATTAACCATAAAGGCATGTTAGTTGAACTGACAGGGGGTTGGTGTGACTAGGGGTAGAGTTGACAGAATTGAGTTTGCAAGGGCATGAGTTGACAGGGGTTGAGATGGTATGGGGTTAATTTGACAGGAGTTGATGGGGAATTAATTTGACAGGAGTTGAGTTGACAGGGGTTGAGTTGACAGTGATTGAATTGACTGGGGGAGGCGTTGATAGTGTTTGAGCTGGTAGAGGGTTGAGTGGCGGGAGTTGAGTTGACAAGGGATTGATTTAACAGGGGTTGAGTTCACAGGAGGATGAGTTGACCGGGGTTGAGTTGACAGGGGTTGATTTGACAGGGAGTTAAGTTGCCAGGGGTTGAACTGACATGGGGTTGAGTTGACAGGGGTTTGAGTTGACTAGGGATTGAGTTGACAGGGGGCTGAATTGACTGGGGGGTTGAATTGACAGGGGTTTAGTTGACAAGAAATGAGCTGACCAGGATTGAAATGACAGGGGATTGAGTTGACCGGGAGGAGAGGGGTAGACTTGACCGACTACCCTCTCACACACTTCATTTTCTCCTTATACTATAACTCACTTTCTTCTCTTACACGCCTTGACCGTTTCACACCGGATGCTATGCTAGCTATGCTGCAGATTTTTGGTCTCAATGCTTACTATGTGAGTGTTCACACTATATAATATGTAAGCCAAGTATTTCGAAAGACTCAGTATCGTTGTATCAGTCAAAATGGAAGGCAGTGCAAAGTGGTTTTATGAGGAAGAGGGGGAACAGGAAGAAGAGGAGGAAATTTTACTGCTGACTCAAGGAATGTCTAAGAAAAGAAAAACAAAGATGGGTACATAAAACAAATTTGAAAAGACCAAACTTTGACGAATAACATCATCTCGGTATGAGCAGCCTCATTGAAAAACAACTGAAGCAATTCAAAGCCACGTAATTCCCATCTGCAGTGTAGCTAGCATATCATCCTGTGTGAAACTGAGCTTATCTTCCTTTTTCACAGAACCCAGTTTTTTCTTTAACACATCTGACAATAATTATCCTGCCCAGAAAAAAAAATGTTCCTTACCAGTTATCTCGGGGCAACTCAATATTATTTTATTCTGTACAGGAACAGGGAAGCTCGAGGTCGACGGTGCGACTGACGGGGGTGACGAGAGCCACCTCCGGCACCTTCCGCTGTGAGGTGATGGGCGACAAACCTTTCTTTGAGACCGATGATCATGCCGTCAACATGACCGTGGTCGGTGAGTGAACCATAAGGAGAGAGAGAGAGAAAGAGAGAGGTTGTCTTTGTGCGCATGAGTTGATAGAGGATTAGGAAATGGGTATAATTTATTTGTCGATATTAAATGTTAAAAATAGTAAGCAAATTATTCCCCATCATACCATTCGATGGAAAAATATTCCATACTAAGAAATTATTTGCAACATTCTGTCATTAAAAAATTTACTCAGGTAAGAGATAATGTATATGTCGTATTTATGTATACACACCAGAAAAAACAACAACTTAAGTACTTGTGCATATTCAGCATCGCAGGACTTATTGGAAGCGACATTGTTGTCATGCTACCAAATTACGGTCAACTTTGTAAGTTTGTTGCAGCACAGTTGATCTAGTGTGTGTAACAGCTGAGTTAATCTCATAAGTGTATAACAGCAGAGTTAACCTCGTAAGTATGTAGCACCATAGTTAACCTTGTAAGTGTGTAGCAGTAGAGTTAACTTCGTAAGTATGTAGCACCATCGTTAACCCTCTAAGTGTGTAGCAGTCGAGTTAATCTCTTAAGTGGGTAGCAACAGAGTTAATCTTGTAGTTGTGTAACAGTGGAGTTAACCTCGTAATCGTAGCAGCAAAATTAATTGTGTAAGTGTGAAGCAAGAGAAATAATCTTGTAAGCGTATAGCAGCAGAGTTAATCGTGTAAGTATGTAGAAGCAGAGTTAACCTCATATATGTGCAGTAGCAGAGTTAATGTTGTAAGTATGTTGCAGAGTTAATATTGTAAGTATGTAGCAGCAGAACTAATATTGTAAGTGTGTAGTAACAGAATTAACTTTGTAAGTGTGTCGTAGCAGGGTTAACTTTGTAAGTGTGTAGCAGCAGAATTAACCTTCTAAGTGTGTAACAGCATGGTTAACCCTGTAAGGGTGAAACAGCAGAGTTAACATTGCAATTGTGTTACAAATATTTGGGCTTGTGTATATTTCTAACTTCATCATTCCAAGTGCTATGAAAAGTTGAATAAAGTAAACACATTTTAGCTTTGCACCATCACCAGGTGTTGTGTTAGCGGTGCATCATCATCAGATTTTGTGTTGTGTTGTGTTGTGTTAGCTTAGCCACGAGAAACGTCCCTTGTAGACAGAAAACGGCTGGCATATAGCTCTACTAATCCACTGTGTAATATGAAATTTGACGGTTGATGAGTGATTAAGGGCAGGGTTTACCTGTCGTCTGCTGCGTTGTGGGGGATCGGCTTTTGGGTCACCCCTATGCCTGGGAAAACTCTAAGGAGCCGTTTGACTTACTGAAGACATGACCCCTCTGGTTGGGTAAATCCTATTCAGAGTCCACCATGGCCGTAGATCTCCAGAACGGGATTATTTCTACTCTGCATTTGGATCCGCCCTGACAGAAACCTATTCCTCCGGACCACAAAGGTCTTAGGCCTGGCCAAAGCCCCAGCATATCCTTGGGCTGTGCCTTGTCTTTTTTTTCTTTTAACTCGAATGCATAGTAGTAGTAAATTAAGTAGAGGTAGCGGTAGAAGTAGAAGGATGAGTTATTTCAGAAGTAGAAACAGTAGAAAATTTTAATATTTATTTCCATTTGGTTGGTTTCTTTTTGTCTTTTTTTTCTGTGCTTCTTCAGAAGACTGGTTTGTATATGTTTTGATAGTGCACGACCGGATCATCTAGGCTAAAACGTACAGTACATCAGCATAAGCTATAATTAAATGACACGCCAGCGAACGCCAAAATACAGGACTTTTCTTTTCCATACACAAATCAACACAGAATGGTCAAAAGTCTATGTAAAACACACACACACACACATGCACATTCTTGCTGAGCATTGGTAGTCCAATATATGGTTCTCTTGCCGCAGCCTATGTCTCTCACCATAGGAACGACTGCCAGCTGTTACCCTCTCCCAGTTAGTACTCGATGTCTGTGTGTGTGTGTGTGTGTGAGCACACAGGGTGGTGTAATGTGTCTACTGTGGCAGTATTATGTTAGTGTTAAGGTGCAGGCATTGCTTGCTTCCTCTCTCTTTCAGCTATTGCCGCTGGCTAGCACTCGTGGTGAACAGCGAAGCAAACTTGCATAAGTCTTCCCTTGCCAGTACACAGCCTCTTCACCATCAAGACTCCTGCTGTGGTTCCTCGTGGCAACACACGGTAACTGGGTGCTTCGCAGCTACAGGCTAGACCACCAAGGGATCTCGGAACTGCAGTGGGCCCCAAAGGGATGGCGCATAAGCCCACTGGCATGTGGACACGACCCGGAGCCTACCAACCACTGCTCCGCTGCCTTGCAGATTGACCTTGGGAGGTATAAGGCTACAGGAGTAAACCCTGAACGATTAATCTACAGTGAGCACAGCATAAGGCAGACATGCTTACAGAGCTCCAATAAGGCCCCAACAGCAGAATACACGGAAGAGGTAATTAACATGGGAACCTAATGACCACATGCGGATGAAGGCAATTCAAATTGGACAGGGTACTGAGGTGAAACCCAACAAACTGGGGTATCGGCAGTCCATTGCAACTCTGCCTCTCCCCAGTCGTTGCAACTACTTGCTCCAGTGGATTGTATGGTGTTTATGTAATGCGAATGAGCGCAAGTGAGTGAACCACTGTGTGGCATGAATGAGCGTGTGCAGGAGTGGCGTGCGTGACGAGTGCACGAGTGCTGCTACCTAGTGGTGTGAATGAAAGTTGGTTGTCGGTTGATTGTCTGATTAGTTAGATGACGTGGTACGAGGTTTCGTGCTTCTTGTATGTTACCCTGTAAAAGAGATTGTATTCTGCTACACCACTGTACAGACCTCTCCCAGTAAATTGCATCTGTGAAGACTGTTTCTTTGAACCGTCGGCACGGAGTAGCATTTTAACATGGTACAGTGAGTAAGAGCCAGTGCTCGCCTATTATGGCTTGTTTCTACATATTCTAGATAGAGAAGCAAATGGAGCAGCTGAGGGCACTCCTGGTGCAGCAGGCAGAGATTGCTAAGTTGCCCAGGAAGAATCCCAGCATAGGGGAGAACGCATGAGCCAAATCCCGAAGCATATGGCCTTTCAGCAGGCGCCAAGTTACCACAGCGCCGAAACGACTACAAGTGGCGACGCCGCCACCAGCAGCGGTGCTCCACGGCAGGCCAAGTCTTCTGTCAGCGCTGCACCCGCCCGGCAGCTGTCGTCCTCTACTTCACAATGAAAGTACGTGGCGTTGAAGAAAATTTCCTCCCTGCCTGCCCTCAATGGAGCAGAGAGCAGCAATTGGGTCTGTGCTAGACGGCGAGTAGACACGAATCTTTCGTTACGGAATTGGTGTAGCGGATGATGTAGAGTTGGAGCCTGTTCTAGTTGTGATGGAGGCACATCTCCGGGGACAGCGTAACGTCATCATGAACCGAGGGGACTTCTACTCAAGAGTTCAAAAACCGAGTGAAACACTTGACAATTTCCCGTGTGCTGTGAAGGAAATAGCAAATTTCTGTGACTTTTGTGAGTCGTGTATAGACAATCGTCTTAGAGACCAGACTGTTGTTGGTTACTCGTGATGAGGAAGCATTGAAATGTATGCTCGAGGAGAAAGACTTGAAATTGCAAAGTACCATCAACATATGCCGAGCATCAGAAAATGTCAATGTGAGCGGTGCAGTGATTCGAGGCTAGGCAAGTCTTACGTTGGCTAAAGTGTCGCGGTACAAGCAAAACCGGAGTGCCAGTGAGAAAGTTAAAGCCGGTTTATATTTTAGGCGTGGCAAGGACTGTCTTAGGGACGTGCAAGTGTACAAGGCTGTTTGAGCTGTGGCAAGCGAGACCATTTTTCGGTTGTGTGTCGGAAACCCACTCGAGTCGCACGTGACAAGGTGATGCATCCTACGAGGCACTTCTCGAAACGAGGCCTGGGGCTAAGTATAAGAACAGAGCCATTCACCAGCTCCTGGAGGGTGATTACACCAATAGAATGTCAGTGCTGATTGAAATTCCTTACTGACACTGAGTTGGAACTGGCCGCCGTCCTCTGGGCAGTCAGAAAATGCGGTACCTACCTCACAGGCCTTCCTCACTTTCATTTGGTTCCAATCCTCAACATGAAGTTGCTAAGCGAAATTGAGAATCCTCACCTGCAGTGCATACGAGAAAAGCTTTCTGGTTACTCCTTCATAGCTCGCTGGCAGAAGGGCACTTCTCATTGCCCTCTTGACGCTCTGTCCCGTGCGCCAGCTCAAAATCCTGCAGACTGTGGCACCGCATCAGGCGGTGATGACTTGGATCCTGTCCACGCTGCTGTGGTGTCTGCCCTCAATGCTGTCTATGAGGAGGGCATTCGTTTGGCACCTCTCAAGGACCAAAACTTGGAGAAGGGACGTAGTAATCACCGGCTTCCCTGAGCATCACCACGAGTTGGAACCACTCTTCCGGCTTTACTGGGCCAGCCATAGCCTGCTGGCCCTGGACGACAACCTCATTGTGTATGGGTCAAGGCTGCATATACCCCACAACATTCGCCGGGAGATTCTGTAACACTATCATGACGGCCATTAAGGATTGTAACGCACCAAACGTAAAGGCTCGGCAGACTACCTATTGGCCAGGGATCGAACGGGACATCGAGAAAGTCGTCTCTGTTTGTTCCCAATGCCGTCCCCTTCTCCCTAAGCAACAGAACGAGCCCTTGTGGCAGGACGATGACCCACCAAGTAGAGTGTTCGACTCAGTTTCTGCTGATTACTTCCTTATGGCTGGCCGCACCTATCTGGTGTATGTCGACCGACGCTGCAACCTGTGGTAACCAATCTTCCCATGTGTATTGCAAATCACACACAAACGGGCGAAGTATCTCCAGGATCTTGCGATTGATTCTCTCAACAAGGCCAATAGCCTGGGGATGATACGCTGTCACAAAACTTTCCTTTATTCCATATTGGACACATATTTGTGCTACTAGCTGATTCTTGAACTCTGTCCCATTGTCTGAGAGAAGAACCATAGGCTTAGTATATGGACATATAAGATTCATCACTAATGCGTAGGCCACAGACTCGGCTGTTTTATCCTTTAGTGGGACCAAAACCACGAATCTAGAAAAATAATCCACACACACTAAGACGTACGAGGATCCCTAATGACTCCTCGGAAGTTGCAACAAGTCAATAGCGACTGTGTCAAACGGACGGTCTGGTGTAGGATATTGTAGAATTGGTGTCGGTGATCTTGTAGTACCCTTATCTTGAGCACATGCCAAACATTTAGCAATGTGTAATTCTATATCTTTCTTCATTGTGTTCCAGAAATACTCCTTTCTTACTTCCGCCAAGCATTTGTCACGTCCTTGGTGACCTGCCTGTGGAACATCATGGAACAGCGTTATAATAGTTTCACACAACGTGTCAGGTACGATTATTTGAGAAACAATACCCTCTGGCGTTTTTTTCGACCTATGGAGTATGTTATGTCGTAATTCAAACTGACTTAAGGGCAGAATTAATTTGGGGAGTTTAATATCCTCTCCCGATTCTAGAGCAAAAATGACTGCTGGCCATAACGGGTCTCGTCGTTGTTCATCCTCCAGTTGTGAAAGAGTGAACGTTGACACAGGCATCACTAGTGCCATATTTCTTGACAAAGCATCGGCGACAACATTCGCCCTTCCCAGTAAATACCTAAACCCGGGGTCAAATTCCTGAATTGTCAGATACCAGCGTGCCAATCTGCCTGATAAGTTTCTGCCATGGAACAGTTCAGCCACTGCCGCATGATCCGGAAATACAGTTATCTTATATCCAAAGATAACGTCCTTAAACTTCTTTAGTGCCCACACAACAGCTAACGTGTTTCAGCATCAATAAGTTTACGACTTGCAAAAGCTATCACTCGAAACTTTCCTCTCAAATCCTCTTGCATGAGTACGGCTCCGATACCTTGTCCAGAAGCGTCAGTACAGAGGGTGAAAGGTTGAGTGTAGTCAGGGAATGCCAGAAAAGGGGCACTGGTAAGCGCTATCTTCAATGCCGCAAAACTATTTTCGTGTTCAGCATCCCACACAAACATTGCATCTTTCTTAAGCAACCTTGTTAGGGGTGATGCCAATGTTGCATAGTTCTTAATAAAAGAACGATAATATCCAGATAAACCAAGAAAACTACGCACTTGATCAACCGATGTAGGACGCGGGAACTGAGATACAGCTTTCACATTATCATCCACTGTATGAATGCCCTCACCGTCAACTACATGACCAAGGAAATGGATTATGGATTTTAAAAACTCACATTTTGAAAGTTTTATCTTAAGACCTGCTGTGGAAAGTTTTTCTAACACTTCACGCAGTTTAATCAGATGGGTATCAACGTCCTTACTGACTACTATTAGATCATCCAAATAAGCGCAGACTGTGGTACCACTCAATCCGGCAAACAAGGTGTTGATCATTCTTTGAAATGTTAGTGGGGCATTCCTGAGACCAAAAGGCATCCGTAGGAACTCAAAGTGGCCCAGGGGCGTACTAAATGCCGTGACCTCTCGTGATTTCCCATCGAGTGGTATCTGCCAATACCCACTAAGCAAATCTAATTTGCTAAATACAGCATTATCCTTACCTAAGGACTGCAATACGTTACTCAAGACGGGCATAGGGTACCTGTCTGGGATCGTACATTCATTAACGCGCCTGAAATCAATAACAGGTAGCCAACCACCATCCTTCTTTGGGACAAGGAATAAAGGGCTATTAAAAGGGGACTTAGAATGTGTAATAACATTCTCATCCAACATATCTTGCACCATATCCTGAACTACAGCGCGCTGGCTATGTGGTAGTCTATAAGCTGGTACATAGATAGGATTTGTTCCCCCCCTTTAACGATATGTGATGGGATGTTAAATCTGTCTGTCCTAGCTTTTCCCCTGGCAAGGCTACAATATTTCTGTTGTCAGCAAGCAGCTCCAAAACGTGTGTCTTTCCTTGAGGACGATCCATCACTATAACATGTAGCGCTATTTGATCTATCCTCTCTTGCCTGGTCTGTTGGGATTGAGGTACAATACTACCAATTGGGAATTGTGTAGGCTGTAATTCGACATTGTTGTGATATACCACAAAATCACACAAATAACATCTTTCCTTCAATATTTTCTGAACGCCTGTTCTATTAAGAACTAGTACGTCTGTCAAACCACCAGGTCATATCGTGCTTAACGTTGACTCGCACTACAAACCCTTTACCTTGCACGCTTCCGGGAGACATACAACATCAGTCCCCGTATACACGTCAGGTAATTCGACAGTGGCCTTGGTGAATTCCTCATTCTGATACTGGAGAGTACTCTTCAAAATTGCAGGTACAATCTTCCAACTCTTGTTGCTACAATCACGCTGGGAAAGTGAGGGTGTGAGGTCTTGGGCTTGCTCTGACACATTATCCGCCTTCCTCCGAGCGGGAATGGTGGACAGCACTTTCGATCTTGCTGTGAGCAAAGATGCAGAATGACGCATAGCGCTGTAGAAAACACCTTTAAACGTAATATTATTATTTCGTGGACGAACATCTATATTATTCGTTCTAAGTGTAGGGAGACCAATTAATCCATCAGCTGACAAATTAAATTGCTGAACCACATAAAAGTCCGCGTAGAAGGGAGTACCACGTCTTGAAAATCTAAGTGGTAACGTCACCATTCCATCAATACTCAGCTGTGTGCCAGATACTCCTTCGAGATCGGCGTCAGTAGGTCTCCATAGGAAATCACGGTGAGGTAATCTACGTTGTAACTCTTGATAGGATGTCAAGGCCAAAACATTTGCGCATGCACCCGTATCAATATCAAGAGCCAATCTGATATTATTCACTCTCACCGGCACGGACAACACTTCCACATTACTTAGCGCCGCTACTAATGAGGCTGCTACAGAAGTGTTATGGGAAGTATGCACCAATGTACCTACCCTAACTCGTTTTTTGACAGGTGCTGGTCTTCCCCCGACTTCTTGTCCTGGTAACGACGCGCTTTACGCTGCTGTGTCACCTGGGGTACACCAGAATCCAAATTCCTTACCCTCATCACCATGTCGCACTCATCTTTGTTGTGAGATGCCGACCAGTGGAATGCACAGCACGATCGTGTTTTTTGGCTAGGTGCAGAAGTAGTTTTAACCTCCTCCGTGTACGACCTTGGCTTGTGCTTAGCACCTGTAGGGGAATGGGTGTTCTCTGGTACTTTAACACCACCACCCTGGAGCTGATAACAATCATCGATCAAATGGCCCCTTTTATTACAATGGGTACACCGCAGAGATCGACGTTGCTTATAACTCCGGTGTTGAGGTGCAATCGGAGCCAACGGTGTCATTTGCGCTATCTGGGGAGGCGCCGTAGTTTGGGATGGACGCGCCATCAGAGGTCCAGTGACCTTCGGAGAAAGCTTGTTTGCGTAATCCACCATAACAGTAGGCGGAACAAACTCCACTTCCTGGGCTCGGCCGTAGATAGGACGACGAATCACTAACAGGAAACTAATCAATTCGAATAATGTTTCCACATTTGTGTGTGACATCTTCCCATCATTGTTGTACCATCTGGAATCCTGGAAGGTCGCCTCCATATCTTGACGCACTTCTCCGGCAATGTCAACAGCTACAATAGGTGATTCAGCATGACCCACCGGAGCACAACGATCCAGCCATCTGAATACCCACTGCAGATGGCCCAAGTGGGACCCGCACTAAAAAATTCCTATAAGAGCGCGCTTAAATTTCTCATAGTCAGCGTCCGTTAGACCATACGCATTCAAGTGCGTGCTAGCAAACGATCCCTGCGGAACGCACAAACGCCTTTTTATCATGATCATCGGTAATTTTTACATTCGCATAGTGTCCTCACACGCACGGATAAATTGGGTCACTCTATAATCGTCCTGACCAGTAAAATCACGTACGTGGTCAGCACGTGGCATCATATGAAACACATTATCTGGGTTAGTTGACGTGGGAGCGTTAGAGTAAGCCATGTTAGTGTTAGATGTTTGCAAGACATTACGTTTACTCATAACAGAAGGCTCAGTTAAAGGGCGGGGTAATGATAAGTCAACCAACATACTGTCACCCAGAATAGGATTAGGAACTACCTGTGAATGTCCAGGCGAAGTACTATATTGATTCCCCGATCGTAAGGTACGACGGTTTAAATCGTCAAATGATTCCTCAATTAACTGCTCACTACTCTACAGAAACGTCTAACTGTGTTTCCTGCTTAAATCCTAAATTAACCTCTGTAGTAGAAACTTGACGTTTATCTTCTATTTGTGATTCGTCAGCAAAAAGTTTTGCCAGGTCAGTAATGTCCTCAGACCACAACTTTGAAAACTTTGAAAATTTATCTATGAAGTTTCATTTGGGTCAGACAATGATTAACAGTAAGAGCAAAACACTTGCCTCTCATGTACAGGAAATGATAAAAATTATAGTTAAAATAATTAAAGTATCAATAATTCAACAAGTAAGAAATAACTACTGTAAATTATATTGCGTCAGGATACATAAAAATACGAAAGACACTTACAACAATGACATAGCCTATCCGATGTCTCGAACATGTACTGTAAATGTGTGTATAAAATATGTTACTTTTTAAATACTTAATATAGTAGTTATAGCGTCTGTATAGAAAACGCGATCCACCCAGCTGCTCTCTGGTGTGGTGGGTGTAGTCGGGTGTCTACCTCAATTGTCCCTCGGCGCGCGCCGCTGTGCTGCACAGCTGCGTATGTCCGGTTGCCTAGCAACGACAAGAGGCGCTGCAATGACAAAAGTCGGGTGAATCCATTTCACGACAGGGGAATACCTCCACAGTATGATCAGGTGCTGATTAAGATGAAACAAATCCTCTGCTCGCTGATACGATGTCGCCTCTTCTGTGTGCCAAACCTTATGCAATCCTGTATATAAGGAGGACTGTCTGATGACACCGGAAGTACTGCAATCAACGATCGCGAAACCACAACAGCCGTCCAGACACTTGTGAAAGGTCTTTTTATTAGTAAACCCCGAAAGTTGTTGGGAATGTGTGCAACACTGTAAACGATGGGCACAGGGGAAGAATGCTGACTAGACGCTTTCCTGACCGCCCTCACTTGTCGCTAATAGGGATATCATCAACTAACCGTATGGTAATAAGTCAACAATAACTCAGTATCGGTTATTGGAATAATTCTGCACCTTCTTGGGCCACAGAATGAGAAACACTCAACTACAATTTTCTCAATACGGGATATAGCACTACACTCGTACACATCATGTAACACGTTACTGTTTTTTGTTTTTCTTATTTCACAAAACACTGACGTCTTGGCATGTAGACTGATATGTATCCGTCACCACCATAGCTGCCACCATATGAACCGGCTGGTTAACCATGCTGGTACATTTATATTATATTGGGCTTTAGTAACGAAACCGAATTGAAGTTTCTGCTTTTATTAAAAAGTATTGTTTATATAATTCCTGAGTGTAGATCAACAGTAACTTCCACTATTTATGAGAGTGAAGAGAGAGGACGGCGGCTATGTAAATAGACCGTTTAATCACGTCCGTTCGATGTAAGAGTATGAGTGTGACTAGCGTGGGTGCAGGCTTATTCCGAGCTGACCCATGTGCTGACATAGTCAATGGGCCGCACCCAAGGAGGCTACCAATCACGTGATATGAGCATGACGACTCATAGCTAGTGGAAAGTTACAGGGGATGAATTAGTATATAATTCAAATGTAAAGAGCCCATTTATATAATACTTCTGTTGATGAGACAGGGGCCATTACAATGAAATTCAATATTTATCTACACCATACTGCATCATAATATTATGCATTAGGCTTGCATAGTTGGACACATTGCCAAGATCTGTTCTTCCACTTTGAGCACATTATTGTACGGGACAACTTATTATCTCCTCTCCTAATGTCCTAAGAATAGCGACTACAGCAAGTTCCTTTACTCTATGTTCTATGCTTGGTCGATCTAACTGATCTAACTACATTCTCATAATTTCACTTCTAGTGTTCAGTTGACAACCTAAAACGATTTTCATGGTCTCGTTTTGTATTATTTCAAACATTTGAATAACTTTCTTACTACACATTATAAGGATGGGAGCTGCATAGTCAATAACTGAACGTATAGTACTGATATAAACCATCAGTAAAATAGGAATAAGTAAGCCATTTCCCTTCCATGCCAAAGCTCTTAAAGGTCTTAAAGGTCTTAAACGTCCTTTACATGAATTCTCCAGATATTGCATCTCACGTACTTTACTGTTGGACTTCTACCCAATGTACATCCTAAGGTATTTGCAAAATCAACTTTTTCTAGCCTTAATCCGTTCAAAAATAAATCCCCATCTTCATAATTGCTGACCTGATATTTAGTTTTTTCCTTGTTAATTACAAGGCCCATTCTTCAACAAAGTGTACTCAATGCATCTAAAGCCTCTTGCATATTTCTCATACCTTTACACTGTAAAAGTATTGCATCAGCATATATTATAACCTGTGTCTCTCCAGGAAATTCGTAGCGAGCCATTATGTTCATCAATATGTTAAAAAGAGTGGGGCTAAGTACACCCCCCTGTGGAGTCCCCAACTCCTTCTCTCTTTCTTCTGAGTACCAACCCTGAAACCATACTCTAGCCATTCTGTTACTCAAGTAATCCACAATCCATTTCAGCAACTCCCCAGAAACCCCTAAAGTATTTAGTTCCTGAAGTAAGACTTCTTTAATTGGCCTTATCAAAGGCCCCTTTTAAATCTCCAAAATACTGCTTGTAGCCTTTAGGTTATTCAAACACTTTACAACACAGTCTGCAGTACTTCTTTTTAAAAATCCATGTAAATTGGGCGCCAAGAGATTTTCCACTTGTATACAACAACCTGTTTAATACTACTCTTTCCATCATTTTACTAAAACAAGAGGTCGAAGACATTCGACGAAAATCTCCACTGTTCTTTGGTATTGCTACAATTACTGTTTTTATCACTTAAGAGGGATACAACCACCATTATAAGTCATATTAAACAAGTCTAACAGGGGCCCTTCTCTAATACGAGAGAGACAGTTAAGTATATTATATTTTATTCCTTCATCACCGGGTGCCGTAGACTAGTTATAAGAACAGATTTATCAACTCAAGCTTAAGTCTAGTCTTAAGGCCCGTCCACACGATCGAGCAGTGCCCGGCGGCCACGCGCTAAATGCCCATTATCGGGCAAAATTGGCGGGCAAACCAGCGTAGTGCTCGTGCCCGTCATTGAAACGAAATCATGGTCCGCCTGCATGGTGGTTTGATGCCGGATATGGAGCGACGACTCTGCCAGACAAACGAAATTGACCCTCGGACCCTGGCTGTCAGTTTCTCAGTCTCGTCACAGTTATCACTATGTCCTTAGTGGCAAACACACAATGATAATTGTGTGCTGTTAAACCTGGTACTGTGGTAATTTTTTTTTATTTGCGTATATGCATGTAGGTATATAATTTTTTATTAACATGTTTTATTTTGAGGAGAAGGGTCTTAAAATCTTTAATTGTAGACTACATACGTTCGGGTGTATTTAATTATTATGTGAAATAAAGTTTATCTTTATATAAGTTGTGTCAATCATGAATATCTTATTTGCAAACAACCTAGTGACCCAAACAGGTCCATCATGTATCACATGTGTATGGCAGGGTTACACCCTTCACAAATACTAATATGTTTTAATATCATTTTCATTATTAATAATCAATAAAACCGGAAAACCGACATTCCTATAATATTGTCATTAATATTCAACACTAGCAGAATCGCCGCCCTCCGGCCGGCTCATCCGCTAGGCAACAGTAAGACGCCTCCCTCCGGGAGGCTCCACATTATCTCACTGATTAGTCCCCAAAACTTCTTCTTCCATCAATAGTTCATTAACAGTGTATGTAAGTTCCACCATGTTTTTCACTACAATGGTACAGCAAAAGTATATTTTTTTAGCATTAAACTGTTATTATTTTATTGTTTAATCATCACTACATATAACACCACCCATCAGCACTACATATAACATCATCCATCATCACTACATATAACACCATCCATCATCACTACATATAACACCACCCATCATCACTACATATAACAATATCCATCATCAATACACATAACATCATCCATCATCACTACATATAACACCATCCACCATCACTACAGATCGGTAAAGTAGCTTCCGAGATTCTCTTGCGGACACACACACGGTAGGACATCACTCTCCGGGAGGCTCCACATTGTCTCACTGTAGTGCATTAGGGTAGACCACATTTTTGGTTTTGCCATTAGCAGCAAGTATGTGCAGATTTTTGCCAGTTCCCACTCTGGAGCATCCAACATCCATGAGAGAAGCAAGGAAACACTTGCTATCCATGCCAAGTTTGGTCCAGGCGGCTCATTCGCTAGGCCACGGTAGGACGCCACCCTCCGGGAAACTCCACATTGTCTCACTGTTCACTCCCCAAAACTTCTTCTTCCATCAATATTTCATTAACGGTGTATGTAAGTTCCACTACAACGGTACAGCAAAGTATATTTTGTTTTAGCATTAAACTGTTATTATTTTATTGTCTAATCATCACTACATATAACGCCATCCATCATCACTACATATAACACCACCCATCACCACTACATATAACAACATCCATCATCACTACATATAACATCATCCATCATCACTACATATAACACCATCCATCATCACTACATATAACACCATCCATCATCACTACATATAACACCATCCATCATCACTACATATAACACCACCCATCATCACTACATCTAACAACATCCATCATCACTACATATAACATCATCCATCATCACTACATATAACACCATCCATCATCACTACAGATCTGTAAAGTAGTTTCCGAGATTCTCGTGCGGACACACACACACACATACACACAACCACACAGACATTCTTCTTTGTTTTATATATATATATAGATTACACAAGCCTGCAATACAAGGAACCTCAGGTGACTGTCAAAAACAGCTGATCACTACGCCACTGCTGACCTCGGGGGTCGGGGTCCTCAAGTCGGTGAGGTATCAACAGAGATACTGACAGAACGTATGCTAGCACTTTGTAAAACCTGAGTTCAGTACTGCAAATGTGATACGTATATGTTCCCCGCTCGGTCCAGATGTCCAGTGTATAACCAAATAAGCTTATGCAATGTACATTAATGGCGTGACAATAAACGGGAAATTGTTTATGTATTATGTAATGAGGACTTTCGTGTGTGTTCTTCGTTCCTGCCGCTCTCCTCACTCTAGTTCCATAGCTTCCTGTCTATGCATATCATAATTCTAACATTATTCAATGAATTTGTATGTACTACAAATCTCACCTGCAAGTATTCTTCCTTGAGTACTTCATACACGGCTTGACAAGTTGCAGGTATTATGCGAGACAAACTTTGTTTTGATATCCTCGTTCTATACTGAAGTGACGTGTGGTGCACCCAGTTGAAAGATATATGAGCGTTGCCTCTAGACGAGCCTCTGCAGAAATACTCTCCCTCATATTGGTATCCTATTTTTTTATATATGGTTCCACTTTCGGTAGAAGTTTGTAAAAGGTGTTGGGGTCCATTCTCATGTAATTGGTGAAGTCTTGCTCATGTCCATCTTGCAGTTCACGTAAAATCGTGGCATGACATCCCAATACTTTACTTCGACCTAACCACTCTTTGCACTATTCCCTTTTCTGCATTTGTTTCTTCTTTTTGCACATAGCAGCAATTATTATAGTACACAACGCTATGCTCTTCGCTTTAACTGTCCGGCGATTATTCCTGCGACACACCATGGTGATCGTACCGCACCCGCCACTGCCGACCACCTACTAGCTACCGGCGCCCGACTATGACTGCCGCCAACCCCCCCGTGTGTACAACAACACATAGGCTTTGCCCGGTAAACGGGCAAAGCCCGCCGAGCACTGCTTGATCGTGTGGACGGGGCTTTACTCTGTAATGAGCCCTGCACTCTCGGAGGTAATTCGGCAAAACTAGTAGTCTCAGCCCATTTCCTATTAAGTTGACTGGCTCTGCCTTGTGGGTCAGCGTAGCTGTTGCCCTTGCTTCGAACACCTCACACTTTATTCACTTCCTTCAATATGTTACCCAAGCTCTTGGCTTTAGCGACTCTCCCAAAGAAGCCTGTCCAGTATTTATTCCACTCCTTTTGCTTGATTACACTACATATTTTTGCAGTTTATTTCATTACTTCCTTGACTGCAATATCATTTGGATTTGCACACCATTCTCTTTGCACCTTTCTAAGGAGTTTACTCCAGCCTTCAACCAATTAGTCAATAACATACATATTACGTTACCCATGACTTATTTATCCATTATAATTATACTTACTTGTCAAAACAGAATCAATAATATGTAATAAATTATCATAAGAGCTGTCAACATCATTTGGTTCATAATTTGTACACCAATCCTGTATAGTAGTGATCAGCTCCTGTTTTTTTTCCGGAAACCAATATCTTTTCCGTTTAATTATCCTCTGTACTTTATTAATATGTATAGTAATTCGTAAGGCAAAATGATCACTAAGCATATCCCTAACTATTCCAGCATTCGCTCTTATTCCACATGTATTAAAACATACTGCATAATCTAACCTTCCTCCATGGATGTGGGTAGGCTCATGATTCCCCAATAATTAAATATTATCAAACTCCTCCAAGAAGTGTAACGGTCTCTTTCCATTGATGTTGCTGGGTCCCATAGTACCCAGGACTTTGTGTCTAGCATTAATATCACCAACCAAAACACTAGCATTATTAAATAGGCACTCGGCATGTCATCAATATCTAAACTTTGAGGATGTACTTAGTACATCCTTCTTTCCTTACACATCTACACTGTGGAATGCTCTGCCTCTTCTTTGTCTCCATACTCTTACACTATTTCTCACTTTAAAAAGCTGGTTTTCCGGCATCTCTGTGGTGTAGATTCATATGGTCTTTTTCTTTTCTTTTTTTTTTACTTTTTTTTTTCGCCCCCTAGGCCCCGTTGTGGGTCGATGACCTGTGTCCGGGTAGCAATACATAGCAATATATATAGACCTCCCTTGGACGTAGATTTTAACACACAAACTATCAACCCCATTCTGCTTGTCACCTATCACCAATTCAACCGGTACATTTTTCCCAACATAAGTTAACAAACCTCTTGTATTATTTCAATTATTAGTGGGTAAACAGAAACATTGATAATCACGTAAATTCATCAAATTACTATCCTCCGTGCCCGTCTCTTGTAAGGCTATAACATCCACCTTATACTACAGTGCATAAGCGTGTACATCTATGGTCCTAGGACGTAAGTTATTTACATTCCATGAAAGTACACTTAAACTAGTGTCTTCCATTTTCCTTATTAACAACAGAAATAACCCTTTTTCTCTCATTCACAATTTTTTCCATTACTTCTTTCACTCGAGCTAATACCTTATCATGTAATACTTCGGGGATATTACCCTACTTGCGGGTTATCTCTTCCCTTATGTCCACATTTCCGGTCCCCCAAAGCAAAGATGGTTTGCCAGAATATATTACTATATTATTTCCAACCTTCTTTTCTTTTAGTTCAACATCCACATTTCTATGTTCACAAAAATATGGCAATTACCTTCTGGTTGTCCTCAACCTTTTTTTAAGCATCTGAACTTCTTGCCCGAGTTGAACTAATAAACCATACACATCACCAAACTTGTCAGTTACCTTATCTTCTGGAACAACTTTTGGTGCAGCTCTTGCACCATTTCCTGTTACCTTCAACGTGACACTCTGTTGCATCCTCTTCCAAACGTTTTCAGTTGAAGGTAGAGTTGTCTCACCTGCAACACCTCGTCCTTCCTCCTTTTCTCGCTGTTGCACTTTTCCCATGCTCTGCCACAGCACATCACGCATCTGTGGCTTCTTATTGCAAACTGAGGAGCCTGCATTATGTGCACCGCCACAATTGCAACAGCATGGCACAAAATGTTGTTCCAGACTTTATTTTATTTCCACAATCTATTGAATTATGATTTTTTCCACAGTAACGACACCAACATTCATTTGAAATTTCCAGGCCATATGGCCCACCTGCTGCACTTATAACATAAAACAGGTTGTTCAATAAACTTTGCAATTCTTCTATATCCTATTCCAGAAATAAATATCTTCTCCGAAATGTCTCCCTTCATCTAGGCTACCGCTTGGTTCTTCGTCTCTACCGGATTTCTTGTCGCTTTGCCCATACGAATCGTGTATCGTCAAGAAGAAAATCAGGATCAAGTATAACCGCATACATAAAGACGATCACCTTGGTGTGGTTTTCTGTGCCCTGAGGCATCGTCATTATCACCACCTTAAATCCTGTCGTCGTCAAAAACTTTACCGCTTCATCCCCAGCTGAGTCAGATGGGAATTATTACGACCTTCTATAAGCAGGGGTTCAAACTTTTTTTGCTCTCTTCTCACTGTAGCAGCCCACAGCAACCGATCATAGAAGGACATGCATAAATCACTTGGAAAGTTCAACTTCCTCCTACCTGAGCCGTTTCCACCACTCGAGTTGCTCGACATCTTTGGTACTGTCACGATGATTCATTCGACCAATCTGCTGCGTTTTAATCCTAGTTGAATTCTTTCTGCTTTCTTCTGTGTGTGCAGTCCTTTTCTTCATATCATTCATGATCTCATCACTGTCACTTCCTTCACTTTCCTTTGCCAATTCTCGCCTCCTCTTCCTTCCTTTCTTAATCACCTCTTGAAAACAGTCTGCTTCCGATTCGCTATTTAAAAGCCGCAGGTTGTCCTCTTTGCTGTTCAGTAGAGCAATTTTTCTTCTCTAGCCAAAGCCATCACAAGTTTCTGCTCACAACTTGCCCCAGGCATGGTGCAAAGTTTAGGCAGCCAGTGAAAATCAGCAATGTTGTCGCAGAGTATAAGGCTGACACGTACGACCAGTACTGCCAGCTCTCAGGGAATGTTGCTATGAGAATGACTTGTGTTCGAAGATTGATGTTTCGGTCGCTGCCATGAAGCTTGCTCGAAACCAACCACATTACACTCACGTTTGCATTTGTACATGTTCATTAAGGTCACGTCAGGGATTGTTGAATGCATTACAATTGGCATATTTTCTATGAAAAAAATATATTTATCTACCATAATGTGATACATCCATTCGGTGGAATAACGATGAGATGGTGTCACATGAACGACTTTTAACGAGTAAAGGATAATGTGAGTCTTTGTGTATTAAACACGGCCTACTTTATATAATATTGGTTGTATGAACACCTGACACTTGAAAGTAAAGTAAGGGATTATATTGGTTTACTATGCGTAATTTCAGAAGGTAATATGTTCACATAAATATATCCTTTTAATACAAGTAATAAGGTTTAATGTCAAGGTTCTCATTTGTTCAGTTTCCATTCTATTGTAACGATGTGGTTTGACACCAGACCAGCCTTTATTGTTTATCTTGTTTCGTAAAAAAAAAAACTTTTTGGTATATACAGGGTGGCTTATGCAATTTACACATTTCATGACAATAAATTTCCCCATCCATGCCTTGTCTCCTACCCAACGAACAATCCTCTTTCAAGGTGTACCCAACTTCCCTGCTCGATCCCATCGCCTTTGGCCATACCCATCTCCCACCCTCCAGCACCTCTACAAACCCGTCCCCTCCTTCTCCTCAGTCCCCTTCTCTAATCCCTTGTGTTTACATTTGTTGATGACACTCATTATGTTATCATGCCGATAAGTTAATCAAAAGTGACAGAGTTAGGGTATATAACTCATCAAAAGATGTCGAAGTCCTTAAACTGCTAGGGGAACATATGGGCACGGAGGTGGAGGAGACTGCAGAAGGAGCTGGTAAACAGGGTGAAAGGTTACAGGGAAATAGCGTTAGGAATGATGACAAAACTAAATTAGGCAGGGAGTTAAAACCTAAGCGCGTCAAAGATAGGTTTCAGAACACGACTAACTTAAATGTCTACTACACAAACAGTAGGAGTATGAGAAATAAAATGGACGAAATCAGGGCGTTGGTATGTACCGAAAAAATCGATATAATAGCATTCACCGAAACATGGATAAACTTAGACTCACGAGAGTTACCTGCCGAATACCAAATTGCAGGTTACAAATTATTCCATACCGACAGGCAGATTAGGAAAGGAAGCTGAGTAGCAATCTATGTCAGGGATAATCTGAATTGTGAAATAAATAAGGAAATAAAATTCACTGATTACAGAAACAATTTGGGTAGAATTAATCGATGGTAGAGAAAAATTAATAGCAGGAGTAATAAATGGACCTCCTAATCTTGATATAGTTAATAAACGACTTATTTGGGATGAAATGCACAGCGCTTCCAGACACAGTAAAGTTTGTATAGTAGGCGACTTTAACTTTAGTCAAATAGATTGGATCGACCTTACAGGTAACTCAGAATCAGAGGATTTTCTTGAAACAGTTCAGCACTGTTTCCTAAGTCAACAAATAACCGAACCCACCCTGGGTAATAATATACTCGATTTAGTTCTGTCAAACAGAGAAAACCTCATTAGTAATGTCGAGATAGGGAACGAACTTGCCAACAGCGATCAGAAAGAAATAAGATTTCAATTAGAATTTAAGGGCAGACTCAAGGAAAATTCCATTAAAGTCCGAGATTTCAGAAGGGCAAACTTTGATAGGTTTGAAAGGCAGCATAGAAAAGGGGTGTTTTACGTTTGGGGATGGATTACATGAACTCACGTGAGGTGACCTCACATAATGTACCCACAGAGGGCGAGCTCACTTTACCTTGACATCTGAAAACAATATCCTCACAAAATATGACGGTTGGAGATGACCTGATCACGAGATCTGAGGTTGACGAGTTCCACAACAATTTAAATGAAGAGTTACTTAATGCACAAAGGCAGAACATACCATACAGAAAACTCAGATTAGACAACAATGACCCTAAATGGATGAACAATTATTTAAAGAATATTATTGGACAAAGGAAAGCTATAGGCAGAAGAATAAATCGTTGTGAAGTTTATCTTCGAGATTATTATAAGGTATTAACCAGTAGGGGTAAGACCAAGATAAGAAAAGCAAAGAGGAATAATGAAATGAGGGTAGCAAGTGAGGCGAAGTCAAACCCCAAAGGGATTCTTTCAGATGTATCAAACTAAAACACGAAAAAAGACTGGACCAATACAGTCAGATACTGGCGATCTAACTGATAACGACGGAGAAATGAGCAATAATATGAATAAATATTTTTCTTCAGTTTTCACCACCGAAAATTTGAACATGATACCTGAGGCACCGAATATATACAGAAATATTGAAGAAATAGATTAAGCGAAATATTAGTGACTGGTAACGACGCTAGTAAGCAAATTGAGAAGTTAAGGCCTAATAAGTCGACAGGTTCCGATTTGATATTTTCCAGAGTATTAAAGGAATGTAAGGAAGAGCATAGTATGGCCTTCGCAAAATTGTTTATCATGTCCTTATAAAAGGGTATAGTACCAGAATCCTGGAGGAGACCGAGTAATACCGATATTCAAGAAGGGAGATAGATCACTATCCTCTAACTACCGTCCAATCAGCTTAACATTAATTGCAGGCAAATTACTGGAAGCAATAATTTCAAACTCTATTCGAAATCACCTAGAGAAGCACAAGTTGATCAATGATTCCCAACATGGCTTCACAAGCGGGCGTTCATGTCTAACTAATCTATTAACATTCTTTTCAGCTGTTCTCGAATCGGTGGAAGAGTGGCACGACTATGATGTGGTATATCTTGACTTTAGCAAAGCCTTGGATCGAGTCCCCCACGAAAGACTAATAAGAAAAGTGGAGGCTCTTGGCATTGGAGGAGATATTATAAAATAGATTAGTGCGTGGTTACAGGACAGAGAACAGCCAGTGAGCATTAATGGCACTAAATCCTATTGGAGTAACGTCACAAGTGGAGTACCCCAAGGCTCAGTACTTGGACCATTATTATTTATTTTATACATAAACTACATAGATATCGGCGTAGACAGTAACATAAGTAAATTTGCTGATGACATTAAAATAGGGTGTGTAATTATATCTGACGATGACTCTGCAAAACTACAGGAGATCTAAACCAATTTTTCGTATGGTCTGAAAAATGGCAGATGATATTCAATATGGACAAATGAAAAGTACTTAGTCTAGGATATGTAAACAAAGAAGCCATATATCAGCTGAACAACTTTGTTATAGAGAAATCCAAATGTGTAGTTGCTCAAAACAAGGCTAACAAAGTACTTGGGTTCATACAAGGGAGTGTTAGTTATAAAACTAGAAAAGACATCCTGAAACTATATCTTGAGCTTGTGAAACCTCGCTAGGATTACACAGTTCAATTCTTTTCACCGTATTACAGAATTGATATAGAATCCCGAGAAAGAATTCAGAGGAGAATGACAAGACTAATCCTTGGCATTAGGAACCTCGAGTACAGAGACAGGTTAAAGCATCTTAATTTGCACTCCCTTGAGAAACGTGGAGTGAGGGGGGATATGATAGAGGTGTATAAATGGAAGTTAGGGATAAACAAATGGGACATAACACAAGTACTCAAACTATCCAACCTAGAGCGAACTCGTAACAATGGTTTTAAATTAGACAAATTTAGATTTAGGAGCAAAATAGGTAAACATTGGTTTGAAAATAGAGTAGTGAATGAATGGAACAAGTTACCAAACATTATTATTGACTCGAATACGATGGATAACTTCAAACATAGTTTGGATTGATATATGAGCATAAAGAAGGCAAAGAGGGACTACGAAATCAGGATAGCAAGAGTATCCAAGGTGAATCCCAAGGGATTTTTCCAGGTATATAGGACAAAGGTCAAGGATAAAATGGGGCCTTTAAAGTCAGAGAGAGGGGAAGTGAACGATGATAGTGAGAAAATAAGCAAAACATTAAACAGCTTCCTCTTGTCAATTTTCACTGAAGAAATTCACGAGGAAATGCCAGAGGTAAAACAGATATTTAAGGGAAATGAAGAAGAGAAGTTAAAGAATATCACAATCAGAAAAGATGATGTTCTTAAGAAGATAAATAAATTAAAGAAGACAAAATCCCCAGGGCCTGATGAAAATTTCCCTCGAGTTTTGAAAGGGTGTAAGGAACAGATTAGCGGACCCGTCATAAATTTATTTACGAAATCATTAGACACGGAAGTTGTGCCAGACTTGTGGAAACAGGCAAATGTATTACCCATATTAAAAAAGGGACACAGATCATCAGCGTCAGATTACCGGCCGATTAGTTTGACGTGAGTAGTGGGGAAATTTCTTGAATCAATTATAGCCAGTAGCATCCGATCGCATTTAGATAAAAACAAATTAATCTACGACTCTCAACATGGATTTACAAAGAGAAAAATCTTGTCTAACAAATTCTGGCGACGTTTTTATAGGAAAGTCTTCGGGGACTTTAACAAAGCGTTTGACAGAGTACCGTATCAGAGGCTTCAGAGAAAAGTTAAGGCTCATTGTATTGAGGGGAAAGTCTTAAATTGGATAAAATCATGGCTCACCGATAGAACACAAAGGGTCAGCGTAGATTGTGTTAAATCTGAGTGGGGCTGTGTAACCAGTGGAGTTCCCCAGGGGTCAGTACTGGGCCCACTCTTGTTCATAATCTACATAAACGATCTAGATACTGGTATCAGCAGTGACATAAGCAAGTTTGCACTACAGGAGGAGTTAAATAAACTGGAGGTGTGGTAAGAATAATGGCAAATTAAATTCAACACCAGCAAGTGCAGCGTACTTAATATTGGAAGAACAAATACTGTCAATGTATACAGCCTTAATAACATCAACCTAGAGAAGTCGACTTGTGAAAAAGACTTAGGGGTACTTGTAAGCCCGGACCTACGGCCTAGTAAACAGTGCGTTAATGTTTGAAATAAGGCAAACAGAGTATTAGGTTTTATATCTAGAAGTGCAAGTAATAAGAGTGCGGAGGTCATATTGCAACTATATATTGCGCTAGTCAGGCCGCACCTCGATTATGCTGCTCAGTTCTGGTGCTCGTATTATAGAATGGACAAGTGATCGTGGTCCCTTCGTGCCTGTTGGAGAGTCCGGTGGTGCAGTTTACCGAGGCGTGAAAGTTTGAATGCTGGTGCTTGGCTGGCGTGCATCCGTTGTCCGGCTGACAGCGTACAGGGACATCATATTCCACATGGTCGTGGTTGCTATAATCGTGGTCGTGGTTGTTATAATCATGGTCGTGGTGTTATAATCATGGTCGTGCTTGTTATAATCATGGTCGTGCTTGTTATAATCATGTTCCTGGTTGTTATAATCATGGTCATGGTTGTTATGATCATAGTCGTGGTTGTTATGATTATGGTTGTGGTTGTTATAATCATGGTCGTGGTTGTTATAATCATGGTCGTGGTTGTTATAATCATGGTCGTGGTTGTTATAATCATGGTCGTGGTTGTTATAATCATGGTCGTGGTTGTTATAATCATGTTCGTGGTTGTTATAATCATGGTCGTGATTGTTACAATAAGGGTCGTACCTGAGACTAACACAGGTAGAATAAACCCCACACCTAATCTTTAATCTCAATAAACACAGATTAACCTCACCTGATCAACAGGATTAGAGACCATTAGGATTGTACCACCAATACCGATACATTTCACACTGGATTAATAATAAAACATTTCCAATAGCTGATGTCTTACGGATACTGTAAGCATCTAGTATACTATAGGAAGGAATAGAATAAAGGTTAGAATAATTAGTGAAAGAAATATTCGCCATAAGGAGAGGCTAAAAAAAAATTATTATGAATCATCGATGATCATTCCGAGATAAATTATATTATGAAGAGAAGTGACCTTGATTCTGGTTAGATTAGTCACCATAGATGTTCTTTCCGCGCGAGGGTGTTAGTTTTCAATGCGTCTTATTATTTACGCTGGTGGATGTAAGACCACCTACCCTCACTGACGCAGGTATGGGCAATTTGGTGTTATTCTTGTTTATAAATGCCTTCTAATCTGTCTCAAGTCTATCCGTCCTGCTTATTGCCATCCCCACTGTCTGTTCGTCTGCGTGGTGTTTGACTGTAAGCCCGTCTGTTCTCTTTGTGTCGTCAAATCTGTCTGTCTTATCCGTTGTTGGCGTGTGTCTGCCTGTTTGTCTAATGTGAACCAGTCAGTCAGCTGTCAACCTGCTTGTCTGTCTGTCTGTCTGTCTGTCTATTTGTGCATGTATGAATCTGTCTATTTTTTTTCAACCTCCTGTCTGTTTCACTGTCTATATTCATCCAGTGTCTATTGTAGTCATGTCTGTCTGTCTGTATGTATGTGTCTGTATTATATGTTGTTTTTGTCTTTCATAAGTCTGTCTATCTGTCTGTCTTTCTGTGTGTCCTTGAATCTGTCTGTATTATGTCTTTTGTTTGTCCACTTCTCTCTCTCTCTCTCTCTCTTTCCATTTTTATCCGTACTATCTCTATCTTTATTTATATATCTCTATGTCTCTCCATTACACTACTCATCATATTTAGCACTTTTTCTTCCTTATTAAATAGGTGATTTTAATATGGTATTCTGAGAACTTTAAAAAACACATCCCTCCATCCATTCCTCCACCTCTCACTATCCCTCTCCCATCTCCTTTCCTCACTCGCCTCTTAAGGATAATAATTCTTCAGTCTCTCTTCTTCTCCCTTTCTATCTTCTCCATGCATTCCTGTTATTATCTTTTTATCTCTTCTCCTTTTCCATGTACAGTCAGCCACAGGAATAAGTATGCACTGTAGGCTCGTAAGTTCCGAAAATCAGCTCCTCCCACCTGTTATCTCTAACTATTTTCTGTTTCCCCGTCTTCATTCTTCTATATACTCATCTTCCTTCCTTTACTAATCCAAACAACATGAAAAAAAAGTAGGCTAAGAGAAAAAGTGGGGGGAGGAGGAGGGAGCCGTACGATAACTGTAATCGTCCAGCTGACAGCGTACAGCAACATCTTTTGCCAGCATAATTAAAAATGGTTCATTAATGCCTCCCTAAAGAAACCATCGACATGGGACCAGGTTTGTTCCACTCTACGATTTTTTTGCGATTTTTCCACCAAGTTTGATGAAAAACGATTGTGCTGTTTCGGCTGCCCAGAACTGACACACACACAGACAGACAGACAGACAGACGTCTAGTCCTATAGTATATTAGATATCAACTCACTGGAGGCGGTGCAGCGGAGAATGACAAAAATGATTCCGGGACTTAGATACCTTCCATATCAAGATAGATTAAAGAAACTAATCTTGCATTCCCTAGAAAGAAGAAGAGTGCGGGGAGATATTATAGAAGTTTTTAAGTGGGTGAAAGGAATTAATAAAGGAAATATAGATAAGGTTTGTATAACATCCAAGCAGGATAGGACTCGTAGTAATGGATTTAAGTTGGATAAGTTTATGGTTGGGAGGGAGATAGGAAGGAACTGGTTCACAAATAGGGTGGTAGATGAATGGAACAAGCTTAACAACTTTGTAGTAAGTGCTGGCATGCTGGAAAGTTTTAAAAGGAAGGTAGATAGATTCATGGAGGATAGAGAGTGGTAGTAACTCTCGACAGGAGCTGCCATGCACAGGCCAACCGGCCTATTGCAGACTCCTTATTTTCTTATGTTCTTCTTATGTGTAAATGGGACAGCCCAGTATGGGCCAATAGGCCCACTGCAGTTTCCTCCATTTTTATGTTCCTATGTTCTTATGTTCTTATAACACTATGGTCTGCAGTCAAATAATAAGGGACCTTCATTTACACATTGTGAAGTGAAATTTGTTTCTATTATGTATTGTATGGACACTTACATGTAATATTCTTGTATATATTCAGGGCTTATTAACGATCACAATCCAGAGCTCAGGACACCTCCATTAAGATATACCAGATAGAGGCACTAACTGGACACTCACGGTGCCACAAACACTGCAGTAGTATTACTCCGACTACCAGCTTTAAAAGACTTATTACCTGTCAACATTACCTTTGTGATACAACTTGCTGATATTTCAATTAGTGCAACTTTGCTTTAACATGAAGTTCTTTCTTACGGCATTAATGGTAATACAGTGGAGAGTGGAGACGGTTAATAAGCAGAGGTCCTTCTGCTTTATACACCTTGGGTGGGATTCCATCAGACCCTGAGGCTTTGTTATTTTTCATCTGCTTGATGGCAGTAGCTACCTCTTCCAGGAATGGAGGGTAGCTGAGGTGGGTCAGCTCTGGATGCTGAGGGACCAGCTGGGAAGTCAGGACATCCACTTCAATGTTTCGTTTGAGCAGTGAATGGTAGTGCTCTTTCCAGTGCTTAAGGAGGCCTTCATCGTCTTTAATTATCGAGTTACCATTGGTTGAGCGAAAGGGGGGGCCTGTGCCACGAGTGATTGGACCATAAAATGTTTTGATGATGTTGCAAAATTCAAGCATCTTGTGCTGATCTGCAAATTTTTGTGTTTCAAATCTTTTTTTTTTAACCAGTTATTCTTTAGTTTGTGAAATTCCCAAAGGGAAACCGCTTTTTTCTTGCCGAAGGTATCAGCTTTTGTCCGAGACTGAGGGTTGTTCTGTCAGTCAGCTAAAGCAGCACATTTATCATTGATGAGTACATTGAATGTTGGGTCATTTTCATCAAACCAGTCCTGGTGTATTCTTTCGATCTGGCCGAGGGTCTCTCTGCAGGGGTTTGTTATGACAGTCTTGAGAATATCCCATTCGGCACTGGGAATTGGGTTGTTCATTGTCGGGTTGTTTATCAGCCCTTGTTCGAGCTGCTCTCTGAAAGCATGTACGACCACTGGATCCTCCAGACGCTTTAAAACCCTTTCTAGAGGCTTATTGCCTTCGCCGTTTTGGGGTGGTGTGAAGTGCGAGCTTTGCTCTGATGAGCCAATGATCAGTGTCGCAGTGGTTTGAGCCACACATGGCACGGGTGTTGAGAACATCTCGGCTATTTCTTTCTCTGACTATAATGTAGTCAATCAGATGCCATGTTTGGATCATGGGTGTTGCCACGATCGCTTGAACTAGGCAGCCTGCCTAAGCAAGGTATTGCTGATAGTGAGGTTGTGTGCAGCACACTTGCTGAGGAGGAGTAGGCCGTTCTGATTACACTTGCCTAGTCCATTTCTCCCTATGGTTCCCTGCCGAATGTCAGCATCTATACGAACTCTGGTATTGAGGTCACCAAGGAGCACAATCTTAACTTCTCTGGGGATAGAGGTTAGCACTCTGTCTAGGTCGGCGTAATAGGCTTTCTTGGTGTCATCCTCTGCATTCAGTGTTGGGGCGTATGCATTAATAAAAAAGGCATTACGTGAGAGATTCAGTGAAACTCTGAGCATCATGAGACGCTCGTTTATCCCAATAGGAATTTCAGTTATCCTGTGCAGGATGCGTTGGCGGATGGCAAAGCCAGCTCCATAAATGAGGTTTCTCTCTGCAGCAGGCTTAACCTTCCAGAAGAAGGTATAGCCAGACCCACGTTCTGTGAGTTGACCCTCGTCTGAGAGCCAGGACTAACTAATGGCTGCTATGTCGATGTTATACCAAGCCAGCTTTTTTGCCACAAGGGCAGTTCTTCTTTCAGGACGCTCATTTGTGCTAGTAACCAGAAGGGTCCTGACATTCCATGCAGCGACCATAAGAGGTTGTACAGTTTGTTTTTGTTTGGATCTGTGATTTTGATTATGTTTTCGACTGCATAAGGATGACCTTACTGGGTGCCGTTACCCAGTCAGGTTTTTTTTTTTAGGCAGGCTATGTTTACGGCACCTTTTCTAGCCCCCTCCCCATGTGGGATGAGCAGAGTGACTCCTCAAAAGGGCTGCTCAGTCGCACAGACAGGACCGGATGGCATTGCTGCCTGGATCTCAGTGCATAAACGACCATCTTATCTGTGCCGCCCATGTGCATAGTTGTGACTAGAGACTCCTGGCAATCATCCTTACTGTCCCCGTCTCCACTCGTCCGTCGCCATATCACTTTTGGGGGTAGAGGGGTTTTGATGATGATGAGAGATATCATGAGCTGGAAGATGGCTGCGTGTGAGTTGATTTATATGGTGGGGCAGGAACGCAAGCTGCAACCACACATCTTGGCTCTCCCTTTTCCTGATCCTGTGGTGCAAGTGTTGCAAATGACTGGGGAGAGGGAGAGTTGCAATGGACTACCGATAGCCCAGTTTGTTGGGTTTCGCCTTAGAAGCCTGTCTATCATGCATTGCCTTCATCCGCTGGTGTAGTCGTTGGGTTCCCATGGGGGTCACCTCTTCCGCCTATACCGCCGTTGGAGTCTTGTTGGAGCTCTGTAAGCATGTCTGCCTAATGCGGGGCTTCACCGCAGATTTTTCGTTCTGGGTTTACTCCTGTAGCCTTATACCTGTCGAGGTTAATCTGCAAGGCAGTGGGGCAATGGTTGGAAGGCGCCAGGACGTGTCCACATGCCAGTGGGTCTATGCACCTCTCCTCTAGTGCCCACTGGTACTCCGAGATCCCCTGCTTGTCTATCCTGGGTCCACGAGGCACCAAGTTACCGTGTGTTGCCACGAGGCGGCACAGCAGGAGTCTTGATGGTGAAGAGGCTGTGTACTGGCAGGGAAGACTTATGCAAGTTGCTTCCCTGTTCGCCACGAGGGCTAGCCAGCGGCGGTAGCTGAAACCGAGTGGGTGCAAGCATTGCCTGCACCTTAACACTGACATAATGCTGCCACACTTGACGCATTGCACCACCCTGTGCACACACACACACACACACACACACACACACACTCAGACACACACACACATATAGTGAATCCAATGCACAATGCTGGGAAAATTATCTCCCTTAAATGGCAACCTCAATCAATAGATCTTTAAATATCTTTACGATCAAATCCTTATACTATTTAATATTCGGCAAAACCTCAACCTGTATATAACATCGATGATTATGCAGGGAAACAAATAAATGTCTTCACCAACATTCATAAACAAGTGAGTCTGTAGAAAGGCTGTTTGAATAGGCCTAGCTGTTTCAGTGATTTCTGGACGTGTTGGTTGAGACAGTGGTACATAGGAAAAGTTTTTTTTTCCGTGGGAATAGTTCACTAACTCCGCTAGACTTCACTAACTAGTGGTAATTAAGATAATTAGATATATTGCACTATGTTTTCACCATTTGGGGTGTTTGGTGGAATTCATATAAACACCAGTTTTGAAAAATACACTTCTGTATTCACACATGCAAAACAACGATAGATGTAACATCTGGTCTGTGGTAAGCTAAACGATGACATGTGTGTATGTCCAAACAGTAAAAGCGTATTGGTTCACTGGTGTGCGATTTCTGTATGGCGTCTTCCAGTGTCCCGAAGTCACACCACAGGACATGATGCCAGAGATCCTTCTAGAAGTTTTTGGCAGATTCTTGTTGTATAGGACTTAGGTTTATATGTGACTATGCATCGTTCTATGCATCATTCTGATTATAAGAGATCCGTTACAATATTATTTTAACATAAATGGTAAATTTAGTAATGTTATTTTACACCTACTCTCTAACTTACTATATATTAAGTTTTATTATATCTATAGGTTTCATCAGCAATGCCTTATTTGATAACACGAGTTCCGTAAGACATTATTTGGTCTTGCAAGGCTTACAGGAGGGAGCCACTTGGTTTACACGTAAACACCCAGCAGCCTCACGTGCTGAAATTATGTACAAACACAATGGGAAAATTAAATTTGTCACCATATAAATAAGTGATGTGATAGTGGATAAAATGCCCGAAGAAGTGTCTAAACTCGCATCAAAATTTACGGGATGGAAACAAATTCACACTAATGGATCTAAACACTAACCCTGAAGACATAATCCATGAATATATAATAAAGAAGTGGGGAAAAGAGTTGTTAGGAATCCCTAAAAGTAATGAAACACTGCCTACCCAACTGACACAAAATGCAATGCAAACACTACGTACACATCACAAGCAGCATATAGCATATAATACTTATCGTCAAGACTATATGCTCTTCTGAGAAGATAGATTAAACATGATCATCCCATCTTCCAGACGATGGCTTAAATAATACTTCTACTACTGGTGTGCTGTGGGATAGCAGTACTGCTTCACCTTCGGAAGTGATGAGACCCTGAGCTCTGGTAGCTGGTGGTGGAGGATGTCATCTCTGTTCAATATCAACTGTATGGTCTGATGAGAATCCTGTCTCAAATAAGAACAATAACAGCGTAAATTAAGAATGAGTTGTACAAGTCGAGTTCACCCAAGAAACATATAGAAATCTCTGTAAGGGCGGTAACGAGCTGGATGGTTGTCCGCCGCTCGTTTGCTTGTTAGCCGCCCCACTTAGAGGGGGAGGGGGGGGTAGGCGGAGGTGAGAAGGTCGCTGCTGCTTCGTCACACATCAGACACTACCCAGCCAGCCTCATCTGAGGCTCCCAGGGCTCGTGGGCTGATTCCCCAGTCCTTCACTATTCGGCTGTCAATCTCCGGACACCCACTTAAGCTACTACCGCGGCTGCCACGTCCTCGCCACTTCCTCCACGCCCTGTCCACCGTCCGTGTTCTGGCGTCTCTCCTGTGTGGCAAGACATCGCCCACCAACGTCGGCGCCAAGTGAGGAAGGCGCCCTGGACCTTCCCCCTGAGAGTGGACCACGGCGTTAACGGAACATTCCACCGGGATGCAGCCGTAGGAAATATCTGTACTTTGTTTGACTCCCTTAATTGTTTGACTCCCGTAATTGTTTGACTTCCTTAATTGTTTGACTCCAGTAATTGTTTATTTAATATTTGTGTGAATGGTGTCAACTATTGTGATTATTTTCGTAGTAAAGAGATATCAATCTCTAACGGTTGCTTGTTACCCCTTGGAAACCCATGGTTCTTGACTTTCCTTTTATAAGATCCTGACTAGGCTGGCAAGGGATTTATATCCCAAAGTCCAAGCCTTTACAATCTCTGACACCCTCCGGCAAACAACTATTCTTCAAACAAGCTGAGTGAACAATCTACTCGAGTTCCTTTTGAAATTTTGATGAACTACCAATTTCTTAGGAAAATATTAGATAGACGGCTCATAATCTTCGTCAAAAATGCAGATGATTTAACATCATGGCTTTAATATCTAACACATTCTTTGGTATAGCTATGGCTGAAGGTGTTCATAAACTCGTCAAACGATTAAACGCAGCCTCATAAGCAATTCCAATGCAAAACAATAATCAGACGCACGAACAGAGTTATAGAAGCTCTCAAATTTAAGCTTAAAGAGATTTTCAAGCACACTAATAAATTACAGGTATCATAAATGGACTTACACTTTTAATACCTACACTAGAACGTTATGTACTTTTTCCAAATACTTAAATTCAGCCAAAATATCTGTAGAATCATCGGCTACCACTAATGAGATATTAATTTCTGACTAGTGGATATAGGAATAGGATGTTTGAGTGGCAAATTAGTGCCTGTGAGTCCACTTTTTGAAGATTTGCATGTAGCTAAAAGTGGACTTCATCTAACTCTTTAGTTTGCCGATGAGCTAGATTAGTATTGCTATCCCCTGTGAACAGCAACTTTATTAATGAAGAAATACTAGGGCATATTCCTTTGAAATTTAAGAGAACATTTAATGCATAGCAACTAGAGCCTTTCCCTTTGGGGGTGAATAATACACCGCTGACAATTGACACACGTTCAAAGTTGATATAAGTTTCAGAAGATTTCACTATGGGTGCTATTACAACGCATGGTGTTCAAACGAAATGCTGGTTATACTGCTTACATTTATAAGTAATGTATGTCCAGCTTATGTTTTTGCATTTACACAAGCTTTCGAGGCTACACTCCAATATTGGATATATTAATTTGCCATGTACTGTATATCATAATAATGTACAATTCTTCTATGTTTCACACTAAACATGTGTGTCATAATAATTTACCAAGATGGGGGTAAACCTCTATTTGTAGTAAGTTATTACATAACACCAGACTATTGTGAGCTAAGCAGCTGGCTACTGCTTACATTGCGTTCCCATCAGCATCTTGCCTTCGTCCTTAATCTTTCCACAAATCTCTAAATTCTACAAACATTATTGAATGCACATTTTTGCCAACTCAGTAAGGTTTCAGATAAACTCAAATTTCTATCTTACATGAATGAGTCAAGGCTTTCATTCTATGTGAATTCACTTCATCTGTGCTTATTACCTAAATTACTTCTGCCTGGAATAACTGCCCCTATTATTTTCTTTATAATTATGTTTGTGGATCTTTATGTGTTGTTTTCGTGGACTCTCCTCAGAATGTGCTTTCCTCTCTCCCTCTCAAAAAAAGAAGAAGAGGGACAAAAGAAATCAGTCCCAAAGAGTTGCAGACTCACTTGTTTTGCTGCTATATATATATATATATATATATATATATATATATATATATATATATATATATATATATATATATATATATATATATATATATATATATATATATATATATATAAATTTTTTTTAATACGCTTAGGTAGCCTATGTATAGGTTTATAACCATGAAGATTCGGTATATGTGGTGTGGTGACCGAGTGGTATTATAGCACCATCTTACTATATATGTATAACAAACACCCCTATAAATTATTTTGCTTTTAATATACTTATTGTATTCCTCATATTACTTTGCAATTCCTTGCTTGACAACCCCGCCCTAAGCAGGGCCAAGAGGTCACTTACTTTGATCTTTATATTGCTTGCCTAATATTCCTTCCCACCGACACCAACCGCACCCTCTTTGACGTGAACTTATAGTTCCGTAACCTTACAAACTTGTAAAGTACTCTAGTATTACACAAATAAAGTAAAAGCACGAAGTTGTTTTAACAAGCCTATGCCACTTACAGTGTCTTTAAGTGAACAAATAACTTAAATTACAATAAGCCATAACTACTATGTACAATGATCAGGCCATAACACGTATTTTCCCTCAGAAACTGAAATTCGTAGGTTTATACCACTTCTTTACAGGTATTTATGAATTTGAGAGCAAAAGCTGTTACTCTGAAAGAATGAAATTGGCGTAAACTCAGGGCATCTTTGACTTAGTCCGTATTCTTTATTTCAATTTGGGTTCACCATTCCACAGACGCCGTAGGTTCTCCACCTCCCCCATGGTATCCTCAGTGCAATAGGTATTATAAATAACATTAATTTTGTTAAAGGTAATGCTTGAGTATCGTACAATTGTGGTGTTTTCAAACTTTACATTGTATTTAACGGTTAGTCGTTCCTCTTCTCTACAGGAAGAGGTATGCTTTGGATCAAGGGTGCCCAAAACGTCGATCGCGATCTAATAGTATATCGCAAAGCAATTTCTGGTAGACCGTGGGATGGATAGTAGCGGCGTAGTCTATCAACAGGGATCCTACAGCTACAGTATACATGGCACCACTACCAAGTGCACGACCCGTCCGTTAGTACAAAAAATTCCGATTTTTTTAACCCCATTATTGGTAGCAACATTCATGACATGTTTTGTCTTTGCATCTAGCAGTCATTTAGCAAGGACGAAAACTTTTAAATGATTTGGGGTAAGTTCTTCCCCATACCGTTCTTATATGTATGATTATGCATTGAGAATTATACAAGCACTCTCTCTCTCTCTCTCTCTCTCTCTCTCTCTCTCTCTCTCTCTCTCTCTCTCTCTCTCTCCTTCCTTTAAGACTCAAAATCCATCCTTTGTCTATTAGATAATTTTTTTTTTTAGTATATCACGTTTGGATAACAATGGAAAAAGCAGATCCAGTCACACGAGAATCTGTCCACACCTGCTTTGGATTGTCGCTTGTTTCTATGTACAGTAGACCTCATCTCTCCATCTCTTCAAAGGGTGGTGTGGGATAGTGACACTACACATCAAAGAATAAAACTCTCCTTGGGAGGAAAGCAAGATCCTTGAGATCATAAGCAGATGTATCCTAAAAGGTCGACTATTGGACAGTTTCATCAGGCAGGTTTGCTTTTCTCAGTCAGGAGGCTTCCGTGTACAAGACGAAGGACACCGCCCACACGAACTAGCTCCACTGCGTGTTCTATGAATCTCTCTGGGTAAATATGGGGGGTGGACGCAAGGTGTGGTGCACGAGTAACGCATTAGGGTGTGTCATAGGAGGGAAGATCAGCTAAAACTAATGGCCCATCACGTTTTTGGTAGATTTTAGTGTATAACAGAAAATAATTTCAGTTTCAATATTTTGCAAACTTTTGCTAGGTAAATTTTAGCGTGAAATTTATCGAAAATCTAACGTACAGCTGCATTAGTGCATTACAATTAAATAGTGAACATTGCTTTCTGACTTCATTCTTTAACAACACAACTAACAATATTTTTTTCTGTTTCAGATTCTGATGCATTTATAAGTTGATAATATTTGCGATGGCTGCTTGTGTCAGGACGAGGAACCAAAAATACAGCCATCTCAGTCACTATCTTGGGTCTGGGAGAGAGCTCCTGAAGTCGGAGTTGCCTACATTGAGAGATGCTTTGAGATACGGTGTTTTAATCAGGCAAATCAGTGAAAAGAACCAAAGAACTTACACAAACAAAGACATTGCCAGTGATATGACCAAAGCTGTCTTGGCACTGTACACTCTGGCTAACGCTCAGTTCAAGCCTCCAGTCATAACAAGTCAGAAGAAGATTAGTGAGAGACTGCTAGCCAGTTGGGAAAAGGCAAGAGATATCTCTCTTGGGAGAGGAAAACTTGCAGTTAAGGACAGCTTTGCCAAGCAACTGGACCAGTTATTTGACATAATTACTTGCAAGTGCCCAATTGTTCTCTGTCCTGAGTTTGGATGCGATCGTGACTGTAAATCCAGGCCCACATCTCCTGTATTTGCAAGCTGAACTGAAGATTCCTGTGATCGAACTGGCATTTGTCAAAGCACAGAGAGAGAAGACTGGCAGTATAGGGGCTCTCATGATTTCTAGCCAAGATATTCCGGAGTCCAAGAGACAGGAGGCTGCCACAGAGAGACAGAAGAGGAGAAGAGTTGCCGAGGAAAAGAGACTTGAGAAGGCCCAGGGTGAGGTAAAAAAGGCCGATGGTGGAGACAAGCTGATTCAGAGTTTAATGACTTCCCTATGGCTGATCCGAGTGCTGACCAGGAGAATGGTGATTTTGTCCCTAACCCAGAAAATATTGATCCCAAACCTTCCAGGCATAAGATTCGAAATAGGAAAGATATCCCGAGCATAGCTCTGGCCAGCATGCGACACCACACTGGTCTCAGAGAAACTGCAGAGATAGCAACAGCTGCCTGGATTGACGGTGGTTTGATAACACCTGATGATGTTCACCTGGTGATAGATCATAACAAAGTAAGGAGAGCTCAGGAGAAACTTGTCAGTAATCTAGAAGAGGAGTTTGATAAGGGGATAAGAGAAAATGGAATCAATTGTTCTTTGATGGGAGAAGGGATGACACTAAAGTGTTCATGAAAGTTGGAGATTCTGACAAGTTGTTCCCTGCCATGGTGAAGGAGGAACACTACTCCTGCTGCAGTGAACCAGGAGGGAAGTATTTGTGGCATTTCACTCCAGAGAAAGATGACATCAGGAAACCAGCTGAGATAGTGGCAGATAACATTGTGAACTGGCTCAGAGAGAGGAACGTAGACCAGACCCTGCAGGCCATTGGAGGGGACAGCACCAACACGAACACAGGGTGGCAAGGGGGGTCATACACGTGGATAGAGCGGAAGATTGGGAGGAAGCTGGTCTGGATTGTTTGTGACCTCCACACCAACGAGTTGCCACTCAGACATCTGATCCAGGAGCTGGATGGCAAGACTCTTTCAAACAACAGATGGTCTGGTCCTCTTGGCAAGATGCTGGACTCTGCCACTGAGTTAGAAATAAATCCGAGCTTTGAAAAATCACAGTTGGCCCTCCACTCGTTGAGCTTGCACATACTGTCATTGACGACCTGAGTACTGACCAGTACTATGGTTACATGATTTGCAGTGCCATCAAAACTGGGGTCATGCCTGATAGACTTGCTTACCTGCAGATAGGTCCAGTCTCACATTCTAGGTGGCTCACAACGGCTCTTAGGTTCTGCAGAATTTGGGTCGTCATAAACTGAAAGGGAACCAGTCACAACCTGAGACTTATTGTCCAATTCATCGTGAGTGTCTACTTGCCAAATTGGTTCAACAATTGCCGTTTCTCCTCAAGGTCCGAGGTATGTCTTTCCAGCTTGATTCTGAGGAGTCAGCCATGAAGGTTGTTCAGATTGTGGAGCAGACTGTGAGGAGATCTTCCTGGTATGCTCATCCCGAGGCAGTTCTGGCAGACAATGCTCTGCAGTAAGGATGAGGAGGAGAAGAGGGCAGTCAAAAGATCTTGATATGAGACTTAAGAGAGGATCTAGCATGACGAACTGGTGATTGGGCCTTCAGGTCAGGAAGACTCCTGAAGTCAATCTAGGTGCCAAGACCCCTCACTGATCAGATCTGGATAACATCCAGGCTGGCAGTGAGCCCCCTCTTACCTGCAGCCTCACCAATGTTCAAGTCAGAGCTTTCCTGGACAACCCCATGCATGTCCCTGCCTGGCCCTCGCACACCCAGAGTATTGAGCGTTGTGTACAGCAAGTGAGCGAGACCAGCAGTCACGTGTACAGCCAGGAGAGGAGGGAAGGCTACATCCGAGCTCAGGTGGTCAGCAGGGAGGTGATGAGTAGAAACAGAAGCAAGAAAGACATGTTCTCTATGGTGTGCAGCAACACCGGGTCGTAGTAGTAAAACCGGTTTTTGTATTTGATGATTTTGTTTTCTAAAGGAATATTAAATTTAATAAATGTGTCAAGATCATTCGTTTCACTATTCTGGATCATTTTCATCCTAATAAATTAACCTGATACATTTACTTTACTTTAAATAAGCTATTTAGTGGTGTTGGTAAAAGGGTGGGAATACTGAATTTTCATAAGATTTTAAGTTAAAATTTACCTAGCAAAAAATGAAACCTTTTCAAATCTGAAGATATCACGTGATTCTGCACATAGAACTACATCATTAATACCATGGGCCGATTTTTCAAACTCAAAAAAAAAAAAATTCGCCTCCGTATGACACCCCAGTAACGCATGTCCTCTATACAATACTCGACAACAACTCGTGATCGATGATGATCAAGTAGCTTTATACCATCGTTAGATATTGTGTTAGCTTTGCACCATCACTAGGCGTTGTGTTAGCTTTGCACGATCACCAAGTGTTGTATTAGCTTTGCACCATCAACAGGTGTTGTGTTACTTTGCACCATCACCAAGTGCTGTATTATCTTAGCACCATCACCAAGAGTTGTGTTAACTTTGCACCATCACCAGTGTTGTGTAAGCATTGCACCATCACTAAGTATTGTGTTAGCTTTGCACCATCTCCAGGTGTTACATTAGCTTTTCACCATCACTAGGTGTTGTGTAAGCTTTATACTATCAGCAGCTGTTGTGTTAGCTTTGCACCATCACCAAGTGTTGTATTAGCTTTGCACCATCACCAAGAGTTGTGTTAACTTTGCACCATCACCAGTGATCTGTTAGCATTGCACCATCACTAGGTATTGTGTTAGCTTTGCTCAATCTCCAGGTGTAACATTAGATTTTCACCATCACTAGGTGTTGTGTTAGATTTACACTATCAACAGCTGTTGTGTTAGCTTTGCACTATCTCTAGTGTTCTGTTAACTTCGCACTATCAGCAGTTGTTGTGGTAGCTTTACACCATCACCAATGTCGTGTTAGCTTTACACTATCAACAGCAGCTGTGTAAGCGTTGCACTATTACCAATGTTCTGTTAACTTTGTACTATCAGCAGTTGTTGTGTTAGCTTTGCACCATCACCAATGTTGTGTTAGCTTTACGTGGTCACCAGTGTTGTGTTAGCTTTGCACTATCAACAAATACCGTGCTAGCTTTACATCATAACCAGTGTTGTGTTAGCTTTACACTATTAACAGCTGTTGCGTTAGCTTTGCACCATCACCTATGTTCTGTTAACTTTGCACTATCAATAGCTGTTGTGCTAGCTTTGCACCCTCACCAGTGTCGTTTTAGCTTTACACTATCAACAGCTGCTGTGTTAGTTTGCACCATCATCAATGTTGGGTTAATTTTGTAATATCAGCAACTGTTGTGTTGGGTTTGCACCATCACCATGTGTTGTGGTATTAGCTTTGCACCATCACCAAGTGTTGTGTTGCTTTTTCACCATCACCAGGTTTTGTGTTAGCTTTGCACCATCACCAGGTTTTGTGATAGCTTTGCACTTTAGCCAGGTGGTGTGTTAGCTTTGCAACATGATCGAGTGTTGTATTACCTTTGCACCATCAACAGCTGTTGGGCTAGCTTTGCAAAACCACCGGTGTTCTGTTAACTTTGCCATATCAATAGCTGTTGTGTTAGCCTTGCACATAACCAGTGTTGTGTTAGCTTTGCACCATCACTATGTGTTGTATTATCTTTGCACCATCAGCAGGTGCTGTGTTAGCTTTACGCCATCACCAGGTGGTGTGTTAGCTTTCCACCATAACCAGGTGCTGTATTAGCTCTGCACTATCACCAAGTGTTGTTTTACCTTTACACCTTCACCAGTTTTGTGTTAGCTTTGCACCATCACTAGATATTGTGTTAGCTATACATATCCCTAGGGGTTGTGTTAGTTTTGCACCATCACCAGGTGTTCTGTTAGCTTTGCACCATCACCAGATTCTGTATTAGCTTTGCACCATTACCAAATAACGTGTTAGATTTGTACTATCACCAGTGTTGTGCTAGCTTTGCACCATCACTAGGAATTGTGTTAGTTTTGCACTATCAACAACTGTAGTGTAAGTTTTGCACCATCACCAGTGTTGTGTTAGCTTTTTACTTTCAACAGCTGTTATGTTAGATTTGCACCATCACCAGGTGTTGTGGTATTAGCTTTGCACCATCACCAAGTGCTGTGTTGGATTTTCACCATCACCAGGTTTTGTGTTAGCTTCGCACCATCACTTGGTGTTGTGATAGCTTTGCACTTTCGCCAAGTGTTGTGTTAGCTTTGCAACATCATCAACTGTTGTGTTAGCTTTGCACTATCAACAGCTGTTGTGATAGTTTTGCACCATCATTAATGGTGTGTTAATTTTGTACTATCAGCAGCTGCTCTGTTAACTTTGCACCTCACCAGGTGTTTTGGTATTAGCTTTGCACCTCACCAGGTGTTATGTTGGTTTTTCGCCATCACCAGGTTTTGTGTTAGCTTTGCACCAACCACCAGATGTTGTGATAGCTTTGCACTTTCGCCAGGTGTTGTGCTAGCTATGCAAAATCATCATGTGTTGCATTAGCTTTGCACCATCAACAGGTGTTGTGTTAGTTTTGCACCAACATCAGGTGTTGCAGTACCCTTTTCACCATCACAAGGTGTTGTATTAGCTTTGCACCATCAACAAGTGTTCTGTTAGCTTTGCACTAGCACCAGATTCTGTATTTGCTTTGCACCATCACCAAATATCGTATTAGCCTTGTACCATCACCAGTGTTGTGTTAGCTTCGCACCATCACTAGAAATTGTGTTAGCTATGCACTATCAACAACTGTTGTGCTAGTTTTGTCCCATCACCAGTTTTCTGTTAGCTTTACACTATCAACAGCTGTTGTGTTAGCTTCGCACCATCACCAGGCATTGTGTTAGCTTTGCAACATCATCAAGTGTTGTATTAGCTTTGCACCATCAACAGGTGTTGTGTTAGTTTTGCACCAACATCAGGTGTTGCAGTACCCTTTTCACCATCACAAGGTGTTGTATTGGCTTTGCACCATCAACAAGTGTTTTATTACCTTTGCACCATCACCAGGTGTTTTGTTAGCCTTGCACTATCACCAGGTGCTGTATTGGCTTTGCACCATCACCAAGTGTTAGTTAGCTTTGCTCCACCATCAGTGTTGTGTTAGCTTTGCCCCATCGCCAGGTGTTTATATTAGCTTTGCACCATCACTAGTGTTGTGTTACCTTTACACTATCAACAGCTGTTGTGCTAGCTTTGCACCATCACCAATGTTGTTTTAACTTTGTACTATCAGCAGCTGTTGTGTTAGCTTTGCGCCATCACCAGGTGTTGTGGTATTTGCTTTGCACCATCATCAAGTGTTGTGTTCGCTTTTCGCCATCACCAGGTTTTGTGTTAGCTTTGCACCAACATTAGGTGTTGCAGTACCTTTTTTTAGCATCACCAGCTGTTGTATTTGCTTTGCACCATCAACATGTGTTGTATTAGGTCTGCATCATCAACAGGTGTTGTCTTGGCTTTGAACCATCAACATGTATTGTATTAGTTTTGTACCAACAACAGGTGTTGTATTAGCTTTGTTCCATCAATAGGTGCTGTGTTAGCTTTGCACTATCACCAGGTGATGTGTTACCTATGCACCATTGCACCATAGCCAGGAGTTGTACTAACTTTGTACCATCAACAGGTGTTGTGTTCGCTGTGAAATATCACAAGACGTTGTATTCGCTTTGCACCATCAACAGGCGTTGCGTTACCTATGCACCATTTCCAGATGTTGTATTAGCTTTGCACCATGAGCAGGTGTTGCGTTACCTATGTACCATCAACAGGTGCTGCGTTACCTTTGCACCATCAACAGGTGTTGCGTTTCCCTTGCACCATCAATTGGTGTTCGCTTTGCACCATCACCAGGTATTGTATTAGCTTGACATCATTACCACTGAAACTGTGGCAAAAATGATGTCGACTGTCGTCTGACGTATGTTAGATCAGTATTTTCTTAAAATAAATAAATGATTTATGTTGCTTTGTAATGTTTTGTTATGATACTGTTAGCATAGTGCTTGCCCGTGACGTTGTATTATCTTACTAGTTCTCATATCTGGCTTTTCCACAATCTTTTCCACCAGACGTGCCCTCATGGGGTCCGGAAGTGAAGGGAGGTATCCAGGGTGTTCCACAGGGCACAGGCGGTGTTGGAAGCACCGGCGTGATCGACAAGACGCGGGTGAGACCAGGGGACGTGGTGTCTGCGCGCTGTATGATCGGTCGTTCAGACCCTCCCGCAGACATCACCTGGTCCCTCAACTCTGTGAGTCCCCCGCCTCACGCACGGGTTCGGCGTTTTCTCCAGGCAGACAAACACGGCCGAACTGTCCAAGTCTCGGTGAGTATTTCTAGTAATGATGTTGAGGTCGGAGTAAGTGGAAATGCCAGGAGAAACTGGGATATAAGGTAGAATTAGAGTTGTTAGTAATGAATAAAGGGATATCATAAAGAAACCGAAACTATCAGTGAGTAACAAAAAAAAAAGTAAATAAGAAGTCTCAGGGAAAGATTACAAGGATTTCGGAATATTGGAAAGTCATTTACACCCCCCCCCCCAAAAAAAAAGAAGTAATGAACCATATTTTACCTATCAGCCACTGAGGGAGACAAAATTAAGCAAATTTGCTGGGAACTCCATGTTGATTTTACCTTCAAGAAAAACATCTGCAGACATTACCAATCCCCCATATATATGTTCTACGATTATTTTTCTTCATGTAGGAATAATCGAACGGGTAACAATATCATAAATTAGTTTTTTTACTATTTAGTCTTCACTTTTGAAAGGAATATGTCTACAACAGACCTAGAAGACGGAGAAGATACGTGGCGTTCTATAGTAATTTACCTTTGTTTAGGAGGGATCAAGTGGACAAAATAGTTAACACATACAAACGACAAACTTTACATAAATCTCACTGATGACATAAGCCACGACAATGAAACTTCAGCCCTATGATGCCTGAAATGTAAGAAAATACAAAAAAGAGGACATCGGCACACAACAAAAGACGTCGAAAGGAGGGTTAAAAGGACGTCAGGAAACACTAGGAAACACGAGGAAGAAATGTTAAACACTAAAAAGAAAAAATGGCGTCGAGTAAGTAGAAGAGTGACAAAACGAAGGGTGTGGGGAACGGTGAGATGAGGTGGAAGTGTTGTATGATGTGTAGAGAAGATGATTAGTAGGACGAGGGGGAAAAGAGGAGACATGATGAATAATGCTAATGATAACATATATCACATTAAACTAATTCGACTAAAATTTCAAACTGATGGATCAAACCTCACAACCTAATCACAGTTTGAGGCAAGATTCTGCTACCTTATTTCAGATTAAAGACTTGAAGGTAAACTGAGAGAAATATTCCGACACTATTATTACACTTACAACACAGGAGTATCTATCTAATATCTAATATACTATCTAATATACTATTTAATATTCTATCTAATATCTAATATACTAGAGGAATAGCCGTGCGTGTGTCTGTTCTGGGTTGCCGAAACGGCACAATCATTCTTCATCAAACTTGGTGGAAAAATCGCAAAAAATTCGTAGAGTGGAACAAACCTGGTCCCATGTCGATGGTTTCTTTAGGAAGGCATTAATTAACCACTTTATTTACGCTGGAAAACGATGTCGCTGTACGCTGTCAGCCGGACGGCGCGAGAGCACTTCTCCAAATATTCTCTCCATTACTGTTTTGTCGAACTATATAGCGAACCGGGCACGAAGGCCCCACGATCACCTGTTTACTCTAAAAGAAGTTGCTGAGAGATCTTTAAGCAGTTCAAAATAATATCGAAGCAAAAATGATAAGACAAAAATAGGTCAGCTTATTTGACTCTCAATCGCTACATACTAACCAGTTCGAGCCTATAATCCATTTTAAGTTATGCATACTGTAATATGTAAAGATAAATTAAACCTAATTTTTTTCTGAATTTTGTTGCTATGATATATTTCGTCCCCTCAAAGAATTTACAAGAACTTCCCATTGTTAATTTATTATTAAGCTGACAAAGCTCTTTCGTAATATTTCTAAACTGAATTTGAAATGCTGTTTTGATAAGCATGGGCAATAGCGAAATGGAGTGAGAGAAAAGAATAAAAATTGTACTTGTGTGACATTTATGTGTAAATGTATAGTCTCTTTAATATCCATTAAATTCAAAGCAGGGACACAAACTATTAATATTCCTTCATACAATCAAAATTTCCGAAGTGTCCATTAATCATACAGTAGAAACTATGGTCCGCGAGCTTCATTTAAATACTGATTTACCAACCAGACAACATTTGAAGAATTCGTCTACAATCTACTCCTTTCTTTGTTCATAAATTAAGGAATTACTCTATTTTTCAGCGATACAAAATGGCCCGGTCATTCAAACCAATGTTACCGCCTCAAGGTTGTGACAAACTTTACAAACACGAAGGACACCAACAGAATAACACACTCGCACAATTGATGGTTTACATTGAAAACTATATTACAAATTCATGAGTTATCATGGTTGATGTTAATAAAGGTAATTATATCAACGCCATTCAATGATAAAATTTTCCGCTTTACTGTACAGGCAGCCAAAGATCCACCCTGGCTTAAAGAACTCTCAATTTCATCTGGTAATGGAGATTGTGATTGGTGGATCTATTTTCGGCTCTATCACTTTCAGGATAAATAAAAACAATTACAAAGTAGATTTTTTATAATAATGAACTTCATTGAAGAAATTATATTAATGAATCGGCAACTCAACTACAATGAGGGCTGCCACAAGATTCTCAGATCAAACTTTCTTCATTATTTAAGCAAATATACGGACATTTGGAAACTTCTCATGATCTTAAATAACAATGAATAGTTTATTTTTATATAAATTCTACCTTCAGATTGTTAAATATTTATCCTGGCAGTGATACAACCGAAAATAGATCCACCAATCACAATGACCTTTGCATACAACCTTACTTTACCAAGTATTGCCAGGTAAAATTGTCAGTACGGGATCCACTGTACAGTAATGGCGAGGTTCAGGATACTCATCGATTAAACTTACTAACTTACTGGTGAGATAAAGCTGACAATAGGATTTGGGTAAATCTGACTCTCCTTAACGTTCTCCTAACAATGCTTCCTCAGGAGCTGGAGGTTGAGGTGCGGGAAGCGTGGCTGCGGCGCGGAGCCTTGACGCTGAGCTGCCGGGTGCAGGTATCCACCATCTACGACAAGACAGTCAACATCACCTTCATCCATGCCGACCACCCACAGCCCCAAGGCTTTGGTTGGTTCTCCTCAGGTGAGTCATGTTACCTGTGTGTTCGTTGTCACCTGTGTTTGCGATCCCTGTGCGTTCGTGGTCACCTTTTTTATGGGCATTAGCGCACCCAGGCACGGGTCATTGACCCATATCATGGCCTGGGGGACGAAAATATAATAATAATAATAATAATAATAATAATAATAATAATAATAATAATAATAATAATAATAATAATAATAATAATAAAAATTATTAATTAATAAATACAAATTATAATTATAATACAAAAATAAAATAATAATACGAATAATAATAAATAAAAGTTATAATAAAAAAATAAACTGAAATAATAATAATATTAATAATAATAAAAAAATAGGTAAATAATAAGTACAAGGATGAAACAATCAAGAGCGAGAAACGATATACTGTATGTATGTTGTGTTGTCAAAGTAAGAGGAGCAATTGAGATCCTGCAATGAAGCGGAATGACAGATCAGCAACCTGGGACTTGGTCACAATTTTCGTGATGCCATATGACAGAAGTATAAACCATCAGACAACACATTATGCTTCCAATATCTTCCCAGGTAGAGTACCACCTTGTTTGGTAGCTGCCTACTACACCTGTGTTGATGGTCACCTGTCTGTTGATGGTCACCTGTATGTTGATGGTCACCTGTGTGTTGATGATCACCTGTGTGTTGATGGTCACCTGTGTGTTGATGGTCACCTGTATGTTTATGGTCACCTGTGTGTTAATGGTCACCTTTGTGTTGATGGTCACCTGTATGTTAATGGTCACATGTGTGTTGGTGGTCTCCTGTGTGTTGGTGGTCGCCCCTGTGTTGGTGGTCAGCTATGTATTTGTGGTCACCTGTGTGTTGGTGGTCACCTGTATGTTGATGGTCCCCTGTGTGTCTGTGTGTTGATGGTCACCTGTGTGTTGATGGGCACCTATGTGTTGGTGGTCCCCTGTGTGTTGATGGTCACCTGTATGTTGAGTCATCAGTGTGTCTGTGTGCTGGTGGACACCTGTGTGTTGGTGGTCACCAGTGTATTGGTGGTCACCTGTGTGTTGGTGAACAACTAACTGCGTGTTGATGGTCACCTGTATGTTGATGGTCACCGGTATGTTGATGGACACCTCTGTGTTGAGGGTCTGCTGTGGTTGATGGTCACCTGTGGTTGATGTTCACCTGTGTGCTGATGGTCACCTGTGGTTGATGGTCACCTGTGTGTTGATGGTCACCTGTATGTTGATGGTCACCTCTGTGTTGATGGTCAGCTGTGGTTGATAATCACCTGTGGTTGATGTTCACCTGTATGTTGATGGTCACCTGTATGTTGATGGTCACCTATGTGTTGATGGTCACCTGTGTGTTGATGGCCACTTGTGTGTTGATGGTCATCTTTATGTTGATGGTCAGCTATATGTTGATGGTCACCTGTGTGTTGATGGTCACCTGCATGTTGATGGTCACCTGTATGTTAAAGGTCACCTGTATGTTGATAGTCACCTGTATGTTTATGGTCACCTCTGTGTTAATAGTCACCGGTATGTTGATGGTCACCTGTGTGTTGATGGCTGCCTATAAGTTGATGGTCACTTGTGTGTTGATGGTCATCTGTGTGTTGATGGTTACCAGTAAGTTGATTGTCACTTGTGTGTTGATGGTCATCTGTGTGTTGACGGTTACCTGTAAGTTGATGGTCACTTCTGTGTTGATGGTCAGGTGTGGATGATGGTCACCTGTGTGTTGATGGTCATCTGTATGTTGATAGTCACCTGTATGCGGATGGTCACTTGTGTGTTGATGGTTCTCTGTATATTGATGGTCACCTGTATGTTGATAGTCACCTGTATGCGGATGGTCACTTGTGTGTTGATGGTCACCTGTATGTTGATAGTCACCTTTATGTTGATGGTCACCTGTATGTTGATGGTCACCTGTATGTTGATAGTCACCTGTATGTTTATGGTCACCTCTGTGTTAATAGTCACCGGTATGTTGATGGTCACCTGTGTGTTGATGGCTGCCTATAAGTTGATGGTCACTTGTGTGTTGATGGTCACCTGTGTGATAGTCACCTGTTTGTTGATGGTCACCTGTATGTTGATAGTCACCTGTATATTGATGGTCACCTTTGTGTTAATAGTCACCGGTATGTTGATGGTCACCTGTGTGTTGACGGTTACCTGTAAGTTGATGGTCACTTCTGTGTTGATGGTCAGGTGTGGATGATGGTCACCTGTGTGTTGATGGTCATCTGTATGTTGATAGTCACCTGTATGTGGATGGTCACTTGTGTGTTGATGGATGTCTGTATATTGATGGTCACCTGTATGTTGATAGTCACCTTTATGTTGATGGTCACCTGTATGTTGATGGTCACCTGTATGTTGATGGTCGCCTTTGGTTGATGGTCACCTGTGTGTTGATGGTCATCTGTATGTTGATGGTTACGTGTGTGTTGATGGTCATCTGTGTGTTGATGGTCACCTGTATGTTGATGGTCGTCTGTATGTTGATGATCACCTGTATGTTGATGGTTACCTGTATGTTCATCACTTGTGTGGTGATAGTCACCTGTATGTTGATGATCACCTGTATGTCACATAGTCACTTCTGTGTTGATAGTCACCTGTATGTTGATGATCACCTGTACGTTGATGGTCACCTCTGTGTTAATAGTCACCGGTATGTTGATGGTCACCTGTGTGTTGATGGTTACCTGTAAGTTGATGGTCAATTGTGTGTTGATGATCAGTTGTGGTTGATGGTCACCTGTGTGTTGATGGTCATCTGTATGTTGATAGTCACCTGTATGTGGATGGTCACTTGTGTGTTGATGGTCGTCTGTATATTGATGGTCACCTGTATGTTGATAGTCACCTATATGTTGATGGTCACCTGTATGTTGATGGTCACCTGTATGTTGATGGTCACCTGTGGTTGATAGTCACTTGTGTATTGATGGTCATCTGTATATTGATGGTCATTTGCATGTTGATAGTCACCTGTATGTTGATAGTCACCTGTGTGTTGCTGGCCACTTGTGTATTGATAGTCATCTGAATGTTGATGGTCACTTGTGTGTTGATGGCCAACTGCATGTTGAAGGTCACCTGTATGTTGATGGACACCTGTATGTTGATAAGTCACTTCTGTCTTGATAGTCACCTGTATGTTGATGATCACCTCTGTGTTAATAATCACCGGTATGCTGATGGTCACCTGTGTGTTGATGATTACCTGTAAGTTTATGGTCACTTGTGTGTTGATGGTCACCTGTGGTTGATGGTCACCTGTGGTTGATGGTTACCTGTGTGTTGATGGTCACCTGTATGTTGATGGTCACTTGTGTATTGATGGTTACCTGTGTGTTGATGGTCACCTGTATGTTGATAGTCACCTGTATGTTGATGGTCACTTGTGTATTGATGGTCATCTGTATATTGATGGTCACCTATATGTTGATAGTCACCTGTATGTTGATGGTCACCTGTATGTTGATAGTCACCTATATGTGGATGGTCACTCGTGTGTTGATGGTCACCTGTATGTTGATGGTCACATGTGGTTGAGGGCCACCTGTGTGTTCATGGTCATCTGTATATTGATGGTCACCTGTATGTTGATAGTCTCCTGTATGTTGATGGTCACCTGTATGTTGATAGTCACCTACCTATATGTGGATGGTCACTCGTGTGTTGATGGTCACCTATATGTTGATAGTCACCAATATGTAGATGGTCAATCGTGTGTTGATGGTCACCTGTGTGTTAATAGTCACCTGTATGTTGATGGTCACCTGTGGTTGATGGTCACCTGTTAGTTGATGGTCACCTGTATGTTGATGGTCACTTGTGTGTTGATGGTCACCTGTGGCTGATGGTCACCTTTATTTTGATGGATACCTATATGTTAATAGTCACCTGTATGTTGATGGTCACTCGTGTGTTGATGGTCACCTGTGTGTTGATGGTCACTTGTGTGTTGATGGTTACCTGTGGTTGATGGTCACCTTTGTTTTGATGGACACCTATAAGTTGATGGTCACCTGTATGTTGATGGTCACCTGTATGTAGTTGGTTACCTGTATGTTGATGGTCACTTGTGTGTTGATGGTCACCTGTATGTAGTTGGTCTCCTCTGTGTTGATGGTCACTTGTGTGTTGATGGTCTCCTCTGTGTCGATGGTCACTTGTGTATTGATAGTCATCTGCATATTGATTGTCATCTGTATGTTGATGGTCACCTCTGTGTTGATGGTCAGCTGTGGTTGATGGTCACCTGTGGTTGATGATCACCTGTGTGGTGATGGCCACCTGCATGTTGATGGTCACTTCTGTGTTGATGGTCTCCTGTATATTGATGGACACCTAAATGTTGATGGTCACCTGTATGTTGATGGTCACCTGTGGTTGATGGTCACTTGTGTGTTGATGGTCATCTGTATATTGATGGTCACCTGTATGTTGATAGTCACCTGTATGTTGATTGTCACCTGTATGTTGATGTTCATTTGTGTGTTGATGGTCACCTGTGTGTTGAAGGTCATCTGTATATTGATGGTCACCTGTATGTTGATGGTTACTTGTGTGTTGATGGTCACGTGTGTGTTGATAGTCATCTGTATGTTGATGATCACCTGCATGTTGATGGTTACCTGCATGTTGAAGGTCACTTGTGTGTTGATGGTCACCTGCATGTTGATAGTCACCTGTATGTTAATGGTCACCTGTATGTTGATGGTCACCTGTATGTTGATAGTCACTTCTGTGTTGATAGTCACCTGTATGTTGATGATCACCTGTATGTTGATGGTCACCTGTATGTTGATAGTCACTTCTGTGTTGATAGTCACCTATATGTTGATGATCACCTGTATGTTGATGTTCACCTCTGTGTTAATAGTCACCGGTATGTTGATGTTCACCTGTGTGTTGATGGCTGCCTATAAGTTGATGGTCACTTGTGTGTTGATGGTCACCTGTGGTTGATGGTCACCTGTATATTGATGGTCACCTCTGTGTTGGTAGTCACCGGTATGTTGATGGTCACATGTGTGTTGATGGTTACCTGTAAGTTGATGGTCACTTGTGTGTTGATGGTCTCCTGTGGTTGATGGTCACCTGTGTGTTGAGGGTCATCTGTATGTTGATGATCACCTCTGTGTTAATAGTCTTTCTTATAATTTGATGAGTCCACCTGTATGTTGGTAAAAGTCCACCTATGTATTGGATGGTCACTCGTGTGTTGATGGTCACCTCCAACATGTTGATAGATCACATGTGGTTTGGGAGCCACCTGTGTGTTCATGGTCATCTGTATATTGATGGTCACCTGTATGTTGATAGTCTCCTGTGTGTTGATGGTCACCTGTATGTTGATAGTCACCTACCTATATGTGGATGGTCACTCGTGTTGATGGTCACCTATATGTTGATAGTCACCAATATGTAGATGGTCAATCGTGTGTTGATGGTCACCTGTGTGTTGTAGTCACCTGTATGTTGATGGTCACCTGTGGTTGATGGTCACCTGTTAGTTGATGGTCCTGCAACATGTTGATGGTCCTTGTGTGTTGATGGTCACCTGTGGCTGATGGTCCTGCCTATTTTGAGTAATTCTCTCTCTTCCTTAATCACCTATGTCTTATTAAGTCCTCGTCTGTGTTGATGGTCACCTGTGTTGATAGTCCTTGTGTGTTGATGGTTACCTGTGGTTGATGGTCACCTTTGTTTTGATGTGGACACCTATAAGTTGATGGTCACCTGTATGTTGATGGTCACCTATATATAGTTAGTTTACCTATATGTTGATGGTCCTTGTGTGTTGATGGTCACCTGTATGTAGTTGGTCTCACTCTGTGTTGATGGTCGCCTGTGTTGATTAGGTCTTCTCTGTGCTAATGAATCACTTGGCCATTCATAGTCATCTGTATTGATTGTCATCTGTATGTTGATGGTCCTCTGTGTTGATGGTCAGCTATGGTTGATGGTCTGTGGTTGATGATACCCTATGTGTGATGTACCTGCATGTTGATAGTCACTTCTGTGTTGGATGATGCTCCTGTATATTGATGGACACTAAATGTTGATGGTCACCTGTATGTTGATGGTCACCTGTGGTTGATGGTCCTTGTGTGTTGATGGTCATCTGTATATTGATGGTCACCTGTATGGTGATAGTCACCTGTACTGATGGTCACCTGTATGTTGATGGTCATTTGTGTGTTGATGGTCCACCTATGTGTTGAAGGTCATCTGTATATTGATGGTCACCTGTATGTTGATGGTCACTTGTGTTGATGGTCACGTGTGTGTTGATAGTCATCTCAACATGTTGATGATCACTTACTATTATGTTGATGGTTACCTGCATGTTGATGGTCACCTGTATTTGAAAGGTCACTTGTGTGTTGATGGTCTGCCATGTTGATAGTCACCTGTAATGGTCCTTACCTGTATGTTGATGGTCTCCTGTATGTTGATAGTCACTTCTGTGTTGATAGTCCTGTATGTTGATGATCACCTGTATGTTGATGGTCACCTGTATGTTGATAGTCACTTCTGTGTTGATAGTCACCTGTATGTTGATTGATCACCTGTACGTTGATGTTCCTCTGTGTTAATAGTCACCGGTATGTTGATAGTCACCTGTGTGTTGATGGCTGCCTATAAGTTGATGGTCACTTGTGTGGTGATGGTCTGCCTGTGGTTTGATGGTCACCTGTATATTGATGGTCACCTCTGTGTTGATAATCACCGGTATGTTGATGGGTCCATAATGTATTGATGGTTACCTGTAAGTTGATGTCCTTTGTGTGTTGATGGTCTCCTGTGGTTGATGGTCACCTGTGTGTTGAAGAGGTCATCTGTATGTTGATGATCCTCTGTGTTAATAATCACCTGTATGCTGATGGTCACCTGTGTGTTGATGATTACCTGTTAGTTGATGGTCACCTGTGGTTGATGGTCACCTGTGGTTGATGGTTACCTGTGTGTTGATGGTCTGCCTGTATGTTGAAGTAGTCCTGCCTGTATGTGGATGGTCACCTCTGTGTTGATGGTCAGCTGTGGTTGATGGTCAGCTGTGGTTGATGATCACCTGTGTGGTGATGGCCCTGCATGTTGATGGTCACTTCTGTGATGGTCTCTGTATATTGATGGACACCCTAAATGTTGATGGTGGTCACCTAACTATGAAGCAGTGGTCACCTGTGGTTGATGGTCACTTGTGTGTTGATGGTCTGCCTGTGGTTGATGGTTACCTGTGTGTTGATGATCACCTGTATGTTGATAGTCACCTGTATGTGGATGGTCACTTGTGTGTTGATGGTCACCTGTGTATTGATGGTCATCTGTATGTTGATAGTCACCTTATCTGTATTCGTTTCTTTGTCTTTTTTTACCACTAGTTTGGTCGTTCCTCGACTCACAATCCTCCATTGGGTTGTGTTTTCGTCAGACTCTCCCACGAGGCAGGGAAAGTCTGACGAAAGCACAAACCATTAGAGGATTGTGAGGAGAGACGCATAAACTGGATATAAAGAAGACAGGGAAATAATAGAGCCCCAGATTTTGGGGTCACTACTAAATTAATGACGAAGTCGATGATGCACCTAACGAAGTACATTAAATATATGTTTAAACGTTTGTGTTTTTCAACGTTCCAATTAATTAAATTTTTAATTTTACTGAAAGTTTTAGTTTTCATTTGAGGGCCTACAATGCTGTTAAGACGGCCCTGGGAGCAGTTCTGGATAGAGCTTTTTGTGTCAAAAAATAAAATAGGATGGGAGCGTGTTTGCCAGGAACTAGGGAAGGGATAGAGTTGACAAGATGGATAATATCTTATATGGTAATGGGGTGAGGAGCACCTTGATAAGTTCAAGGCAGCTATCGAACGTGTTAGTATGAATGGAAGGATCCCTATCATATAAGAACATAAGATCATATAAGCATCAAACTATGTTCAGCTATTCAGCGTATTCGAGGTTAATGATGATATTTGGTAACTTGTTCCGTTATCCACTCTCTTTTATTTTCCAAACCAGTGTTTACCTATTTCACGCCTAAATCTAAATTTTTCTAATTTAAAACCATTATTCTGAGTTCGCTACTGATTTGGATAGTTTGAGTACTGCCAATGTCCTTTTCTTTGCCTCACTTCCTTATACTTTCCTGTAAAGTGCCTGCTCTACATCTCTCGAGTGCAAATTAAGATACTTTAACTCTCTCTCTACTCAAGGTTCCTAATGCGGGATTAGTCTTGTCATTCTCCTCTGAATTCTTTCCAAGGATTCTATATCCATTCTATGTCACGGTGACCAGAACCCAGACTGCGTACTCCAGCTGTGGTCTCTGAGCAAGATAAGTTTAGGATGACCTCGCTAGTCTTGTAACTAACCTCCTTTGTATGAACCCAAGTACTTTATTAGCCTTGATTACGGCAAAAACACATTGTTTTACTGGCAAGGTTTCCTCATATCATTACTCCTAAATCTCTCTACTTGGTCGGATTTCTCTATGGCATCGTTGTTCTCTGGTATCTGGTTTCCCTGTTTATCTCTACTAAGTACTTTACATTTGTCACGTTAGTTTCATCTGCCATTTTTCAAACCATTCGAAAAATTTGTTTAGATCTTCGCGGGTATGCGAGGTCAGCTTTAATAACCGTCCTATTTGTCATCATAATTTACTTATGTTGCTGTCTGTACCGTATCTCATTAGTTATGTATATAATAAATAATAATGGTCAGTGCTAGGCCTTGGGGAACTCCTTACATGACGTTGCTCCGATGGGACTTAATTATAGATTAATGCTCACTCGCTGTTTCCTGTCCTGTAACCGCCTAATCCCATTTAAGGATGTTACCTTTGATGCCATGAGCTTCTACCTTTCTAATTAGTCTTTGTGGGGACTCTGTCGA
>NW_024735442.1:8252980-8329399 GCF_018991925.1 Homarus americanus | reverse complement strand
GCTTTTGTCTGTACCCCAGTGAGGATAGTGTCTTAGTATAAAATCGCAATGCTGTGAAACAAAATCTTAATATTTAATCTCAGTACCGAGCAAAAGTCACATCAATATTTTTTAACCAATACTTTAATATTTACCTTATAGTATTATGTCTTCCAACGAAGTAAATAACTGACGAAAACACAAGAGAACATAAAGTCGTCTAGCCTCCCTCGTCTTGTCACGATGGAGACTTGTGCAGAACTGAAGTGAATTGCTTGTAACTGGTGGATTGGTCGGCTGTACATGAACTGATATGACCCGACTCTATTCAGAGATAGTGAAGAAAACAAATTAAGTGAGATAGTAGTGACTAGTAACGATGTTAGTAAGCAAATAGACAAACTAAAGCCTAATAATTCACCTGGTCCCGATGAGATATTTGCCAGAGTATTAAAGGAATGTAAGGAAGAGCTTAGTATGCCCTTAGCAAAGTTGTTTAACATGTCATTCAGGTGTAGTACCAGAATGCTGGAGGATAGCGAATGTAATACCGATTTTCAAGAAGGGGATAGATCACTATCCCCTACCGCCCAATCAGTCTAACATCAATAGTAGGCAAATTGAAGCAATCATTTCAAACTCTATTTGAAATCACCTGAGAAGCACCGATTGATCAATGATTCCCAGCATGGCTTCACAAGCGGACGTTCTTGCCTAACTAATCTATTAACATTCTTTTCACAGTTGAATCGGTGGACGAGGGGCACAATTATGATGTGGTATATCTCGACTTTAGCAAAGCCTGACAGAGTTCCCCACGAAAGACTAATTAGAAAGGTAGAAGCTCATGGCATCAAAGGTGACATCCTTAAATGGATTAGGCGTGGTTACAGGACAGAAACAGTGAGTGAGCATTAACGGCACTAAGTCCCATTGAGCAACGTCACAAGTGGAGTTCCCCGGCTCAGTACTTGGACCATTATTATTTATTATATACATAAACGACATAGATATCGGCATTGACAACAACATAAGTAAATTTGCTGATGACACTAAAATAGGACATGTTATCAAATCTGACGAGGACTCGCAAAACTACAGGAAGATCTAAACAAATTTTTCGAATGGTCTGGAAAATGGCAGATGAAATTCAACGTCGACAAATGTAAAGTACTCAGTATAGGAGATGTAAACAGGGAAACCAGATACCAGATGAACAACGATGCCATAGAGAACCGATCGAGAGAGAGATTTAGGAGTAATGATAAGTAGGAACCTTAAGCCAAGTAAACAATGTGTTTTTGCTCATAACAAGGCTAATAAAGTACTTGGGTTCATACAAAGGAGTGTTAGTTACAAGACTAGCGAGGTCATCCTAAAACTGTATCTTGTCTCGTGAGACCACACCTGATTACGCAGTTCAGTTCTGGTCACCGTATTACAGAATGGATATAGAATCCTTGGAAAGAATTCAGAGGAGAATGACAAGACTAATCCCTGGCATTAGGAACCTTGAGTATAGAGACAGGTTAGCATCTTAATTTGCACTCTTGAGAGACGTAGAGCGAGGGCGACCTGATAGAGGTGTATAAGTGGAAGGCAGGGCTAAACAAAGGACGTTACAAAGGTACTCAAACTATCCAACCAGGAGCGAACTCGTAACAATGGTTTTAAATTAGACAAATTTAGATTTAGGCGTGAAATAGGTAAACACTGGTTTGGAAACAGAGTAGTGGATGAATGGAACAAGTTACCAATATCATCATTAACTCGAATACCTGAATTGCTTCAAACATAGGTTGGATGCTCATATGAGCAATAGGGGTTGGGTGTAAACGGACTGCCCAGTATGGGCCAATAGGCCCGCTGCAGTTTCTCCATTCTTATGTTCTTATGTTGACCCGAGACTGCATGGTTTTGCAGCTACTGAGACGTTAATCCTTCCCTTTGTATCGGCGGCAAGTTAATCCTCGTCGTGTCTGACCTAACACCTGACCCACACCACATGAGCTCACTGGCGTACTTGTTTGAAGTTGTTTCATTAATCCTCAACAGGTTACAGGTTGTGTGTGTAGCGGGGCATAGCAAGGGTGTAGCTCATGCTTTCCTGGTTTGCCTATCGGTATGGAACAATTTGTATCCCGCACTTGGTATTCTAATCGGCAACTCACGCGGAGTTCAGGTTGATCCATGTTTCAGTGAATGCTATTATATCATTTTTTTGGTACATACCAAGCGCCCGAATATCATCCATTTTGTTTCTCTCAAGTACTCTACTGTTCGTAGTAGACATATGTTGGTCGTATTCTGAGTCCTCCCTTTACCGCATTTAGTTTTTAAAACCTCTGTAATTTAGTTTCCTTTATTATCATTCCTAACACTATTTCCCGTAATCTTTTTACTTTGTTTACCCGCTCCCCACTGCAAAGTTTCCCCACCCCCGTGCCCATATGTTCCCTAGTAGTTTAAAGACTTGATAACTTTTGAACTGCCCTCTAGAGACTCCAGCCAGGGTTACACCCCATCCCAAGACAGGTGCACCCCACCTTCCTAGCATAAAGGTCCCTTCTGTCGTAGAAGTTGTCCCATCTGTCACATCGTTGACACCAACCGCCCTTGACAACCATTCACTGTTAACTCTCCTTCTAGGCAGGACACCGCATATGCGGTGTCCTGTCTAGAAGGAGAGTTGTCAAGAGCAGTTGGTGTCAACGTACATCTTGACAGATATTGCAAGTCAATATCAGACTCAGGGTTGGCATTGATTAATTAAATTTGATTTCATTACTTGATTAAATCAATGACTTCTTCGTAAAAAATTCATTATTATTTTTTTTCATAAAAAAACTAACGAGAAGGAAATTTGTAGGTTTATAATGGAATATCTTTGTATAACTTTGTGCTAGGATTTAAAGTCATGTCATTATAAAAAATTTTTATTATGATGTTTCTGTGAAATATATTAAGCTTTGAAATATGCTATCTTTAGGAACACTGGCAACTCAGTCTGGAGTCTCTGGACATGAACAGGAATATATCAGGGCTGTGGCTTTTAGCCTGAACCAACAGTGGACAGACAGGACATTAACAGGAATGTATCTGGGCTGTAGCTCTTAGCCTGAACCAACAGTGGACAGAGAGGACATGAACAGTATTCAGTATCCTGTACTAGAAAATATAAATCATGAAAAATATATAAATAATGAAAAACAAAATGAATAAAAAAATCGATTTATTACTAAAAATCAATGATTTTTTTTTAAATAAAACAAATCACCAACCCTGATATCAGTCTCATTCATGGACAACTGGGACAACTTTTATGGCAGAAGGGACCTTTTGCTATGAATGGGGTACATTTCTCTAAGGATGGGGTGGCAACCCTGGCTGGCACTTTCGAGAGGGCAGTTCATATGATGTCCAAGTCTATAAACTGGTAGGGGAACATGTGAGCACACGGATCGAGGAGAAATAGTGTTAGGGATGATGAAAAAGATAAATTAGGCAGGGAGTTAAAACTTAAACGTGACAAAGAGAGGACACAGATCACGACTAACTTAAATGTTTAATGTACAAACAGTAGAGGTATGAGAAATAAAATGGATGAAATCAGGGCATTGGTATGTACCGAAAAAATCGATATAATAGCATTAACCGAAATATGGATAAACGGATAGACCGATTGGGAGAGGAGGCAGGGTAGCAATCTATGTCGGATAATCAGAAGTATGTAATCAATAGGGAACTAAAAACTGAACTGAATGCAGAAACAGTTTGGTTAGAATTAACCGATGGTAAAGAAAAAATTAATAATAGGAGTAATATATAAACCTCCTAATCTTGATAGAGCTAATGAGCAACTTTTTTGAGATGAAATGCACACTGTGCAGGGTGTCCAGACATAGCCAAGTCTGTTTAGAAGGCAACTTTAACTATTGTCAAATAGACTGGACCGACAGTACGGGAACTAAGAATCCATGGATTTTCTTCAACAGTTCAGGACTGTTTCCTAAGTCAATATATCGCCGAACCCACCCAGGTAATAATAGTTCTATCAAAACAGATAAAACCTGGTAGGGAGCGAGCTAGCAAACAGTTATCACAAAGAAGCGAGAATTAAAGTAGAACTTAATTATCAGATGCAAAAAAAATCCACTAAAGTCCCAGATTTCAGAAGGGCAAACTTTGATAGGTTGAAAAGGCAGCTGAAAGAAGGGGTATTACATTTGGGGGTAAATTACATGACCTCACTTGAGGTTACCTCACACAATATACCCACAAAGGGCGACCTCACTTTACCTGGTGACCTGACAGCGATAACCTCACAAAATATGACGGTTGAGGATGACCTGATCACGAGATCTGAGGTTGACGAGTTCTACAACAATTTAAATAATAAGTTAATGCACAAAGGTGGAATATGTCATACATACAACATTGGCAAGTAGGGTTGAGATAAGATAAGCAAAGAGGAATAATGAGCTGAAGGTAGCAAGGAAGAAGATATCAAACCCAAAGGTTTTGTCAAAATGTAACAAACTAAAACACGATGAACCAATACAGTCAGATACCGGCGAGCTAATGGATAACGACGGAGAAATGAGCAATAATCTGAACAGATATTTTTCAACAGTTTTTACCACCGAAAATTTAAACATGATAGCCAAGACACCAACTATATACTGTACAGAAATAATGAAGAAATAGATTAAGCGGCATAGTTGTGACTAGTAGCAATGTTAAACAAATCGACAACCTAAAGACTAATAAGTCACCAGGTCCCGATGAGATATTTTCCAGAGTATTAAAGTAATTTACATTCCTTTAAAACTCTGGCAAAGTATGCCCTTAGCAAATTTATTTAACATATCATTACAAATGGGTGTAGCACCAGAATCCTGGAGATTAGAGACTGGGATACCGATTTTCAAGAAGGGAGATAGATCACTACCCTCTAACTGCGGTCCAATTAGTTTAACATCAATTGTGGGCAAATTGATGGAAGCAATAATTTCAAACTCTATTCGAAATCACCCTGAGAAATACAAGTTGATTAATGATTCCCAACATGGCTTCACAAGTGGATGTTTATATCTGACAAATCTATTAAAAAAATTTCAACTGCTTTTGAATCAGTGGATGACGGACACGATTATGATGTAGTATACCTCGATTTTAGCAAAGCCTTCGACAGAATCCCACCTGAAAAACGAATAGGAAAAGTGGAGGCTCATGGAATTGGAGGAGATATTCTAAAATGGATTTGGGCGTTGTTACTGGACATAGGAAAGAACGAGTAAACATAAACGGCACTAAATCCGATTGGGGTAACATCACTAGCGGAGTACACCAAAGCTCAATACTTGGACCATTACTAATTATTATATACATAAACGACATAGATATAAGCATAGACAGCAACATAAGTAAAGTTGCTGACGACACTAAAATAGGGCGTGTAATCAAATCTTAAAAGAAGTCCGTAAAACTACAGAAACATCTAAACAAAATTTCACATTGTCTGAAAAATGGCAAATGAAATTTAATGTGGACCAATGTAAGGTACTTAGTCTAGAAGAAGTAAACAGAGAAACTAGACATCAGATGAACAACGTTGTTAATGAGAAATCCGACTATGAGAAAGGAATAATGATAAGTAGGAATCTTAAACTAATATCGCCCAATAAAGCTGCTGCAGCCTCTATTCTTATATTTTTATGTTCTAATGTGTTGGTGGTCACCTGTGTGCTGATGGTCACATGTATGTTGATGGTCACCCGTGTGTTGGTGGTCACCTGTGTGTTGATGGCCATCTGTGTGTTAGTGGTCTCTTTTGTGTTGGTGGTCACTTCTGTGTTGGTGGTCACCTGTGTGTTGATGCTCACCTGTATGTTGATGGCCACCTGTGTGCTAGTAGTCACACATTTATTGGTGGTCACCTGTGTGTTGAAGGTCACCTGTATGTTGGTGGTCACCCATGTGTTGGAGATCACCTGTGTGTTGGTGGTCACTTGAGTGTTGGAGGTCACCTGTGTGTAGGGAATTCTAATTTTTACACCGAGGAAAAAAGTTGACAAATATCTTCATTAATTTAGTAGTCGTGCTGAACATAATCGAGTGACAGTGTGAAGTGATAATTTGGGCTACAGTAAGTGTGAAATGATGACAGTGTGGAGTGATATATAATGTGATGGGATAATGTTAAGGGACAGTGTGAAGGGAAGTTATAAGGGTCATTAGAATGAAGCATTATCGTGGCAGTGGCATAATCCTCTTCCACTAAATTATCCCCAGTTATATTAATGACCCCGGTGAGTGTATTCTGGCCCTTTAACCGATGATTCTTTATGGGTTAATGGATCTGGAACATGTATATTATATAGGGTTTTAGTAGAGAAACCCAATTGTCAGTTATCTATTAATTGAGGAACTATCTCAGATACAGTTCCAAGTGTATATCACCGTAACTTAATCACTGTTAAGATGAGGACGCAGGCTCTGTTAAATAGCTCTGCTAAGTAAGTCCTGTCGATGAGCTGTGAGTGATAATGAGTAGGGACCCATCGACGGAGAACGGAAATATATCCGACGTCCTCCCTAGAGGGAAGATGGAACCATCCACGATGGCTCTCAATAACGTCTTCCTCTAGTCAGGGATATCAAACTACTGCCGCAATAGGTGGCCAGAGAGCCGGCTACTTAATGCCTTAGCAAAGCACTAAGTGACGCGACTTCCCGTGGGCACGCCTTAATACGTGCTTTGAACATGCTACCTCATAGCTAGTGGAAAGTTACAGGGGATGATAGTTATACAAGTCAAACGTAATTAACCCATTCATATAAATACTTCTGCCTATAAGAGGGCTATTACATCGCTTGGTCACACCATCCAAGCTCCGTGAGGAATAAACTAAACTCGCAGAAAAACCCTATATATAAGCCTAACCATGTTACATGCATATGTGTGTAAACACTAAACTGGGGAAGCTGACACCTGAAGTTGAACAGCTACTCAAGCCGTAGCCTGCAATGCCTTATAGAGAGTATATTATGTACAATGGCAAAATTGGATGATTCTGACTTAAAAGATAAATATTACTGCCAATATCATCACAATAGTGGAAATCGTTAACTTGGGGAAGCAAATCCTGTAATAACATGGCAGAAATAATCTTCGCCTATTTTGTGTTTAAGAACGCACCTTCTTAGCAATGTACAACATTTGCTACTATAATCACGCTGGATGAATGAGTGTGTGGGGCTTGAGACTCTTCGACGAAACATTCATTTTTGCGGAGAGCAATGGTACTGAGCTGTGAAAGGTTCTCCCACGGTATGGCTGAAAATTTGTAGTCTGTGATTATATACTGTAGAACTATCATATTTGTATTTGAAAAGATGTTTCTATGATATCATTAAAATTAAAATAGAACTGTCATGCAGTTTGTAAAGATGTGTCTATGACATCATTAACATTAATATAAAACTATCATATTTGTAGTTTGAAAATTATTAACATTTTTATCCTTCCTGGGAAAAAGAATAAAATGTCCCCATCTTCAATGTCTAAGGGTTGAAAAATCATTTAGATACAAACCAAAAAAAAAAAAACTTTGTCCATCCATTTACAGGAAATTTATATAAATTTTATTTAAAATAATTAAAGCATCAATAGCTGAAAAGGTGAAAAATAAATATTGAAAATTATATTACATCAGTATATATTAAAATAAGTAAGGCACTTTTAATAATTCATATAACCTACACGATGTCTATCTGTGTGAAGGTATGTCGTTGAATATGTGAATATATATATATATATATATATATATATATATATATATATATATATATATATATATATATATATATATATATATATATATATATATATATATATATATATATATATATATATATATATATATATATATATATATATATATATATATATATATATATATATATATATATATATATATATATATATATGTAACCGGTCGGAATTACTGGACCTTTAATTCTCACTTAACTTGGGGTTTATTAAATATTATTAGATGGTAATTCCAGTGGAAGCTCCCCTTTGAGAAAAATCCCGAACCAGCACAAGAACACTTAAATCTGCTAAACAAAATGAATTGTCCGTGACCCGTGGAAGGATAGCATCTGTGACTGGGATGAATGAGACACACTGTAAAATTTTGACACTTATATTCCCTCCAACACTACAAACACAATCAATAAGGGTACACCAATATGCGGACCTCTTAACCTGAACTTAAAACACTACTCTGGGGAATAAAAGTTATACAAGATGTTGAAATTATTAGAAACTCAGGCAATGCCTCATTAGAAAACAATAAGTTTAAAGTATTAAGAAATGTTGTTTGCACACATGAAACAGGCCTTAAGGGCTTTCAACAAAATAATATCCAGCACTGAGAAAATGGTATTAAAAAAACAAGAAATAATAACTCTACAATGAAGAGGCCTTTAGGGCACTCAACAAAATTATATCACCCCCAACAGATGCACACTTCCTAACCTAACTTAACCACTACTCTGGGGAACAAAGGTTATACCTGAGATCGGAATTATAAAGAAAAATTAGATGCATTAAAGGAATTAAATCACAGTATCACTCCGGTTCCACTTACTGACACAAACAATCAAAAAACAATACTATCAAAATCATTTAGGAACTATTACTACACACGTCAAGATAATATCAGTAACTGAAAAATGGTATTAACTACACACAAAAATATTGTCACTATTATTGAGATGTTACTGGGTCCACCAATACCCGTGAACCATGCTCCACCCAACTCGACATACACCCGTAATAAGGGAGATATAATTTTCCTGTAGGTATCCCCTAGACTCCTGGTCTCAGTGTGTGACCATTTATTTACTCAGATAGCCTCAGTGTACTCTCAGTGCGTCCATGGGCGGGAAGAGAGAACGCCCGCAGGTGACCATGGCCAGTAGGTAATACTTCTAGCTGACCGAGGGCACGTGGTGTTGTGCACCCACGTGGTAAGAACTGATCACCCAATGCTGATGCTGGTCCTGTGTCGTTTTAGTTGTCGGGAGCACTCTTTCACTCAAGAGATCCTTTGCTACCCCACTAACCAGTGACAAGCCTACACTGATCGTTCGAACGGCGACAATCGCCAATCCTCAATCATCAACGGCAGTCTCAAACGGCAGTCAACTCTCGCATTCAAGTGGGTTCTGACGGAAACCCTGAAATGAACTCACTGTTAGCTCTTGTTAACTTTATCACTGCCCTATCTAAACCCTGTCTGAGATCGATTGAGACTTACTTGTTATACTGCAATAGCCCAACACAGGTGACTAGGCCACGTGACTTTTTCTGTGACGGACGTGCAGGGACGTCTTGTTGGTTCCGAATGCTTCCACGTGACTGAGAGCTAGCCAGCCTCGTGTCCTCTCAAGGCGTTAGCTTAGGCCTACGTGACATATTTTCCGCCTAACTGATAACTCCTTGGGACACCCGTAACATTATTCAGACTGATAAACTATCTATAATAATTTCAAATTCAATAATAGTCCCTTAACTTCATGAATCGCATCATTATTAATTCGGCAAATTACATTTAATATCATATAGGCCTTGAAAACTCAGTATCGCCAATGGCGCGGCGTTTGAAATTACACTGAAATTTCTGAATATTACAATGGACCCCCTAAAAAAGACAGCACTGTCCTCATGTGCTGAGAAAAGTATGCAACGACCCCCCTAAAAAATTGTTCTCAGAACCTGCACCTGACACCTGCAAGGTGCTAAATGCAGCATTTCCGTCTTCTCTTCTCTCTCCCGCTAACATATATATATATATATATATATATATATATATATATATATATATATATATATATATATATATATATATATATATATATATATATATATATATATATATATATATAATGTATACCTAGATACCTGTTCCTTGTAGGCTTGATTGAAGAATCCTTTCTAGAATTTCTTGAAAATGAGAAATTGTTGCCTCAATCCCGTAGACTTGCGTGTGTCATTCATAGGAGACACAGCTGATGTTAAGGCCGGTGACTGGGTCAATGTCCACGAAAATCCTGAGTACAGCAAACTGCTGCTCCCTGTCAGTGAACTCAAGGACTCTGGGGTTCACTGGGTACCTTAGTGCATCCGCCACACCATACCTCAGAATGCTGAGACCATCTCTCGTGGTCGGAGATGTGTCATCACTAGGGGGGTGCTGGTAACTGGGGGTTACTCACGCCATACGAAAGAATTTTTTTGACAGGATGTTGACTGATGAGTAGTCACAACAACTGCAGTCACGTCCTGTCACACCCTGGGCAGTGAACGAATTATTTGCAGAAACTTATGTTCACTTCAGCTCACAGGATTGCTGCCACAATTCAGCATCTATCAATAACTCCGTATTCGTTATCGATATAAAAAAAAATTGTACATCATCTTTGGATGACAAAATAAAAATCACTCAACGTATAACGTCTCACTAAGGGATATTATATAACGGTTTCTTTGTAGATCCGCTGCCACGTATATAACAATTCTTCTTCTTTACCAGTATGCCACAGTAATGGGAGAACATAATATCTCTACCTTTACCAACTGTGTATCTGTTGAGATGACTGTTAGTGTGATATAACAGTTACTTGTGAAACTGTCATATATGTAACAACCTTCCTGGGTTGTCAGCACTTGTAACAATCACTTGAGAAGCACCACTGTAGATTCTACGATTAGTTAGTTATGTAGTTCCACTGTGTATTACCGTAGGCTAATCACTGTAAATTATCTCAATGTAGCTATTGACATGTTAACATGAGATGGACGAGGGCTATGTTAAATAGTTCTGCTAAGTACATCCTGTCGATACGATAGGTGAGTGAGAATGAGTAGGGACCCATAGAGGGAGTACGGAAATATACGTACCTCCCTCGAGGGAACACGGAACCATTCACGATGGCTCTCAATAACGTCTTTCTCTAGTGAGTGATAATGAACTACTCGAACGCACTTTCTTTGCAAGATCATTCTGCGACGCTGGAATAGTGTTTCCGACAGCGACAAGAATCTTGTGAAGGATTCTGAGACGTTGTCACCGTATGAACTGATCTTGTGAAAGGTTCTGAACCGCTGCTACCTTATGATCTGATCTTGTGAAAGGTTATGAACCGCTGCCACCTTATATTCTGGACCCTTTAACCGTTGATTCCTTCTGGGTTTATGGGCTGGAACATGTATATTATATAGGGTTTTAGTAGCGAAACCCAATTGTCTGTTATCTATTTATTGAGGAACTATCTCAGATACAGTTCCAAGTGTATATCACTGTAACTTAATCACTGTAGTTATGAGTGTTAAGATGAGGACGGAGGCTATGTTAAATAGCTCTGCTAAGTAAGTCCTGTTGTTGAGTGGTGAGTGATAATGAGTAGGGACTCAGCGAGGGAGAACGGAAATATATCCGACGTCCTCCCTTGACGGAAGACGGAACCATCCACGATGGCTCTCAATAACGTCTTCCTCTAGTCAAGGATATCAAACTACTGCCGCAAGAGGTGGCCAGAGAGCCGGCTACTTAATGCCTTAGCTCAGCACTAAGTGACGCGACTTCCCGTGGGCATACCTTAACCGAGTTCTGAACATGCTACCTCATAGCTAGTGGAAAGTTACAGAGGGTAATAGAGTATATAAATAAAATGTAATTGTAAGCGCTTTCCGGGCGTTTAAAGGTTAATCTGACTCTTCACGTTAAACTCAAACGTTATAATTCGGTCAAACCTGTTGAATACAATTTATTTTAGTTTTCAGATAAATCATACATAGGCAATCATACATAAATGTTTAATCCAATGTATATTCACATAACAATCATAGCTACGTAATTAGTCTAATCTTAATACTTATAATGAGTACTTAATTTGCCATATGCAATGGACAAAGTCTGCCTGTGTAAACTTAAATACAAGTAAAACTTGCGTGTTGAAAGTCTCAAGACAAAACAGGTTAGGTGTTGCCTCTATGGTGAGGATAGCTACAGTGCCAGTCCCTGCCTGACGTCGCATGCCCAGCCCTGGCTGGCCAAATTTGCTGGGTCAGGCGTCTATACAGAATCACGCTCCCCTTACTACCACCCAACACCTCAACCTCCTCTGGGTCTCTCCATCTCCACCATCTCAATACTCTATATAGTATATACTGTATGCGGGCAGGCAGACCCAATAAACATGACATGACTTACAGCCTAACATAATGTTTGTTTATGTGTCATCCTACTCATTACTGCTTGCGGTAACACTACTCACTACTGCTTGCGGTAACACTACTCATTACTGGTTGCGGTAACACTACTCATTACTGGTTGCGGTAACACTACTCATTACTGCTTGCGGGAACACTACTCATTACTGCTTGCGGGAACACTACTCATTACTGCTTGCCGTAACACCCACTCCGTTGAGCGTTCATGCTTGAAACCAGGTCAGGCCTTTGATACTTAACTTTGTCACGTTCTTGTGACTATGCTGCCTTCAGGCTGGTGGTATTTAACTTTGTCACTTTCTTGTGACTATGCTGCCCTCAGGCTGCTGATACTTAACTTTGTCACGTTCTTGTGACTATGCTGCCCTCAGGCTGGTGGTATTTAACTTTGTTACTTTCTTATGACTGTTGCTGCCCTCAGGCTAGTAGTACTTGTCAGCTCCTTAACTTTGTCACGTTCTTGTGACTATGCTGCCCTTAGGCTGGTGGTATTTAACTGCGTTACTTTCTTTTCACTATTGATGCCCCCAGGCTAGTAGTACTTTTCAACTCCTTAGGACATTTTTGGCCACGTGAGTTTGATTATTGGGCACTTACTTATGCCTCCAATACGGTGACCCTATGTCTAGGTTTTTCATCTGATGGGCACGTGCGTTTCTCGTCTTTCATTCATTTATCAGGCCACGTTCGTGTGCCTTGTATTTTACTCATTTATCAGGGCACGTTCGTGTGCCTTGTATTTTACTCATTTATCAGGGCACGTTCGTGTGCCTTATATTTTGCTCATTTATCAGGGCACATTAGTGTGCTTTGTATTTTACTTATTTATCAGGGCACATTCGTGTGCCTTGTATTCTACTCATTTATCAGGGCACGTTCGTGTGCCTTATATTTTACTCATTTATCAGGGCACGTTCGCGTGCCTTGCATTTTACTCATTTATCAGGGCACATTAGTTTGCCTTGTATTTTACTCATTTAACAGGGCACGTTCGTGTGCCTTATATTTTGCTCATTTATCAGGGCACATTAGTGTGCCTTGTATTTTACTTATTTATCAAACCACGGTCGTGTGCCTTGTATTTTACTCATTTATCAGGGCACGTTCGTGTGCCTTGTATTTTACTCATTTATCAGGGCACATTCGTGTGCCTTGTATTTTACTTATTTATCAGGGCATGTTCGTGTGCCTCGTCTTATTGATTTCGTTACAGTCGACCTGGCACTCATTTTGCCCACTCTAACACTCGCATCTGGTATCATTACAAACTTTGCTTTGATATTTGGGTGATTTGCAAAGCGATATCACTTCCGTCAAATATTATTGCTAATTGTGTTCTGCACTTACGCTAGACAACAGTAATGACAATTGTTTTCATTCTCATATGCACTACACTGGGAGTGATTGAGCTCACTCGGACAAAATTATTTTCTTCACTAACAAGGTTTAAATATTATCGCCACGATAAATCTACTGGCGTTATTATCAGGGCACGTTCGTGACGCTAGGTACACACACACACACATACACACACACACACACACACACACATCCCTCGAGTGGTGTGTGTGTGTGTGTTGGTTAGCCGCACTGACGTTGACCCTGGCTTCTCCCTCCTAGCCGAGTGTTGACTGCTACACGGTAGACCATTCACGTTTGACTGTAAGCGCCTTCCGGGCGTTTAAAGGTTAATCAGACTCTTCACGTTAAACTCGAACGTTATAATTCGGTCAAACCTGTTGAATACAATTCATTTTAGTATTTCAGATAAATCATACATTGGCAATCATACATAAATGTTTAAGCCAATATATATTCACATAACAATCATAGTTATGTAATTAGTCTAATCTTAACACTTATAATGAGTACTTCATTTGCCATATTTCTGTGTTGTCACAATGATAACCTATGCAATGGACACAGTCTACCTGTGTAAACTTAAGTACAAGTAAAACTTACGTGTTGAAAGTCTCAAGACAAAACAGGTTAGGTGTTGCCTCTATGATGAGGATAGCTACAGTGCCAGTCCCGGCCTGACGTCGCATGCCCAGCCCTGGCTGGTCAAATTTGATGGGTCAGGCATCTATACACAAACAAGCTCCCCTTACTACCACCCAACACCTCAACCTCCTCTGGGTCTCTCCATCTCCACCATCTCAATACTCTATATACTGAATGCGAGCAGGCACACCCAATAAACATGACATGACTTACAGCCTAACATAATGTTTGCTTATGTGTCATCCTACTCATTACTGCTAGCGGTAACACTACTCATTACTGCTTGCGGTAACACTAATGAATCCATTTATATAATACTTCTGCCTGTAAGACATGGGCTATATAAGTGCCCTTCGTATGGATAACGTCCTGTGACACTGAATTCTATTATTGAGACGAAGGATGAAAAATCAGGGATTATTATTTTCTTAATTCTTTCAATTGAGTTTCGTGTTCTTAGTGATAGCCATATAGGTGTCCACACCGGAGGGATTCTAACACTTAAGGTAACAATAACCGATATGATTGCAGAAGACTCACCTCTTGTTAATTGTCCTCGGGTACAAAAGACAGACAACACAGGAGCCTAATTCTCTTTCCCTTAATCAGATATTCTGCAGTCAAGGTTAAACAGAAAATAAAGTAGTAGTGGTACGTTCAGTGTGCCTAGCTTCATCATTCATGGAGCACCAGAATAAATAATGGAAGAGACTGTGTAAAATATGTAAAAAAAAAAAAATCCCACAGCACTTGGTCACTTACAATATGTGTTCAAATTTCAGCTTCCATGTACAAAAAGTGGTTGAGATATAATCCGGATGACCATTCAAGAACGACCCTTGGAGTGGCATGTGGGGACTGAATTGCCTCATCTAATCTAACATAATGAAATCTATCCAAACTGATGCTAATCTTATCTCAGCTAACCAAACTTAACCTTACCTTACCTCATCTTCCTTAACCTCACATTAATAACATAATGTGAGGTTTAGTCAGGTTCTGCTGTATATTTTTTCTTCAGTTGTATCAGCTTCCAAATTTATACTTCGAGCGATCTTTTTTTTTTTGGCTCGATTAAGGTTGTTTATGTAAGATAAAGTAGTGTCAGATCAGATTAAGCTAGGTAAGGCCTCAGAACATAAGAACAGGCAGCACTACAGTATTTACACCCAATATTTACTACTCATATATCTTGTCCAACTTAGATTTGAAGTTCCAAGCCAGTTCGAGTTAATGATGGTGTTTCTTAATTTGTACACTCTTCCACAACTATAATTCAAATTAACTGGTTCCCTATTTCACGTCTAATATATATATATATATATATATATATATATATATATATATATATATATAATTTTTTTTTTTTTTTTTTTTTTTTAAAGCTATTGTTACGTTTTCCTTTCTGGTTTGATAGTTCAAGTACTTTAGTTATATCACCTTTCTTTGACCCCGTCTTCCATTATACTTCGACCATACCGCCTCTTTCCTCGTCTCTCAGGAGAATGCAAATTCTGTTTTCGTAATCTGTTTCTATTTTCAAAGTTCCTAATGCCTTGCATTAGATTTACCATCCTCCTTGACCAAACCTGAACCGCATAATCCAAGTGCAGCCACACATGCGAGTGATCTAGTTTAGGGATGGCCTCGCTTATTCTGTTAGTAATGCTCTTAAAAATGAACCCAAATACTTTGTTATCTCTATTTTAGGTTCCTACTTGGCATTACCCAATTTACATTTATTAACAGTAAATGCATCTGCCATTTTTCATTTCATACTAATATTTTGCTTAAGTCTTCCCGCAAGATTTGAGAGACCTAATCATATTTAATTACACGTCATATCTTTGTGTAGTCAACAAATTTGCTTACTTGTTTTATTAGCTCCAGGGGATTGACCAAGTGGTTAAACCATGTTTAGTGCTAGCTGGGAACAACTCTGTGTCACTCTGAAGACTGAGCTTGTGAAGGTTAAGGATGAAAATGTGAGGCCCAAGGAGGAAGATGTGTGACTGGGAGAGTCTGTGAAAGACGACGACGCCGACCAGTGGAAAGCAGTGAAGAGAGGACTGCCTCGGCTGGTGGTAAAAACACAAAAATATCAGCTAAGTGTTCAAACTCTTTTAGTCTTCTGGAAGATGAAATGGACGGTAAGAAAGAAAAGGATAAAGTGGACATGGAAGGTGATTCTCAGGTAAGGTACATGGATTATGTCTTTTGTGATAGAGACATGAGTAGACGGATGAGGGTGTTGTAATGACTGCTTTGGGCACCATTGTAGTGACTACCATTGACACTATTATGAGTATATAGTGAGGGTTTATAGTAAGAGGGATTGCAAAGTGAGAAAAGTTGGTAGCGTGACCCAATAGTTTATATCACACTTAATATGATCTTAGATGGAATATTCTAAACAACAATTATTCTACGTACAGCTATTTATTAGTTAAGTGAATGAGCACGGGACACACTATGAGTCGTTCTGATAATGACTCACGTGTAACCTGTGGGAGGCTCAGTAGCTGGGTTCTCTGACTGCAGGGACTGGTTCTGCTGGGGAGTGTGGTCCTCCTCCTCCTTCTGGGTCGGGACTTGGCTTGAATGTCACTCCAACTGCGGCTGGCTTCTGTCTGACCCTGAGAATAAGCTGTAGGCCCCCTTTAATCGTCCTTTTTTTTCTTTTAGGTCACGGGCCCTTTCTTTTACAAATCTGACAAAAAACTTCCTTGTCCATTTGTCCCTTCTTACCTGGCGCTTGGGGTTTTTCTAGGTCACCTGTCCTGGGTATTGTAGGCCTACCCTGGGCTCTCCCTCCATAACCGTTAAGTACGTCATTCACCTAGTTTGGATAGCTTTGTTCTGACAGAAATTCGCTATAGTGTGTTTGCCAGGAGCTAGGGTGGGTGACATAGCAGACAGGATGAACAATATCATGTCTGTTAATGGGAACTAATCTAAGTGCCTCAGTGCAGATGGCAGCGATATTGGCTGGTGTAAGAGTGAAGAGCTCATTGGTAAGTTAAAAGTAGCTATTGGCTCTATTAGGAAGAATGGCTGTCTTGACAGATATTGCAAGTCAATATCAGTCCCATTTGGTGACAACTAGGACTGCTTCTCCGGTAGATGGGATCTATGTGCAAGGGATGGGGTACGTTTATCTAGGGACACGGTGGCAACCATAGCTAACTCCCTCAAGAGAACAGTTGAAAGGATGTAGAAGAATTCAAACTGCATGAGGGTAGAAAGGACTGCAATTGGCACGAGGATACATATTGAAAGGTTACTAAGAAAGTGTACTAAGAATGACAAAAAACGAAATTAGATAGAGAGTTGGACACAAAACGAGACAGAATGAAGACTCAGATCTACGTGAACAGTAGAAGGGCGAGAAACAAGATGAAAGAAATCAGAGCTCTGCTATATACTTAAAAAAAATCTATGTTATAGGAATCCCTGAAACCTAGATTAACTTAGACTCACATGAGTTACCTGTTGAAAATCAAATTAAGGGTTGTCACCTATTTCATACTGATAGGAAGATGAGGAAATAAAGTAGGCTAGCACTCTATGTCAGGGATAATTTGAAGTGTGGTATCAAAAAAGAAATATAAATACAAATTGACTACAGAGGCAGTTTCAATAGAATTAACCGATGGCGGGCAATTAATAATAGGAGTAATATATACACCTACTAAAGTGGATAAGAATGAGAGAAACTTATTTACGATAAAATACGAAGAACTAGACACTTGAAAGTCTGTATAGTAGGGAATTTAAATAGATTGGACTGATATTACAAGTACAGTAATTGTGAATCAGAGGCTTTCCTTGAAACACTTCAGGGATTTTTCCTTAATCAACAATACTGTATAAATGAACTCACCCGGGGGAATACTTTATTAGATTTAGTTTTTTTCAAACAAAGAAACCCACATTAATTATTTCGACTTAGGGAGCGAACTAACTAACAGCGGTCATAGAGAATTAAGATTCAAAATAGCACTTAACGTTAGTCGCAAGGAAAATTCCATTGAATTCCCAAATTTCCGTAGGGCTAACTTTGACAGTTTCAAAATGCAGGTGAAGAAGACACCTCACGTTTAGGTTTAATTTACACGACCTCACAAGAAGGTTTAAATAACATGACCTCACATGTTGTGACTGCAAAGGGTGACCCTACCTAATCAGGTGACAGGAACACGATATACGAGTACCATAACAATTTGTATATTGAATTTAATAATACGCAAAAGCGGAATATATCATATAAAAAACAAAGATCAAGTAAAAACGACTACAAACAGATGAACAGTTATTTCAAGAATAGTAGTGGGCAGAAAAGGCTATATATAGAAGAATCAAACAGGCAGATGTTTACCTCCAAAATTATTTGAATTAATAAAAATAAAATAAAAATAAAAAAAATGGCAAGAATGACATAGGGTTTCTTCCCAATGTACCAAATTAAACACGCGACAAGATTGGACCAATAGTCAAATAATTGCGAGCCAACTGATATTGAGGGAGAAATGAGCAATATTCTGAATATATATTTTTCATCTGTTTTCACAACCGAAATCTTAAACATGACCTGAGGTACAGTACATACCTTACGTGCGAATCCCCAGCTATTAAGGGTTTTTTTAACCTTCATTATCGACCTTAACTTTATCCTTCTTACCGTTCAATTCGTCCTTCAGAAAATTGAAAGAGTTAGAACACTTACCTAATATAATGTGCTTCACCACAAGCCCTGTCGCCCCTCTCGCAACTTCTTTCCACTGTTTCGGCGGCATTGTCCATCGCAAACTCTCCCAGCCACAGATTGTCCACCTTCAGCATCACATTACCCCCCTCAACTTAACATTCTCCTTCCTCAGCCTCACAGTCTTCTTCACCTTCACAAACTCAGCCCTCAGGAGGTACAGAGCTCTTCCCAGTTAGCACAAGATGTGGCTAAAGCACTTGGATAATCCCCGGGGTTAACTTTTCACAACCTTTCCTCTAGTGAGGTCAGTGGTCAATTGTTTAAATTGTATTAAATTAGGTTTTATTATATTAGGTTCGAATAAATATGCAGATATATTTACACACACACACACACACAAACTGATGTGATCGAGGTCGGCCGGTCGGTCAGAGATGGGCTAGGTGGGTTAGGTGTGGTCCAAAGGTGGGCCAAGTGGGTCAGAGGTGGGCCACAACGCAACAATAATCTCTGATGTGTCTGTCATCTACAGGTTCCTCTCCACGGGCCTCCCTGATGCTGCTGTTGTTACCCATTACATTGCTATCTTCCTGCTGCTGTGAAGCCGTCACACGGATGCTGTGACGTCCTGACGTCGCTGTTACTCCCCATTATAGCGCTCTACGTCTACTGCCCTGACGCCGTCAAGCAATTGCTGTGGCGCCCTGATATTGTTACTACTTGGTGCGCTGCTGTCTTGCTGCTGAGACGCCCTGATGCTGTACTACCTGTCACCCTGGTCTCCTGGCGCTGCCCGTCACGCTGCTCTCATCCTGTAGCTGCATCGTCTTCACGCTACGGTGCTGCTCTGTTCCCATTGCTGTGAGGCCGCGATGCTGCCTTTGTGACGCCGTGACGCTGTTCTAGTAATACCGTAGAGCTGTTCTTTTGACGGTGTGATACTGTTCCTGTGACAATGTAATATTGGTCCCGTGACGCCTTGGCGTTGTTCCTTTGACACTGTTCTTCTGACGATGTTCCTTTAGCACCGTAATGCAGTTCTTGTAACGTTCTAACGATGTCCTATGAAGACGTGACGTTGTTCTTACGACGCCTTGATGCTCTTGTTATGACACCGTGACGAATCTCTAACGTCATGTCACGATTATAGTGACACCAAGACATTGTTCCTGTTTCGTCTCCCTGTTACTGCTGCCCGCGACGATGTTCTGTGTCTGTGACGCGGTATATTTTACGTCACACTAACGCTGCCCCTTTCCCCATACTGCTACAGCGTGACGCAGTTGTTTTAAAGGCTCGACGGAGAAAACTGGGTATTTCAATGTGACATTAGGAATATAATGGAGTGAGAGTGACGGGGGTTATGTGACGGTGACAAGATACAGTGTGACGCGTGACCCAGCCGCCACTGTTGGTGGGACAGAAAATTCCCATTTAAGAATCAGATTGACCTCAGAGCAAAAGAGAGGTACAAGTTTAACTCGGAATTTCTGGATCTTGGCCTAGCTTCGCTATCCTAACTTTACCGAACTCATCCTAACTTACCCTAACAACTTATTGAAACTTAATATAACTTAATCTAACCTAACTGAAAATAACCAAATTATAGCCTAATCTAACTTTGCCCAACCTAACCTGATTTAGGTCCATATTTTAGGATTAGTTTTACCTGCCTGTGTTAAAGTGGTAGGGAAAATGTTCTACCATACTTATCTCAACACACTTCTTTTTGTTTATTCTCTGATTCTAATATGTTCCCCACTTTTACCTAATCATGGAAAGCGTAATCATCACTTGTCATTTCTCTCACATGATCTACCTCTTTTTAAGTTTCTCCCCACTTCATTATACTTTGAATTTGTGTCTGCGTAAGAACCAGGTACTTCAAAAACTGGAAACTGATATTAATGAAACTTAGCAGGTAATATAGGTTCTTGCCAAAAAATAAATACGAACTCCATCTGTGATGGAAGGTGATAGCTGGAGTCAGATGGTCACTGGAACAAAGTGATCGCTCTAGTATACAAGGTGGACACTTGAGTGAGGTGGTCGCCTAAGTAAGGTAGTCACTTCAGTAACGCAGACATTAGAATAAGCTGTTCATTGTAATAAGATGCTCTCAAGAATAAGGAGGTTACCGGAAGAAGATAGTCACTGGAATGTGGTAAGTGCTGGAGTTAGGTGGCTAGTATTTGCTAAACAAAAATACAAAACTGACACCACAAACAACATCGTAGATGCCTTCAAATATTAATTTAGATTATATAATGTAAAGGTCCGTAAAATAACTTTGATGCAGCTGATTTAAGACATAACATATCTGTTAATATTGTCTCTCCTTTGTCAAAAGTCTGGAATTCTAAATTTGAACCATGTTTTTGAGCTTTGATTTTTTTTCTTCTTAAAATCAATTAACTTTTTCCTCGGGCAGTACCAAGCCTAATCTTAACGTTTCCTCGCAAATTATCAGCACCAAAATTACTTTCATATTCCAGCACACAGGTTGAAGGATTCCCAGTCGCCGCCCACTTCGAAAACTTTGTAAACTAATGTGTCCTTTGTAACTGGACAATTGTTCGCCTCCTTTTCGATATCGTTTCTACACCTTTAGGCGATACCAGCGACATATGAGGTTTCGGGAAAAATACAGCAATTATATCAAACGCTCATTCTTCAAATAAATCAGTGTAGGTTAATTATCATTATTGAGTATTTTATGATTAAGAAATGTTTTACTCATAAATAATATTGTTAAAATTCAGCAGCATGTTTAAAGATTTGTGAATGTAAAAAATAACTTGCAAACTGGAAAATGGTTCTTTAATTTAATAGCCAGTCACTAAAGAGCAAAGTCGGTTATCATAACATACCCCGGTCACCAAATATCTTACCCCGTAACCACATGACCTACCCCTTCACCGCATAACCAGCATGCCACCACATAACCTACCCCGGCACAACATAACCTACCCTGTCAGCATAGAACCTAGCACGTAACCACATAAACCAACACGTCACCACATAATCCAGTACGTCACCACATAGCCTAGCACGACACCACATAACCTAACGCGTCACCACATAATCTAGCACGTCACCACATAATCCAGCACGTTACCACATAATCTAGCACGTCACCACATAGCCTAGCACGTCACCCTATAACTTGCACGTTACCACGTAACCTAGCACGTCACCACATAACCTAGCACATCACCACATAACCTAGCACGTCACCACATAATCTAGCACGTCACCACATAACCTAGCACGTCACCACTTAACCTAGCACGTCACCACATAATCTAGCACGTCATCACATAACCTAGCACGTCACCACATAACCTAGTACGTCACTACATAACTTAGCACGTCACCACATACTCTAGCACGTCACCACATAATCTAGCACGTCACCACATAGCCTACCCCGTCACCACATAACCTAGCACGTCACCACATAATCTAGCATGTCACCACATAGCCTAGCATGACACCACATAACCTAGCCCGTTACCACAAAACCAAGTCCATCAAAATACAACCTAGCACGTCACTACATAATCTACTATGTTACCATTTAGCCTAGCACGTCACCAAATAATTGACACGTCACCACATAACCTAGCACGTCACCACATAACCTAGCACGTCATCACATAATCTAGCACATAACCTCATAACTTAACACATAGCCACATAACCTAGCATGTAACCAAATAACCTAGCACGTCACCACATAACCTAGTACGTCACCGCAATGAAGCTTCGCCATGAACGATAAAAATTGGGTTAGGAGGTCGACCAGTTTCTAGTCAGGGATAGGGCCGATCACCCCCTAAATACTCAGAAAGGGTTTTGCATGCAATGATCCAATTTTTCAACTCTGTGAAACTTGGTAGTGTCAAAATCGCTGGGTCTGTGAGTCCTTACCGCACTCGGTGGGTGAATGTGTCGGCCTGTCTGTCATCTGTTTGACTATAAACTCCTTCTTTTTGAAGAGTCAAGACCTACTTGCAGAGTATAAAACTGTAAAGTGACTTTCAAATTTGGCCTGTATCTAAATTGCGAAGTTCTTACCAACCTGTTTGCAAGGGAACTTTAACAATTTATTCTTCTTGATAAAACAAGGACAACTTTTCAATATATAAACTTGTTTAAAAAAAATGAACATTAATTTTCCAATACTGATTGTGATATGCTTAATTATCCCCACTAGGCAACATATTTAAACAAAATAGTAACACTTATTTTGAGTATTCTGTTTCAATTATAATTTATACTGAGAGTAAGAGTACTAATAAATTCATATGTATTTTCAATACCGTACTGTACATGGTTGTTATAGCCATGTTAATTTCTCTCATTCTGATATGCTAGGCAATACAAATTTTTTAGTTCATTGTCACACAAATTGTTGTGTATTTTCCCTTGTGAATTATTTTATTTTATTTTATTTTATTTCATTTTATTTTAATTTATTTTATTTATTTTATTTTATTGATATGCATAACATTATCGATGTAGGTGTATTATCTAATACTATATTTGGTCCTCGCACTTAGTCATCATTGTATTCCCTTTAAATTGTTTTTCTTATTAAGATAGATGATTGATAAACAATACCTTTATCAGACTCATCTGTAGAAAAATTTGGGCATTGCCCCACCCCTCCCACCAAAAATCCTAGCTAAGTTACTGAGATCGATGAATTTGTGACTGGATGATTCATATACTATTGAATTCACAGGCACTGATGTCAGTTAAGATAGACACTAGTACTTTCAAAGTTTTTTTTTTTTAGAACATTCTTACCTAAGAACAGACAAAATTGGGAATTTCACTTCTGGACGTAACGTTGATATTGGGAACAGCCATAGAGTTTGATTTCACAAAAGCTGGTTTACGGTTTTGGAAGTGATATACTACAAATACTATAATATCAAGACTACATTTTGATCATAATCTACTAAATCGTCATATTTCAGTTGAGCTTTAACCTCGTATTTGGTTTATGTCGCCGTTTCCTTGTACAGTCTTTATGATAAAAAAAGGGTAGAAACGTGTCGCTTTCAGCATAATATTGTGGGCGAGCCAAAGGATCTCATTTAACCTTGTGAGATCGGCACAGTAAACACTCTTAAGAAACTGGTTTCTTAAATTCCTCAAGTTGTTCCTCCATTTTGCTTCCCCAACATGAGTTATTCCTCCATTTTCGTTCCCCAACATGGAGTTGGTTTTGATTTTAGCTTTACTAGTTTTGATTTATAGGAAATCATCTTTCAACGTCAATTGTTTTCAGTTCCTATTATTCGCTGTTCCCTTAATACATCACCCCCCAGCTCTTGTTTACTACACTGTGCATGACGCTAGACTCAGTATTGTGAATAATCATAGCCCCTTGTCACACCTGCATCTCTCTCCTTCCCCATTTTCCCACTGCTAGTGTTCTACTTTAGGATTATAGCTAATGACTTATTAACTTAAGGTACAAATGATTACAAAGTACGGAGCATGCACGTGCTTAACTCCCCAATCTATATACTGTAGACACAAGAGAAAGACTTTATTTCCTCTTTTTTTTTTAACTTGTTACACAATTTGGAAACTAAGACCTGGTGAGCGGTTCTTATAGAGCCTGGCTGTTAAAGAACTTAAAACTATGACTTATAGACAACGATCCTTAATAACACGGAGAGTTTAAAAAACCCTGGCAGGTGAAGCACCTAAAAGTAACCCCTAGTGAATGGTACCCAATAACCCAAGCAGTTAAAATACCTAGATAAGATCTTGAGAATGGTGCATAATAACTCAAGCACCTGAAACTAAGCACACCAACAGCGAGGTGGAGTTAAGGCTGAAAGGAACACGTAACTACTAATTTTAAGTTTAAAGAAATTTGCGCACATCAGTAATTCTACAGCTATATTGCTTATAATGATTATACATAATGATTCTTCTTTATTATCTTCTTCTGATAACTATGAAGGAAGCTCAATAATACGTAACATAAAATTATTTTGCTACTAAAACAATATGTAATTTTCATTCATGTTTTTTCTTCAAAAATCTATCTATCTTGTATCTTTGTACGTACTGCCTCGTTCAAGATTTTTCTAACATTGCTGGAGACAGCTGGCAACTAAGGCCGTTTGTTTACTATAGTACGTAGTAAAAATTATGAATGAATGTAAAATTGATCGGTGATTGGTTACTTAGTTCCCCGTTGGTTAATTAATGGTTGGGCTTTGTTGTTTCGTATTATATTATACTACTCATTTTAGTAAACAAACGGCCTTGTGTTGCCAGCTGTCTCCAGCAGTGTTCGAAGAATCTTGAACAGGTCTGTAGACACACACACACACACACACACACACATATATATATATATATATATATATATATATATATATATATATATATATATATATATATATATATATATATATATATATATATATATATATATATATATATATATCTTGATAAAATCACACGAAAATGGAGCACCTTAGCTTTCGTCTTTATTCAAGACATCTTCAGTTGCCTCTGAAGATGTCTTGAATAAAGACGAAAGCTAAGGTGCGCGTTGTTCCCATTTTCCCGTGTGATTTTATCAAGATTTATCTTATCCACGTTTTCATTGTGGAATATATATATATATATATATATATATATATATATATATATATATATATATATATATATATATATATATATATATATATATATATATGCAAGTAAATCACTGTAGGTGCTCGTGATCCAGGTATATGCTGATAACCACAAGGAAACAAGGAAACACGAAGTTCCCAAGCGCTTTCGTGTAATTCACATCTTCAGGGGTGAGTACTGACTAAGGAGTAATATTTGACAAGGTTACAAATCTTCTTAATCACAAAATTATCCAGTTTGTACATACCATTACTCAAATTCATGTTGAGAGATTCGGTATGTTTAATGGGACTGGATTCTATAATGTTCCTACTGACAATTGAATTACAAGGTAATGTTGAGGAGGCATTATCCCAGTCCTAACACTATATTTATGCTGTTTAAGTCTAGTTATAAGATCTTTACCCGTCTGGCCTAAGTAGAACATAATACATTCCTTGCAAGGAACATTGTATATGCAGCCGCCTGCATTGTTGGGGGGAGTTCTTAATTAATATTTGTTTTTCAGTGCATGAGTTTTTAAATGTCACATTAACGTTCCAGGTTTTCAGTTGCATGTGAATTTGAGAGAAATTTTTGTTAAGTGGTAATGCTAAGAGATAATCTTATTGTCACGGGTTGGCTTAGGATCAGTTCTATAAAAAAAAAATTCTTAGTAATGTTAAGGCATTTGTCTATAAAAGACCTAGGGTACTTAAGATTAAGAAGATTTGTAACCAGGAGAGAAGATTGGGTCATCTTACCCTGACTACGGACAGCTGCTGTGCTTAGAGATGACATGGTCATTTTTTTTTTGATAAAGAAGATTAGTAAGGGTCACTGCCTAATGACCGGAATATTGTGGACACCTGCTATCCCTTAGGGACTTGATCTTACTCTCCTCTGCTGTATATATTAACCTTGTCAAGTATTACTCCTTAGTCTGTACTCACCCCTGATGATGTGAATTACACGAAAGCGCTTGGGAACTTCGTGTTTTCTTGTTTCCTTGTGGTTATCAGCATATACTTGGATCACGCGCACTTTCAGTGATTTACTTGCATATATACATATATAATTACCGATTAGCGATAATTTCTATGCATTTATTTTTTTTTTGAAATTTGTGAACTAGCTATAACCGATCATGCAAATCATAAATTATACATACACATAAAGTTTCACACAATCCTAACCTAATCTAAACTAACTTAACCTAGCCTAACAATACCAAATCTACTTAAAGTATAATTTTGCTATCATATGATAATAAACGGCGTTTTAAACGGACAACTGGAAAGTTTATGCATAAATTCATTTTCATTTAGTCATAGCCCCAAAACAAATTAAAAGTTATCCTTATTCGGCATTTGTTTTGGTAAACAAGTTATTCCCCCAGGAAAGTTCACCTATACAGTGTACAGGTTGACAATCCTTTATCCGAAATCCTTGGGGCCAGAGGCATTTCGGTTTTCGGAATTTTTCGGTTTTCAGAATTGTTAGGGTTTTTTTTTTTTTTTTTTTTTTTTTTTGTGTGTATTAGCCCACCCGGGCATAGATCACTGACCCACATTGGGGCCTGGGGGTCTAAAATATAATAAAAATTATAATAATAATAATAATAATTCATAGGTCTAGGTCGTGTTTCTCACTTTTGATCTTTTTTTCATTCTTGTATTTCTTTACTGTATTATTATTTTATTATTACAGTATTATTGTTATTATTATTATTATTAATTTTATTATTATATTTTATTATTATTATTATTATTATTATTATTATTATTATTAGTATTATTATTATTATTATTATTATTATTATTATTATTATTGTAATCATTATTATTTTATTTTGGTGTATAATTATTAAAAATTTTATTTACTATGAATAATTATTATTATAATTATTATTACTATTACATTTTTGCCCCCCAGGCCCCGATGTGGGTCAGTGATCTGTGCCTGGTTGGGCTAATAATCCCTGTTAAAAAAAAAAAATAAATAAATAAAAAAAAAATAAAAAATAAAAATGCCCCACAAAAAACTCGGTTTTTAGTGCTTTTCGGTTTTCGGAATTTCGGATAAAGGGTTGTCAACCTGTACTTATCACCCTTGAAACCTCGTCTACTATGAAGAATAAGTATAACCCTGAACGATTCACCAAATATTGTATAGTAGTGCGAGGTTTGCTCTCATCCGGCTCCTCCACAGACGATGAGTAGCCATGGGATAATTTTTTGTGTTTGTTTTAGGTAACTTTAAGAGCACTTGGTAGATTAATGCTATATTTAGTAAATCGTCTGACACTAACCACTACAAAAGGCTTTCGATGATGCACCAATACCGAATATTTCATCTTATTAGAAAAACTAACAAAATTTATTAACCTTGACCAGCCAAGCAATAAAATGTTTAAAGCTTAAAAAAAATGATCATTATGGGGGAGAAGTAACAGGACTGGGGTAATTCGGGGATCTATCCCTTTTTCGGTCATAGATAATCCCGTAAAGTCTAGTTGGCTGTTGGTAATCCAACGACATAATCAGACCTTGGGTCATACAAACAGCACACTGGACATAGAGAACAACTTCATACCAGGTAGCGTTAAAAAGTTATTGATTTTAGTGTCTCATCGTTATTCTTTCACTTTCATTATGAATGGTAAAAATTCGTTCAGTCTATGCCAATAAGAAAAAGTTTGCTTACAGTATGTATCCAAAATACTCGGATTAAATGTCTCCTGCAAAAATCGTGTAAAAAGGAAGGCCCAGATTCTGCACGGATGTTAATCGCCCTCGACGAAATATCGAGGATGCCATAAGGAGTAATTGGGTTAGTAAGCCTCATATTCGATCTTGCCCTTGGCACTGCTGAGTAGGATATTCACGCTAAATATGAACATTATAGAGCCTCGTGGCTTTCCTGTAGAATACGGAAACACACTATCAGACGTTATGTGGAGGTGTTTTTGAATGGCATTATATATTCCTCAACACAGCAACATCTTTTAGACCTGCAGGGCATTTTTGTAGAAAGCAACCGTGAATCCCTTACTGCCTGATCCGCCAAAAGAATAAGTTAATTTTCATGCTGGACACGGCGGACTGATGGTCAATCAAGTTTAGCAAAAAAAAAAAATATATTTTCCCCATTACAAAAATGAAAAACACTGGTGAAAGACACTGACTGATGAGCTTACAGAATTTTCCTGCAGGGAGGGTAAAGCACCCAAGTAATGACTCAGTCGACTAACCCGTCTTGAGGGCTAGTATCACTTGCACAGTTGAATTTTTTTAGAGGGAAAAAATGTCTGAGAGGACTATTTCATCCTTCAAAGATGTGTATATTCATGGTACTGACTCACAGAAAATATGCTATAATATTACTCACCCCTTGAAGAAGTTTATTACACGAAAGCGCTTAGGAACTTCATGTAAACTTGTTTCCTATGTGGTTATCAGCATATACATGGATCACGCGCACCTACAGTGATATATTTGCACACACACACACATATATACATATTTCATTTAGACCACATAGCACGCGGACTTCAACATATAATCAACGACTTCACCAGCCAGGACTCAAACCCTCGACCATGTGCGTGCGACCAGGGAACGCTACCACCTTGCCACAAGGACACTAAAAGCAATCCTAGATGTCACACAAAGCCTGTTCATCAAGCTGATGGCGCCGTGAACCTCCAATGGGGATTGCCCGTGACACTTATGTGGTGGGAGTACCGAATCCATCTGGATTCGGTAAAATGCTCTATATATATATATATATATATATATATATATATATATATATATATATATATATATATATATATATATATATATATATATATATATATATATATATATATATATACATATAATTCATTTTTAGTCCATATCACACGCGGACTTTGAACATATAATCAACGACCTCACCAGCCAGGATTCGAAACCCTTGACCTACTGGGTGGGACTAGGGAATCTAAAAGCACTAGACTCTGTTATATTTCACACAAAGCCTGTTCATCGAGCTGATGGCGCCGTGAACCTCATTGAGACTGCCCGTGCCTCGTATGTGGTGTCAGTAGCAGTTTACCGAATCCAGCTGGTATGAAACACGAGGTACCATATATATACCTCATTTCTAGTCCGCGTGTTATATGGACTAAAAATGAAGTATATATATATATATGGTACCTCGTGTTTCATACCAACTGGATTCGGTAAAATGCTACTGACACCACATACGAGGCACGGGCAGTTCCCAATGAGGTTCACGGCGCCATCAGCTCGATGAACAGGCTTTGTGTGAAATATAACAGAGTCTAGGACTGCTTTCAGTGTCCTTGTGGGTTGGTCGGTAGCATTCCCTAGTCCCACCCAGTAGGTCGAGGGTTCGAATCCTGGCTGGTGAGGCCGTTGATTTTATATATATATATATATATATATATATATATATATATATATATATATATATATATATATATATATATATATATATATATATATATATATATATATATATATATATATATATATATATATATATATATATATGCAAGTAAATCACTGTAGGTGCGCGTGATCTAGGTATATGCTGATAACCACAAGGAAAGAAGAAAACACGAAGTTCCCAAGCGCTTTCGTGTAATTCACATCTTCAGGGGTGAGTACAGACTAGAGAGAGTAATACAAATCAAGGTGTATATATACAGAGGAGGGTGAGACCAGGTCCACAATGGTCAGGTATTAGGTAATGACCCTACTAATCTTTAAATAGCACACAACGGTTGGTGGTCAGGTCAGATGGTCAAGTGACCCGGCCTTCTCACCTGATCACAAATCTTCTTAATTACAAAATTGTCCAGCTTGTACATGCCGTTACTCAAATTCATGTTGAATGCTTCGGTATGTTTAATAAGACTAGATTCTATGATGTTCCTACTGTCAATTGACTTACATGGTAATATTGAGGAGGCATTATCCCAGTCAATGCAATGCTTGTTATCCCTCAAATGAACAAACAGAGCATTGACTTACATGGTAATATTGAGGAGGCATTATCCCAGTCAATGCAATGCTTGTTATCCCTCAAATGAACAAACAGAGCATTGGATCTGGTTGATAAACTCAATAACTTACACATTAATCATGATTTTAAACTGGTCAGCTTTGATGTAACGTCACTCTTTACAAAGGTCCCAGTTGATGATTTACTAGAGTTCCTCATAGATTCCCTGGATAACATTTCACTGCCCGTCTCGAAAGACGACTTCATCGAACTCATCAAACTATGTATTAAGGATTGCAAATTCGAATTCAATGGGGAATATTATGCTCAAAAATTTGGTATGGCAATGGGTAATCCACTCTCACCTGTATTAAGCAACCTATATATGGAATTCTTTGAAAAGAAACTATTAAGTAATATTTTACCACCCTCAGCAGTCTGGTTTAGATATGTTGATGATGTATTATGTCTCTGGCCATGTAATGAGGACCTAAAAGCTTTCCTGCCACAACTTAACAACTTAGCCCCCTCGATCAAATTCACTGTGGAATTAGAGCAAGACTGTAAATTGCCATTCCTAGACTGTCTGATACACAGAATAGGTAACACTTTTAAGTTCAGTATTTATAGAAAACCAACTAATGTGTGTTCATACATTCATTATTATTCTGCCCACCATAATAAAGTCAAACAGTCAGTATTTTCAACAATGTTTTTACGTGCCTTGAGAATTTGCAGTCCGGAATTCATCGATGAGGAATACAAATATATATATAATATTGGCTCAAACCTTAAATACCCTAGATCTTTCATAGACAAATGCTTAAACATTACTAAGAAAACTTTTTATAGAACTGACCCCAAGCCCACCCATGACCATAAGAATATCTTAATATTACCATTTCACAAAAATTTCTCACACATTCCTGCACAGCTAAAAACCTGGAACGTCAATGTGGCATTTAAAAACTCATGCACTGTTAAACAAATGTTAATCAAGAACTCCCCCAACAACACAATTGGTTGCATTTATAAAGTTCCTTGCAAGGAATGTAATATGTTTTACTTAGGCCAGACACGTAAAGATCTTGCAACTAGAATTAAACAACACAAATACAGTGTTAGGACAGGCCAGGAATCCAATGCTCTGTTTGTTCATTTGAGGGATAACAAGCATTGCATTGACTGGGATAATGCCTCCTCAATATTACCATGTAAGTCAATTGACAGTAGGAACATCATAGAATCTAGTCTTATTAAACATACCGAAGCATTCAACATGAATTTGAGTAACGGCATGTACAAGCTGGACAATTTTGTAATTAAGAAGATTTGTGATCAGGTGAGAAGGCCGGGTCACTTGACCATCTGACCTGACCACCAACCGTTGTGTGCTATTTAAAGATTAGTAGGGTCATTACCTAATACCTGACCATTGTGGACCTGGTCTCACCCTCCTCTGTATATATACACCTTGATTTGTATTACTCTCTCTAGTCTGTACTCACCCCTGAAGATGTGAATTACACGAAAGCGCTTGGGAACTTCGTGTTTTCTTCTTTCCTTGTGGTTATCAGCATATACCTAGATCACGCGCACCTACAGTGATTTACTTATATATATATATATATATATATATATATATATATATATATATATATATATATATATATATATATATATATGCAAATAACTCACTGATAACCACAAGAAAACACGAAGTTCCTAAGCGCTTTCGTGTAATATATACTGTATATCGATTAAAAAATTAAAATCACACAGGAAAAGGTAAAACAATGGAGCACCTTAGCTTTCGTCTTTATTCAAGACAAAAGACAAAAGCTAAGGTGCTCCATTGTTTTCCTTTTCCTGTGTGATTTAATCGAGATTTATCCTGTCCACGTTTACATTATGGAAGCGTGTTTGTGTATAACGCTAAGTAGGGTTAATCACTGATGAGCCAATGAGATATAACTTTTTACTGTTATTGCTTCAACTTAACGGAAGTTAATTTATGTTTGTTAAAATTTCCTGAGTTTAATTCAAGACGTCGTTTATTATCATAAGATAAAAACAATATACCTAAAGTAGATTAAGTTTGGTTAGGTTTTGTATGAAAATATGTATTTGTACGTATTATGATTATCTACATGATTGTCTACGGCCAGTTAATAGTTTCCTAAAAAAATACAGGGAAGTAATCGCTATTTCTCAATTAACTCTATTTAGTGTAACACGCACAAACACACACACACGCCCTCTCTCTCTGGCGCGCCGCTCGCGCAATTTCATTTAGAATCCTTCTTTAAGTGAGTTAAGAGACACTTAAACTCTCGGTAGAAAGCCAATATCCATACCAATGAGAAAAGGAAAAAAAAAGTGTAGAAGTGTACCTTTATAAGTTCATTAATAAAGAGCTAAAAATAGATGTCTTATGCATAAACAAGCGTAAATGCCAACCAACCTTTTCTTCCCACGTGATTGTACCTCAGCGAGACTCAAAACGGCGTCTTGCCTGACCCGTAAGTCCCTTTCGTATGATAAACCTAAGTACGTATGAAGACGTGTTCAACTTCCCAGGTCTGTTGACATTCTCTGGGGCAATAAAGATAAATACAAAGGAACACACAATCAGAGATTTTCAAGTGTTGACACTTTTGAGAAATGCTGCTCCATATCTCGATATATTTTCCCATATATTACTATGTAATATTGTGAGCGCCATGCTAGTGGTGGTGGTGAGGAGCGTCACCAATACCAGCCTGAGATAGGTGGTGGTGATGTTGTCCTGGTGAGGTGCTGTTCCATGGTCTGCCACCTCCTAGGTAGATACTCGTGTATAAATAAACATTAAAGTTAGCTGATGGATATGTTAGAAAGAACGACACGCTCAAATTTGTTCATAAATACCCTAAAACACACACACACACACACACACACATACACACACCAAGCAGGAGTGAAATGGTTCCATAAACTGTTCTAATGAACAGGTGTCTTCCTTCCCATATTCGATGTAAGGTGATGTACTATTACGAATAAAACATATCTATGACTGTAACCTCAACTCCCTCATTTCTCTCCTCACTAGTGTATGTATCCGAACAGTCTGATTATTTATATATTAGTAACAACTATAATGAATTTCCTATGGCAAAAAGAAACAAGGATTCTCTAAGGTGACGAAGCTGGCCCCAATACAACAACCCCACCTTAAGTTTGGGAGCCATGTACTGAACCTCGGCTAACCATTTCCCAGAACTCGTTTCCAGAACTCGATGCATAAATCGTCTGTCATCCTTGTCTCTAATTGTTGATAGGTAAATAAGTCAAAGATAAATTAGACAGCATAACTATACACGTTGCTGCAGCTGACCTGTTCACTGTAGGCTACTAGAGTTCGTCTTCCCCAGGATAGACAACAGAAATAATATACTTCAGGTTAACATAATATATACAGGGTGTTTGAAACGTCTGTACTGTACAAGTTTTGTTTTGCTTATAAAAAGCAGAAGAAATGATGGGCAAGAAAATGGTTTTCAGAACATTATATACAATTTTATAACATTTAATGTGGCATACCTCAAAAACCCGACAACGTTGATAAGGCTCAAGGCCCTCCAAGGATTACGGTGTGCTTTCACTGTTACGCAATTACTGGGGCCATATCTCCTAAGAAACACAATGGATTGGTCTTCGTCACCTTGAAATGTTAGACTGTTATGTGTGGTCTGCTGCCTCAGAGTGGGAAAACGCACGAAACAGACAGATTGGCCAACATGAATTTCCGATTTTATACCATGCGATTTTTTCTTACTGGGAAAGGGGAAACCCCCAAATTTTGGATGCATTAGAACAAAAAATTAATGTAGTTTTTCAACAAGTTCCACAATACTTCATTCAGAGGGCAGCAAACACTGTTGGAGTCACCTTGCATCAACGTCTTGAAAATGCAAGTGGATATGTGGAGATGTGAATGTAATACTAAATCTTATATTTTGAAAATCATTTCTCGCGATCATCATATTTATTTAATTTTTTTTAACAAGCTACTTTTCAAACACCTTTAAACATTAAGTGGACAAGAGGAATTGACCACAAATGTACAGAAGAATTCCTATTCTCCATAAGGGCGAACTGGTTATAGCTCAAAAAGGCGGTGAGAAAATACGGATTATACAACTGATCCCAATTTTATTGGGTTATATTCACCTACATTACTATTTCTATGTACCTTCCAAAGATGAGAGGAATGTTCGTGAAGAGGTGAAGAGCGCAGATGGGAACGAAGATGATGGTTGATTTAAGAACGATATATCTTATGGGACATGAGAAGTGTAAGTTAATATTCGCTTAAATCAACACCCTCAAAAGAGATACAAAAGGCGCAAATGATCTTTGCACATACAAAAAATGCTCGAGATAAGGTTGAGCGTGAAGATGTTTCATTTTGAATATAGTTGTAAATAACAATGTACAAGTGAGTGATTTCTACAACTGAAAATTTTTTATAAACAGAAGAATAATAATTTGTACAATCTGTAGACAAATATATCATTTTTGTTATCCATACCTCCTGCTTATCAAATATCTCTGTCTGTCTGTCTGTCTGTCTGTCTGTCTGTCAATTAGTTTTCGTTGTTTACATTTTTAGTACACCAAACTAGTTTTCATTATTTATAATTTTTTGTCTGCTAGACTAGGGGATCAATATGCTACTCAGTTGAAGTTAACTTAACACAAATATGTTGTATTTAGCAACATATTTATTTTCAGCATTACAGACAAACACACACTGCCTTATCCTAGTGATAAACATTCAAATGTGTCATACACCCAGTACAGTAGTATTGTTGTATATGCGACATTTCACATATTGTTGTGTCGCAAAAGTTCACTACGAGTAAATTGTTTATGATACTATCAAAACCGGGGCTGTGAGAAGCGTTCTTGACTTGACGCCTGTGGATAAGGATGAAGGGATATTGCTTGATGTCGGGTGGGACGGTGGGGATTAGGGCTGGAAGTAATTCGGAGGTATTTGGGGGAGGGAAGGGATTGGTTTTAGGCTAAGGTAAATGAGGGGAAAATTTGAAGGTAAGTAGGAGAGTAAAGGTGTTCGGGCTCAACTAGATATGCTGTAAATTAAAATTCTGGGATAATCTTTTGCACTATTAATTTAAGTTCTAGCTCTCAGGCCTTTGACTTTTCTCTAGGTATAGAACATGTTTCGTCATTGCAGTAGCCAGTATTTCAAGGAAAAGGTGACAACCTATGGCCAGGTTCTTTATGGAGCTGGTTGAATATCGCATCGTTTGCTTTAATAAAGATGAGAGGAAAAACAGCAGAAAGGGGTTGGAGAGGCCAAGGATAGTGTCTGTTAGTCACTCTTTTTTTTCGTTTTAGGAATTGAAGCTTTTGTTTAAAATAGGAAAAAGCTTTTGTAAGCAAGTGGTGAAGGATCCAACTTGCTACTTTAGTTCGCAAGGATATGGTCCTATCTTTTTATTTTAATTGAAAAGGTTAAAGTTTGTGTTGATAGTGTTTTAATTGGTTCTTCATTCTATGCGATTTTTTGTGATTATATTGCTTTGAGGTTGTTAGTTATATCTTGGTATTGGTGCTGGGGGGTGTAGTCTTGTTCTGCTGGATCTGAACCATAAGTGTTGTCTCACTCTTCTATCCATTTCATTATCGAGCCAGTTAGTTACGGATTCTACTTGTTATCACGTTCTTTTAGCTTTGTTGTATAGGTCTACGTTTATTACCTCGATGTTGGCTCTCTTCTGCAGTTCTTTCGTTTGCTACCCTTTTTTCGTATCTGATGTTGTATATATATAGTAGACATTTATTTTGCATTGTTCGTAGTTTCTTGTTTCATGTGTCACTGAATGCGTTGATTGGTACAGGCGGGTAGCTTATTATTGATTTTACGTGTGCCGAATACAGTATTAGTTTGTTTTTTTGTATATTCAGGCATTGGAATCCCCAATTTTTTTTAAATATGCGACGTAATTTATTGTCCTTTTCATTAATGAAGCTTTGGTATCCGGTTTTTGTGATCTTGAGTCCTATAAGTAACTTCGTTGGCGTATGGGTAAATTTCCTCATCCACGATGACTGGTTCGACCTTTTGTTTGACAATTGGTATGATTTTAAATTTGTTAATGTTTGTTTTGATCTTCTATTTTCTTTCATAATCATTTATGTTCTTTATTGCGTGCGCTGTTTGGCGGGCCCTCATTGTCTCTGACTTCCTAGGGTATGATATAATTTGTGAGATGTCGTCTGCGAAGATGAAATGTTCGCGAAGTTGTGTTGGTTCTGTTAGGTTGCGTGTATATATGGTGAATAATGTTGGGGACAGGTCGTCGCCCTGGGGTACTTCACTTTCGAGGTCTAGGGTTGGCCTTAGATATACGCTCCAATTTGCAGCTATGCTCTTCTGTTTAGGAGGTAGTCACACAGGATTCTCTCGCTTTCTGCGGGCAGGTGTAGTTGTAGATTTTGTACTTTAGGCCTGTGTGCCACACGTTATCAAAGGTTTTTGCCACGTCTCCCAGGACAAAGTTTACTTGGGTTCCAAGTTGTTTTTCTTTGGCGATGATTTTGTTATTATTGCAGTTTGGGTTCCTCTCTCTCTCTTGAAGCCGTGTTGTCTTGGGTTGTGTTTATTGTTTTTGCAGCCTCTTGTTCAATATACGCTCTCGGAATGTGTCAGTTATTTCCAGTAAAGATATCTGTCTAGTTGGCTATTTGTTTTGGATCCTTGCCGTCTTTGGGGATGAAGATCATTTTAGCGCATTTGAGGGCATCGGGGAAGTAACAGGCTGACAGGGCTGAGTTGTATATATTTAGGAGTGCTTGTATTGGTCTGTTAGTTAGGTTTAATAGCATATTTCGAGTTATGCCATTTATTCCAGGAGAATATGCTTTTCTTTAAATTTGCGTATGCTGTGTGTTCTATGAATCTATTGGGTCTTAGTCTGTCTGGATTTCCTGTATAGTAGGGCGTCAATCAATAGTTTCTCTCTCTTAACCAGTCTTTAATAAATTCTTCATGTGTAAATATATTTATCAGTTTGAAACAAATTAATTTTGTTCGTAATATAAAGGTTTTGTAATAAATATTGTATCCATCCATCCATTATTTATTTTATTCTACTACGTCTAAATAGTTTACTATTTTCAGGTATTAACTGTAAAACCTAAAATGTTAAAGCAAATCATAATAACACTTTTGCAAAAAATAATAACCTCAATCCCAAGAAAAGGGGATATGTACAAAACATAAATAGTTTGATATTTATAGAAATATTCTACAACAAACCTAACCTAACCAAAGCTAACCTGAACTCAAAACTATCATACAATAATATCAATGTTATGTTGCTATACCATATGTTTGTCTTACATACTCACCAAACTGTATAGAGGGATGAGTGTATTACCAAGCGAGAACATAGCTAAGCAAATTATATTACTTTTCTGAAACATATGTGATACAGTAGCAGCATCTCTATCAGTGCTGGTATTTAATTATCCTGAAAGTTACCCCAGTTCCATTTCCAAAAACATTACCTACCACCGTCTGTTTACTCTCATTTCTCTCTCTTTTTCACACTTCCTATCGCCTTTTCATTTTTCGTCGTTCTCCCCCTACCTCTCCCTCCCTCCCCCTACAGTTCTTCTCCCTCCCCCGCCGCCTCCTCCTTTCCTTCCGTCGTCTCTTTCTTCAAAGGCTTCGTGTTTGTAAGTAACATTATTATTTGCGTTGATGATTTTTCTTTCGATTATTATTATAAAAATATTCGCCAAAACAAGTAATAGGAAAAAACCCGATTACTCACTTCCCTAGCCACACGAGAGTGCGACCCTGCCACATGAGCAAGGAAGGTTTGGTAGATGGTAACATTACACCTGAAGGCGACTGAACATTACATAATGAAACTATATATTTCAGTTTATTTTAAGTAAATATGATCTTTTGATTCCTCACTGAATGTTAGATTAGGTAGGAATGGCATTTACTATTTGAACAGGTATAGTTGTTATTGTTTATTATGCATAATAAATTTAGTCACGCTCATAATACGTAAATGGTAGTATGTAGTAGGGAGTAGGCAGCTATCAAACAGGGAGGTACTACCGTCTGAGGAGTTATTGGAAACATAACATGATGTCTAATGGTAGACCCTGCTGCCAAATGGTATCACAAAAATTGTGACCAAGTTCCAGGCTGCTGAGCTGACTTTTTGCCTCCTTTACACACAATTGCAGGGTCTCAATTGTTTCTCTTACTGCTGACAACACAACTTATATATCTCTTCTCACTCTTGATCTACCTTATTAATTCTATTCCTTTATTCACCTTTGGTATCAATTGGGTTCCACTGGTCTGGAAGGTTGTGGAACCTGGGACTGACCCGACCATCATCAAACTACCGAGGCTTCAACTGATACCACCGCGGTTGCTGGAGGATTGCATTTTTTCTCACTTCATTTTTCCAACATTCTCGACCTAAGATCCAATTTTTACTCAGTGGAGCACCATCTATTAATCTTTACCCCCGATCTGTTACTACTACTATCATAACTTCAAATGACCAAGACACCTTCACCCAAACCTTTTCAAGTTTCCAACTACAACCTTTATACCTCTTTCCGTTCTACTGTAAGGGAGGTACATGCGCCTATTGCAACACATGTACTACCGTGGAAAAAAGTTCGCTCCTTCCCAAACTGAAGCAGCAACGACCCGCACAGCACACCCGCACCAGATAACAATCAGGGTAAGTCAGTTCGGAGACTCATTCCCGTGTCTCAGTTTCACTACAGGGAGCGAACTTTTGTCCACGATAGTACGTACACCTATAGCTCGACACACGGATCTTGAATAGTCTCTTCATGGTGTCATCTGGCTCAAAATATCTCTCCCAACTATGACTATTTTTATTTATTTATTGTAATATTCTTCCAACTTTACGAACTATATGGGACTTTTTTATTATCTCTCTTCTTCTCGTTAGTCGTTGCTATCCGCACACCCCAAATTTGGGATCCTCTATCTAAGATATTTCAATGTTCATCACAGAGAGTGGCTTGGCTCTGCAAGGGTTAGCCCAGGTTGAGTCAAGGCACTCTATTTTTCCATACTTGATGAGCTGGAACAAATAATTAAACATCTTACACGTTTTCCAGATCGACCTGTCCAACTTCCTAACATTCTATGGGGATGTTGGTTACACTAGAATAACCCTTTATAGTACATCCTTACTTTCTCACACAGCCAAACTGTGGAATGCTTCACCTTCTTCCGTGTTTCCATCCCTATACAATCTGTCTCACCTCAAAAAAATGGTTTTCCGGCATCTTCGTGGTGTATATTCTTTTTCCTTTTTTCGCCCCCTACCCCCTTAAGAAGAGGGGGGGGGGGGCACATTAATTTAAAAAACCTGCTTATCTAAATATATATTTTTAATACTTCCATCAAATATCTGCAGGTATCATAATATACAGTACTTGTCTGCCTAATGTGCGCAGGTACTGCCTGTTGCATACTTGTGTCCAGTTCAGTAATAAATGGTCCGATCATTTGCAGCAATACCTCAAAATCGGTAAAGTTGTGGAAAAGAATATTAGACATCCCTTTAATATCACTTCACTCAACGGGCGATTGCCACAGGACATATCATAGAATGTCCTTTTCCATCATTTCCTACGGGTTTGGCGCTTTTCATACAGTTTCATAACTATGCATGTATAGCACAAACACAAGTCGATACTACCTCGTCCACAGGCATCATGGCATGAATACGTAGTGCACAGGGACATGCCCTGTACTCAGCATGTAAACACTTCCATCAAGACTGGGAGGGATGGGACTAACCAATCCAGAGGAGATTGCTGACACTGTACATCAAAATTCACTTAAGCTCACGGCAGCCCTCACGGACCACATAATAGCCCAGAATGCAACAGGGGAAGTGGATACCAGTGAAGTAAATAAGATTCGTAGATCCATTATGACAGATCGACAGCACTGCCAAAATGATAAGTTGCAGCAACCGTTGCTGCAGGTACCAGAAAATTTGAAAAAAGTAGCTATAGCGCAGGAGGTGGGCGCCTCGAACTGGTTAACTACGTTACCGATAAGGGCAAATAGTTTCAGTCTCAATAAACAAGAATTTACAGATGCCATTGCTCTAAGGTACGGTTGGCCAGTAGAAGGTTTGCCCTCCCAATGCGTGTGTGGCTCTTCCTATGACGTCGATCACGCTATGGTGTGCAAGAAAGGGGGCTTCATATACATGAGGCATGACGAAGTAAGGGACCTCACAGCAAATATGTTGAAGGAAATCTGCCGGGATGTCATGGCAGAACCGACCCTCCTTCCTTTGGACGGTGAGATCTTTAACCTGGGACTTTAAACTTACATATCTAACAAACTGGGTAATCAATTCAAAGTTGAATGCAGGGACAGCTACCAGGATTTTTGATCCTGCTGGCGCATGTCACGTAACCGCCTGGCTCTCTTGATGCTGCACATGGGAGAACAAGAACAGCAAGAAGGGCATATGGGGAGAATTCTAGCGTTGGTCAGGCAGCCACACTCCTCCTCTGGTGGGATGGGACTAGGGTCTGCAAAATCTTTCTGCCAAGACTATGAGGCGTCTCCGAACTGAGCAACAACCCAGAAGTTATGTCACAGCCTGGATGAGATGTCGACTGTCCTTCTCTCTCCTTCGGTTGGCTTTGCTCTGCCTCAGGGGAACGAGAGCTTCTGCCCCTACTCCGACAACTGCTGCAGATATTGACTATGAGGCTACAGTCACTGAATGCAAAATGGATCTGCGGCTCAACTAATTTAACACAGATAGGATAGCTTCTTATGTATTAGGATATTTAATATTAAGGGAAATAAATGGTGGCGAAGGTGTGGCTATTGGGGGAGGCTGGAGGCCACGAAAAAAAAAAAAAGTAGTAGTAGTAGTAGTGGGCCAGTGCGGCATGGGTGTGGTGGAGTGTCCTCCCTGACCTAAAGTGTTATTGGCGGGGACATATTCAGAGTGTTGGGAGCGGGAATTTTACAGTGTGTCGGTGAATATCGGATATCACCCTAAGCATTGTCACTGAAGGTTCTTCTCATCCCTTACGACATTAAACACAAATATTGCGTGTGTTCACTGGCGATCACCAAGCGAGTTTATGAGTATTTGGTTGGACGGCTACTACAGATGTCAGGTGCCAGTGCCAGTGTCGATAGGCCTACTTTGGCAGAGGTGGCATCGAGACCCTCGCCCCTATGGGGCCAAGTGCTCTACGCTTGCGGTCGCCCCCCCCCCCCCAAGTAACGATCACTTCATATAGTGTCGGCTGACCAAGTGAGTATATATAACTAATATTACATCAGTGCGACCATATAAATAGTGGTTATTTCTGCCAAGGATTTATAAACAAGTGTTAGGTGTGACAATTCTTGCTCCCAGTGAATCATTCTGATGATGTCGATTGTCGCAAACAGGGGGGTGGCCTACACACGCACGTGCGCAAGTATGCCCCTACTACCCGGACAAAGCAGTCCAGCCTGTCACTTCTCTGCCCCTTATTCATAAGAACTAGTTTCTTCTTCTGTATGGGACCAAAGCAGATGTCGGAGGCGGACGTAACTGTCGTCCAAAGTGCGGAACATTATGCCGGGTAACAGACATTGCTGCGTCTGTGCTAGCCAGTACCAAAACTGCACTAGCTGTGATTGTGTGGTTTGCAGACAGGGAAACAATTGTCGGAACCCACATGGCAGGGAGCCGACATAGGAGGCTATAGTGGATATCGCCGGGACCCAACCGCCCTATGATATCCTAAATGATAGCAGTGAGTCTACTCAACATGAAAAGTTATACTAATAAACGCTGCACCAATAGTAGCAGATGTCCACTAGGTGAATGAGAGACAACCACCACAGTGGAATGGCATGTCGATGGAAAATGCGGACATATGGGTTAGTGAAACTTACTCAGAAATTGCCAGGTGGTCGCCAGCTAACCTGCTTGAACCACCCAAGTGTGCAGCGACCAAAGAAATGATTCTGGAGATGATTCGCCTCATAACTAAGTACACTCAGGACTGCTTCCTTGACCCTTTAGCTCTTCAAATACTGGCAATAATACCACATCTTTCTGTCAGAGGACATACACAAAGACTAAGCACAAAGAAAATGCGGCAGCAATGAAGGGAAGATTGACAATGTGGCAGAATGGGGCCCTTGATGATCGCCTATGTGAAGCAAGAACACTGCAGGAGAGACTAAAATTTATAGGAGACGGAAAGTAAAACACCGATGACGTTACAAGAAAGTTTGGAAACAAAATGCGTGTGGGAAAAGTGTCGTTGGCGGTAAGATCTCTCACAGAGGAACCCTCCGGCGGGGTTCTGCCACTAAACAGAGAGACATTAAAACAACTGAAAGAAAAACATCCCACTGCAAGTGAAGACGAAGGCATCAGGGTCCAGGGTGACTATTTCCCACCAAATGCTGTCCTGTTCGAGAAAATAACAAGAGGAATGGTGTGGAAAAAGGCACTGAAGACCCAGGGAGGTGCCGGCCCTTCAGGTCTGGATGCAAACGGTTGGAGAGTCATCCTCAGCACTAACAAGTTTGGCCCCGTAGCAAGTGATCTCTGCACTGCCATTGCCGTCCTTGCAAGAAAGCTGGCATCCTCGTGCTGTCAACATCTCCATGCTCTGACGGCCTGCCGCCTCATTCCCCTGGATAAGAATCCAGGATGTAGGCCTATAGGGGTGGGGGAAGTGCTGAGGCGGATCATCAGAAAATGCATAATGGAGGTGGTAAAGGATGATGTTAGGACAGCAGCAGGGAACCTGCAAGTTTGTTGCCGGCCACCAGGCTGGAGGGGAAGCTGCCATTCACGCCATGAGAACGATATTTGAGCAGCTCGATTGTGAGGCCGTTCTCGTGGTGGATGCTTCAAACGCATTCAACATACTTAACTGCAAGGCTGCACTGCACAACAACAAGATAGAGTGTCCAAGCTTTGCAATGTATGTTGAAAACTCCTATAGGAATCCATCAGACCTTTATATAGTAAACAAGGCTTTAGGAGGTGATACCATTATACAGTCAACCGAGGGAACAACGCAGGGGGACCCTGTTGCAATGGCAACGTATGCAATAGGCCTATCAGTGCTCCAACAAGAAATTATATTTGAAACAACTGAGGTCAAGCAAGTGGCGTACGCTGATGATCTTACCGGAGCGGGAAAAGTGGTAGGACCTGGTAACATTACGAGGCCCACAAATAGGATACCACCCAAACGGCAGCAAGTCCTTCCACATTGTGAAGCCAGAGCATTATGAAAGGGCAATGGAGGAGTTCGGTGGAAGTGAGGTCAAAATAACAAAGGATGGCCAAAGACCCCTCGGCGCAGTAATCGGCACGATGGACTTCAAGACCGAGTACGTAACGGGAAGGGTGAATGAGTGGGTTAGGGAAATCCAAGCTCTGTCTGAGATTGCTAACGCAGAGCCACATGCAGCTTTTGCGGCATTCACCCATGGAGTCAAGCATCGCCGGAACTACCTGATACTCACTATCTCTGATATAGGACCAGGTCCTCCACCCTCTGAAAGAAGCTATCAGTGTCAATTTCATTCCCAAATTAGTGAAACACCCTCACTTAACCCCAGCAGAAAGATCACGACTTGCACTACCACCGAGACTGGGAGGAATGGGATTGACCAATCCAAAGGAGATTGCTGCCACCGAATATCAAAATTCAGTTAAGCTCACGGCAGCCCTCACGGACCACATAATAGCACAGAATGCAACAGGGGAGGTGAATGCAAGTGAAGTAAACAAGATTCGAAGTCCATTACGACAGAACGACAGCACGGCCAAAGTGATAAGTTGCAGCAACTGTTGCTGCAAGTACCAGAGAATTTGAAAACAAAAAGTAGCTTTACCGCAGGGGGTGGGCGCCTCGAACTGGTTAACTACGTTACTGATAAGGGCAAATGGTTTCAGTCTCAAGAAACAAGAACTTACAGATGCCAACGCTGTAAGGTACGCTAGGCCAGTAGAAGGTTTGCCCTCCCAATGCGTGTGTGGCTCTTCCTATGACGTCTATCACGCCATGGTGTGCAAGAAAGGGGGCTTCATATCCATGAGGCATAACGAAGTAAGGGATCTCACAGCAAATATGTTGAAGGAAATCTGCCGTGATGTCAGGGTAGAACCGACCTTCCTTCCATTGGACGGTGAGAATTTCCACCATAGGATTTCAAAAACATCCAACAAAGTCCGTGTTGACGTCAGTGGTCGAATATTCTGGATGAGGGGAGAGCGAGCACACTTAGACATCAGGATTTTTGATCCCATGGCCGCATGTCACCGTAACTTAGCTCTCGATGCTGCACACTGGAGGAGCGAGAACGACAAGATAAGGGCATACGGGGAGAGAATTAAAAAAGTTGATCAAGGCAGCTTCACTCCTCTACTGTTCACAACCTCTGGTGGGATGGGACCAAGTGCAAGATGCTTCCACGCCAGACTCGCGGAGGTGCTCTCCGAACAGAAGCAGCAGCCCAGAAGTTATGTTACAGCCTGGATGAGATGTCGACTGTCCTTCCCTCTTCTTAGGTCGGCTTTACTCTGCCTCAGGGGAACGAGAGCATCGGCCCCAAAGCCGACAACAGTTGCAGATATTGACTATGAGGCAACAGTCACTGAATGCCACATAGATCTGCGACTCAACTAACTCAACACAGCTAGGCTAGCTACTTATGTATTAGGATATTTAATATTAAGGTAATTAAATGGCGGCGAAGGTGTGGCTATAGGGGGAGGATGGAGGCCACGTTGGTATTTGGTGGGGAGCATATCATGTTAAAAAGCAAAATGTGATAATGTTTTCGTGACAAGGGTTACCACAGGGGCTGCAGGAACACATTTCCTCAACTGTACCATGCCTGTATTATAGATAGAATCTTGATGAATCACTGAGTAGCTACCAGCTGTATATAATACTGTACTTAATCTTACCATTCCTAACATCATCCTGTATCATATATGGCGCTCAGGGGTGCATGGGTTTGGGAGATTGGGACAAGGGTAAGGGCCGGAGGGGTCAAGGGGGTGGACCAGGGACGTCGGGGGTTGAGGATGAGGGTGGGGGGAGGGGGAGTGGTTCGTGGAAGTTCCGCGGGTTCCTGCTAGTACATGGTAATTTGCCTAAAAAAATACCCAGATAGTTGGCAAACACTTTTATTATTAATAACATTAATATGTATTTAGCACCTCTTGGTTCCACGCGTGAATAGGTATAGCAGATCCACACAACCTAAAGTATATTGACAGTAGGGCGTATTAAACATGAGGTAATCTACAAAAATAATAATTATATTTCCTGATCCGGTATCATTGCAAAGTCATCCGGAAGTAAGATATTAGTGAAAACATTTTTATTTTACAACTCTTGAGTTAGTTAGTTAGACTTGAGGAGCACCTGGCAGCCTGAAATGAGATTGTTTCAAAACAAGTTTATATAATTTTACTCATTACATGTCCTGCAAAGTTGACATGCTATTTCGGTTACATATGCTCTCACAGATTAATTGATGTAGTATAGATGCTTATCACCTAAGCAACATGTGAGCCTAACCTTTCAGCCCAGTCAAATTGGCTCGAAAATAGGCAAATGGTGGAAAAAAACTATATTAAGGTGAAATTTTGCATCTCCCTTCTTTTGGCAGTTCCGATAAATTTTTCGCATTTTACAGCTAAACTATATATCGGATGATAATATTTTAAAATAAAAAATACTAGAAATATGATTTTCAACATGATTGTCTCTATTCATTTTTCATATGGGTGTTACAGTTTTTGTGTAATTCACATCTGAATTCGGGGTAAGTTTTTGCGTATAGTGAAAAAAAAATGATACTCGCACAGGGTTTTCGGCATATTACTAAAAATTTCCTGGCTTTTCATTAAAAATGCATATAGTTGAAATTATAGAGCAGAAAATTCTCTAATCGATTAAATGCCAATAAAATTTCTGCAAAAAAAATTGAAGCTTTTCCTCATTCACTCAAATAAATTTATTTTCCAGGTATGACTTAGAAAACTATTGTGTTACCTGAGTGAAACTACTTGGCATACAATCAGTATGGCGCCCGTAATTGAATGTTTTTACTATGGTAATAGTTTAGCAGTTGGAAAAAACAGTGCTTGTGAAGGACGGCATGAAGAACTTAAAACGTGTAAGTCAAATCCGAAAAGACGGTCATTTTGAAAAAAAAAATTAAAAGTGGACACCACTGAAATGTATATAGTTTGCAGACGTGAGTACATCAAAGAAAAAAAAAGCATTGCCAGGGTTTAAAAAAAAAAGCAGAAACTAGTAAGCAGAATTAGTGCACTATATTGCGATCACAAGAACAATTTGATTTCAAAAGAAATTGTTTGTTTTGTGGTGAAAAATGTGACATTCTTGCGGAAAAGAAAATGCCTGCAGGGAAACGCCAAGTAATTAATGAGGTACGAACTTTGACTCTGAAAGATAGACTACTGAAGAAAACTGAACAAAGGAACGACGAATGGGGTAAGAAGGTGTTGAGGCGATCAGAAAGTGGGATTTGTCTTGTAGCAGAAGAAGCTCGCTATAGCGGAAAATGTTTATCCAAATTTGCACGCAACCCACCATCAACCCAAAAAAGAGGACAGCCACAAGATGAAGACATGACTTCTGCTTTCGAAAAACTGTGCACCTTTATTGATGACTCTGACGAATGCCAATTTTCTTTACATGATTTGATGAAGAAATTCGATGAATATTTATCAGAAAGCACGTCGATGACTGAGAAAATAATGAAAGCAAAATTTATAAACACGTACGGGAATGGTGTCATGTTTTCAAAAATTAATAAAAGACGACCTTGCTTGTTTCCGTTGCTCCGGACTTAAACTGATCAATTCGTGGTACAGTGAAATAAAAACTAGTAAGAAGGATGAGCGCCTGCAAATCATCGAAGCTGCAGCAACTGCAGTCCGAGAGGATATTAGGACAACTACTTATAACACTATGGACTACCCTAATATAGAGACTTTATGAAGGATGTACATGGTGTGGTTTCCGAAACATTACATGCATTTTTCGACACCGTTATCCTGAAAAGCAGAAAAGGCGAAAAATAAAAAAAGGGAGCAAAGCAGTGTACTGCAATTGCCCTTTCTATAAGTGCTGCAACAAGACTGCGCTCATTTCTATCTTCCATACTGCTTGGTCTCTCTGTGTATCTATTTCGGAAAGTAGCGTCCAATAGTATAGTCAATACAGTGTTTAATTTGGGATTTTGTTCAAGCTATAATGATGTTGCATTGTTCGAGTCATCAGCTGTTAAATCTTGGAAACCTGATTTGGACAAAGATTCTTTCTGTCTATCTGTATTTGACAAAGCAGACTTCAATATAAAGAACCTAACTGGGAAAGGAAAGTTTCACTCGATGGGTGGAGTACAAAGCATAACACCAGCAGAGAAAGTAATTAGTCAGGATATTACGAAATTGCGGAACATCCATTCTTCAAAAGAGCTAGCAAGCATTGGACAAATGGAAATCCAAACTTTCCGAAGAAAACGATAATTATGCTGGGTTGAATGAAATGAAACTGCAAAAGGTGTACGGTGATGAAGCTTGTAAGAATGTCACAATACACTCCACCCAGGATGTTCTTTGGATGTTCGGAAATTTTTGCAGACACCCTTCCTTCCATTATGGTAAGATTTTATGGAGGCCATGATGGGTACTCTGCAATACGAAAAGTCAAAGTTCTTGCATTACCTATTGTTAATCTACCCCCATCAGAGTACAACACAGTACTAACTGTACTGAAATTTGCAGCGAAAGAAATAAAGAAATTTAAACAAAAAACATGTTTTGTTACATTCGATCAACCACTATACATGAGGGCTAAGGATATAGCGTCTTCAGGAAATAAAAATCAAGAAGGCGAACTTTCAGATATTGTTGTGAGATTAGGAGGATTCCACCTTTTAATGTCCTATCTTGGGGCAATTGGCTACGTTATGGGATGCAGCGGACTTTCAGAACTATGGTCCACAATATTTGCTTCTTTCTGGCCACGCCTGTGCACGAGCCATTCGAGCGCATTTTGTTAACTTACTGCGCTTTGGCAAAGATCATGTTCTCTGAAGTCACTGTAGACAACACTGCCAAACAATATGTACAAATCTGACAGTTACTCAAATAATACTGTGTTATTATCAAGTCTTCCGCCCACTTCTGCAGCAGCTAGGCAAGTTTCTTATCTTGTCTTTCACTAAGTTCAGAATTGGCTAGGAGAAACACTTCAGCCTGAGTTGTGGGGCTGGAAAAAAAGTTGTAATTCTCTGTCACCTGTTTACACAACTGAGGGCCCCAGCCCCCGCATATATTTTGAAACTTATTTCATGTGGCTGAAAATTAAGGTGCAGGTAGCGGTGTGGTTGTGTAAAATCTGGATTACCCTGTTGTATAATGTGCAGTAATTGTCATGGCCAAAGTTGTCTGAATTCCGAAAGTGCAGATGATCCCACTGATGACCTTATTGTGACTAATGAAGAGGACTTTTCAAGTGCTTAATGGCATCATCTTAAACTAGAAAAAAGGGGAATGGGCCTGATGGGGAAACCACTATAAAAAAACCGCGCCAAAAACTACCTCAAATGTGGTGTTGAAATGAGTTTGTGTTACAGATTTACTGAAAACTGTTTCAAGGAAATAAATTTCATTGAACCTATAGAGAATTTGACGCTCTACAATTTTAACTGTATGTATTTGTAATAAAAAAAAACCTAGGCGTTTTTTAATTATTTTCTGAAAACCTTGCGGAAAGGTTCTCCCGAATTCTGACATGGATTACACAGAAGCTATAACTCCTATGGGAAAAATAAATCGATACATTCTTGTTTAAAATCTAATTGTCAGTATTTTTGTGTCTATATAATATTATCGTTTAATGCATAGTTTAGCCGAAAAATGAGAAAAGGTAAGCTGAACCCCCCTTTTGGAGGGCCGTTTAGGGACAAACAAAGGGGATGCTCCCTCCAGACGGAGGGTAACTCTTTTGATCCAGATTTCTATACCCTTCAGGAGTATGTATGCAAAATTTCATCTTAATAAAAAAAATTTCCACCCAAAATCATAATTTCACTGGACTATTTGTCAGGGTCAATCACAGGGAGTTTGCTTATGTCATTAGCAACGATATGAATGATAATCGTGGTAAGATACTGTTACGTCATAGGCTCAAAAGAGTCACAATGGTAACAAAATCAGACTCTTTGTGCTTTAAATATCACAAATATTTAATTAGAACAATTACCAAAAAAATTGTAATTATAAAGAATTTAAAACAAAATACTTAAGCCTACATTAACACTATTTACAAAAGTTTATACACTTTATCAAGTAATAAGAAAATGATGACTGAATAATGGTGGACGGTGACTAAACCCTGAAGCAGGAAAAAAAAACTCTACCTATAATCATACACGAAATATGTCAAGACACTTCACAACTCACAATAGTTTTATCATGGTGAAGTAGCATTCAGCAGCATTACAAAATAACAAGTCTTCTAATACCTGAGGTCCACACAGCTAACCGTCCCGACACCTGTCACTGATTCCTAAGTTCCAGACAGGGAATCACACCACTGCCTTATCCCAAAAGTACAGTACATATTGTTACGACCGTGTCGTATTTTTTCTTTTTTTATATATATATAACATGCTCCCATGTTCCATATTATTCCTGTAATGATGTGTTAAATTTACTATTATATATTCTAGTCACCTTACCCTGTGCTGTTAAGGTTTTACTGTCATTATTTGTTCAAGCCCATCTTATTTCTTTATTTTGTATTGTAACCAGCATTCTTTGTTCTCTAACGACCATCTGCATCGTTAAACGACCCACCGGCGGGTCGCGTGGCGGGAACCGACCTTATATATAGGACCCACCAACTGACTTGAGTCAGTTCACTCCTCTTGTCATACAGTACACATCCTTTGAGTGTCACTTGTTACTTAAACTTAATTTATTTGTGTTGTTCCTGTCGCCACCAATGTGGTATATCTATGTGAGTACCTATTTATGTCTCTGTTTGTGTCCATCAGTATTTGCTTAGTTGTATTCAAGTAATTCAGTGTTGTTTCACGTTAGTTAATTTCAGTGATAGTTTTTATGTTTATGCAGTGTTAACGTAATCCAATGCTTTATTTTTATTCTTCGATGTTTTGTATCACTTGTGTCTTAAAAGTTTCGATGGTGAATCAATTTGTTGTGACAGCCTACGAGGCTCTTTATTGTGTTAATATTTAATTAATTAAATTCTTAAAGGTTTACTTTATTTATTTTTACTCTTTTAATTTACTTCACTTTTTTGTTTGGTTACGCCTAGAACCTGGATATTTAAGTAAATTAAGAGACGGCGTAACAATATTCAGACACGAAACTAACATTATTCATAATACTCAACTTACATTGTGCAATATGAAAAATACTGTACATTACACAATAATCACAGCACCTAAAATAAAACATGAAACACACATAAAATAAACTAATTAAACATAATGCAAATAAATAAGTAGAAAAACTAACTAAGAAAGGAAACTTAACTAGTTTTATATTAAATTGAAATATTTTATTGAAAAAAAAAATACATCGAAAGGACAGGGTAGTAAACTACTCCCACCCTTACCTGTGTGTCATACCTGTGTGTCCCCAGGAAATTCGTAGCGAGCCATTATGTTCATCAGTATGTTAAAAAGAGTGAGGCTAAGTACACCTCCTTGTGGAATCTCCAACTCCACCTCTCTTTCTTCTGAGTACCAACCCTGGAACCATACTCTAACCATTCTGGTACTCAAGTAATCCTCAATCTATTTCAGCAACTTCCTAGAAACCACTAAATTAATTAGTTGCTCAAGTATAACTTCATTCTTTGCCCCATCAAAGGCCCCTTTTAAATCTACAAAAGTCCTCCATGTAGCCTTGGAGTTATTCAAACACTTTACCACCCAGTCTGCAGTACAGTACTTCTCTCTTTCATAACTTCATGTAAATTGGGCGCGAAGAGATTTTCCTCTTCATACAACAACCTGTTTAATACTGTTCTTTCCATCATTTTACTAAAATAGTAGGTCAAACATATGGGACGAAAGTCTTCATTGCTCTTTGGTATTAGTACAATTACTGCTGTCTTCCACTTAAGTGGGATACAACCTCCATTATAAGACATTAAACATGTCTAACAGGGGCCCTTTTATAATACCAGCCAGACAGTTAATGATATCGTATGTTATTCGATCATCACCGGGTGTACACTGACTTTGCACTAACTCACGCCGAAGTAATTCGGAGGTAATTCGGCAAAACTAGCAGTCCCAGCCCATTTCCTACAAAGTTGACTGGCCTTGCCCTGTGTGTCAGCGGTGCTGTTGTCCTTGCTTGGAACACCTCGCACTTTCTTCTCTTCCATATGTCACGCAAGCTCTTGCCTTTAGCAATTATCCCTAAAATGTGTGTCCAGTATCTATTCCTCGCCTCTTGCTTGATTCCACTACACATTTTTGCAGTTTGTTTCAGTAAGTCCTTGATTTCATTATCATTTGGATTTGCACGCCATTCTCTTTGCGCCTTTCTAAAGAGTTTTCTCCAGCCTTAAATATATTTGTTATTAGCATAAATATTACGTTTCCCATCTGTTATTTCTCCTTTATAACTACACTTACTTGTCGTCAAAACAGAATCAATAATATGTAATAAATCATCATAAAAGCTATCAACATCCTTTGGTTCATAATCTGTATACCAATCCTGTAGAGGAGTGATGAGCTCCTCTTTTTTGTCTTTCGGCCACCAATATCTTTGCCGCTTAATTAGCTTCTGTATTTTGTTAACACGTACAGTAATTCGTAATACAAAATGACCACTAAGCAAATTTATCTCAGCATTATCTCTTATTCTACGTGTATTAAAACATACTGCATAATCTAACCTACCTTTACGTATGTAGGTATGCTCATGATTCCCAAATATTTCAATAAAATCAAACTCCTTCAAGAGGAGTAACCATCTCCTTCCATTGACGTTGCTAGGTCCCATAATACCCAGGACTTAGTATCTAGCATTAATATCACCAACCAAAACACTACCGGTAGCATTATTAAATAGGCACTCAGGCATTGCTATCAATATCAAAACTTTGAGGATATACAGTCGCGGACAAACGTTCTCTCTCGCTTTTAGCCACAATATGACTTGGAAACATCTGCGGTTTGAACAAAGAAGCAGTAAAAGGAAGTGCCTTTGTCACAACAGATGTCACACATGAAGGATTATAAGGGAGGCGAGGTGGGGAATTGGAGGAAGGTTGGTAGGAGTGGAGAATAACATAACAAAATCTCCATCTACTGCTAACACTAAGATGGTGATGGAGATGGTTTACTGTAATAAATATAGTGAATGTATCAAGAAAAATCTTATATACATGGTAAAGGATTATATGAATAATTATTAAGAGATTCCAGGAGCAATAGTGGTATTGTTAGTAGTACAATAATTACTATAAAACAAGTGTGTACATTCGAACATTGTAACTGACGCCTAGAGCGTTTGTAACAAAATAGCTGATTGGCGAACAGGAAGACATGCAAAACGCCATGCACCGAGCCTTTGTATTTAATTTATCTTACCTGTATTCCGTAATTTTTATGAATAATAACTGTTCAGTGCTGATCTCTGATAATTTCCTCACTCGGGGAAATAAAAATTAACACGTGAAACGAACTGGTAACGTAATTATAAAGAGAATAATTTGAAATATATTTAATTCTCTAAATCCATCATTAAGAATTACTTGCAATCATTAAATTTTACTTCTTCTTAGCTAGAAGATTTATGTAAGTTTTTGAAAATACCATTCCTACTACAAGGTATATTGCTGTTCATGTCTTTCTTGTCTTCCTCTTCTTCTTCACAGTTTTCTCATTAATATCGATTTTAAGTTATTAAAAAAATTTCCCGTTATTTCATACTAATAATTTACAATTTGAAATGAGTATAATTATTTATTAATGCCAAGTTCGTTGATTTGCTTTTCTGGCCGTCGACATCTTTGGTCATCCAGGCCAAGAAAATTTCTACAGTACTGCAAGGTGGTTGGTAGGTTGCTTTGTCTTGCTGGCCGTCAACATCATAGGTTATTACGCCGTAAAGATTGTGTTATTTGCTGGTTTCGTAACTAATCAAGGTGTTACTTGTCTCTCTTCTTCTTTCTATTCTTCTTGTCGTACCAGGCAGTTCAGCAAGCATGGATCGCATGTTTTGGTGGACCCGTGGCTTTTCAAGATGTTCCTTGTCTTTCTCCTTTTTCTCGTCACCAAGCGGTTAAGCAAAGGATTTGGGTCGCACAGCACACATTTATTTAAGGAATATTTATATATAGTCAATGATGATGAATGGACAGCTTAATTGATGCGTGCGTTGAAAGACTGCATAAAGTAATATGTGAGACAGTAGCATACGCATGACTTGTACGTACTACTGGATGATGATTTCATTCCTCGTTTTTTTTTTAATTAGTTTCTTTATTTCTTTATTTTTAGAGAGCTTTTAACATTTTGTAGTTGTTATTTGTTGGGTATTTTGGTCCATTTGTAGTTTAAGATATTTCTTATTGGGCACATATGTCCACGATATATATATACAGTCTAGCTCAAAATTCTTCAAACACTGCTAGAGACAGCTGGCAATTCAAGGCCGTTTGTTTACTATACTACATAGTAAAAATTATGAATGAATGTGAAAGTGATCGGTGATTGGTTTCCTAGTTCCCTTTGCTTAATTAATGGTTGGGTTTTGCTGTTTTGTATTATATTATACCTTTCTGCTGGTATATAATGTTAATTTGATTTTAAAATGGATAGAGAAATGGGTCAACCGATATAAATTTATGTTTAGACAAGTAAACATAAGTAATAATCGGTAAGTATGTTAAAGAACATCATGCCTCGGGCACAGCTGTGTGCAGGCTGTTTATGAGGTTGCCTGTTTATCATTAATTTATACTAATATTATCTTCAAACGTTTAATCCCTTTCGGGTAATTAATCCAGTTGTATGTAACCGATGCTAAACAGACTTCTTTCTAAAGACGCGGATTTCAAGCAACACGAACTGCTGTTTCAATTCGCTGTGGGATTAAGCAGAATCATCGGTTCACTGCTACCAGTGGTAAGTGTGTGTGTGTTTGTGCCTTAACCTGTGTGTGTCAATGCTTGTCTGTAAAGATAGTTCTATAAATGAAACAGTATTATGAAGTTTATTTCATGAAATTATTTATTTTGCAATCCCTGTGAGGCATTGAAAATAGAAATCTATATATAATGTTTCACTTATTCATCTATTTATTTATGTTTTAATTACATGTCATGAATTGGTACTACACATTTTCTACGAAATAAAAGACTTTCCAGTGTGATCCTGTGGTGAACCAGTTTAAAATTTGTATTTATTTTTGCTGGCAAACAATCAATAATCGAAAGAAATGTCATTTGAAATATATAATAAGCTAAGTCTACTCAGATGACAATCGTAATAACAGTTGAAAGGTCTACAGCGATACAATACATATGCTACCAAATTAGTTATACCTTCAGTACGAGATTTCACTAATTAATGTAATTTGTGTTTTTAATTAATAAAAACGGCAAGCAACCCTGTTGAAATCGACTTTCTTCACGAGTGAGTGCGTTTGTTTCCATGCAAGTGTGCGTGAGTGTTGGAGCATTATTGTAAGTTATGAAATAATTGTGAGGTAACGTTGTAACATACTTTGGTATTTTGGCAAGGATTTCTTTCCATTTCTAAAAAAAAAAAAAAATATATACAAATACAATTATTACAGTAAACGTTTTCCAAGAGGCAGACCAGGAAAGGAGGCGGAGTAGCAATCTATGTTAGGGATAATCTGAAGTGTGAGATAAATATGGAAATAAAAACTGAGCGGAATACAGAAACAATTTGGATAGAATTAATCGACGGTAGGGAAAAATTAATCACAGGAGTAATATATAGACCTCCCAATCTTGATAGTCAATGAGCGACTTATCTGGGATGAAATGCGCAGGGCTTCCATACACAACAAAGTCTGTATAGTAGGCGACTTTAACCTTGGCCAAATAGATTGGACTGACCTTACAGGTAACTGAGAATCAGAGGATTTTCTCGAGACGATCCAGGAATGTTTTCTAAGTCAACATATAACCGAACCCACATGGGGTAATAATATACTCGATTTAGTTCTGTCAAACAGAGGAAACCTCATTAGCAGTGTCGAGGTAGGGAACGAACTTGCAAACAGGGATCACAAAGAAATTTGATTCCAGTTAGATTTTCAGGGCAGACGTAAGGAAAATTCCACTAAAGTACCAGATTTCAGAAGGGCGAACTTTGACAGTTTAAAGAGGCAGCTGAGAGAGGGGGTGTCGCGCTTGGCCGTGAACCTGACAGATGACACGGACCTGATAACGAGATCTGATATTGCCAAGTTCCACGACAATTTAAATAGTGAGTTACTTAATGCACAAAGGCAGAACATACCATACAAAAAACTCAGATCAGACAACAATGACCCTAAATGGATAAATAATTATTTAAAGAACATCATCAGCCAAAGGAAGGCTATAGGTAGAAGGATAAATCGTGGCGAAATTCACCTCCGGGACTATTATAGGGTATTGGCAAGTAGGGTTAAAACCGAGATAAGGAAAGCAGAGAGGAATAATGAGGTAAGGATAGCAAGGGAGGCGAAGACAAACCCCAAAGGATTCTACCAAATGTATCAAACTAAAACAAGAGAAAAGATTGGACCAATACGGTCCGACGCTGGCGAGCTCACTGATAACGACAGAGAAAGGAGCAATAATTTGAATAAATATTTTTCAACAGTTTTCACCACAGAAAATTTAAACATGATACCCGAGGCACAGACTCTATTCAGAGATAGTGAAGAAAACAAATTAAGTGAGATAGTAGTGACTAGTAACGATGTTAGTAAGCAAATAGACAAACTAAAGCCTAATAAGTCACCTGGTCCCGATGAGATATTTGTCAGAGTATTAAAGGAATGTAAGGAAGAGCTTAGTATGCCCTTAGCAAAGTTGTTTAACATGTCCTTAAAAACAGGTGTAGTACCACAATCCTGGAGGATAGCGAATGTAATACCAATTTTCAAGAAGGGGGATAGATCACTATCCTCTAACTACCGCCCAATCAGTCTAACATCAATAGTAGGCAAATTACTGGAAGCAATCATTTCAAACTTTATTCGAAATCACCTGGAGAAGCACCGATTGATCAATGATTCCCAGCATGGCTTCACAAGCGGACGTTCTTGTCTAACTAATCTATTAACATTCTTTTCATCAGTTTTCGAATCGGTGGACGAGGGGCACAATTATGATGTGGTATATCTCGACTTTAGCAAAGCCTTCGACAGAGTCCCCCACGAAAGACTAATTAGAAAGGTAGAAGCTCATGGCATCAAAGGTAACATCCTTAAATGGATTAGAGCGTGGTTACAGGACAGGAAACGGCGAGTGAGCATTAACGGCACTAAGTCCCATTGGAGCAACATCACAAGTGGAGTTCCCCAAGGCTCAGTACTTGGACCATTATTATTTATTATATACATAAACGACATAGATATCGGCATAGACAGCGACATAAGTAAATTTGCTGATGACACTAAAATAGGACGTGTTATTAAATCTGACGAGGACTCGGCAAAACTACAGGAAGATGTAAACCAATTTTTCGAATGGTCTGAAAAATGGCCGATGAAATTCAACGTGGACAAATGTAAAGTACTCAGTATAGGAGATGTAAACAGGGAAACCAGATACCAGATGAACAACGATGCCATAGAGAAATCCGACTGCGAGAGAGATTTAGGAGTAATGATAAGTAGGAACCTTAAGCCAAGTAAACAATGTGTTTTTGCTCGTAACAAGGCTAATAAAGTACTTGTGTTCATACAAAGGAGTGTTAGTTACAAGACTAGCATCGGTTACATGCAACTGGATTAATTACCCGAAAGGAATTAAACGTTTGAAGCTAATATTAGTATATATTAATTATAAACTGGCAACCTCATAAACAGCCTGCACACAGCTGTGCCCGATGCATTATGTTCTTTAACATACTTACCGAGTTTTACTAATGTTAAATTGTCTAAAAATAAATTAATATAGGTTGGTCCATTGCTCTATCCATTTTAAAATCAAATTAACAGCATATACCAGACGAAAGGTATAATGTAATACGAAACACCAAAGCCCAACCATTAATTAAGCAAAGGGAAACTAAGTAACCAATCACAGATCACTTTTAAATTCATTCATAATATTTATTACGTAGTATAGTAAACAAACAGCCTTGAGTTGCCAGCTGTCTCCAGCAGTGTTCGAAGAATCTTGAACGAGACTGTATGTAAGTAGCTAAAACAACTATCTGTACATACTTTGTGGGAAACAATATGAGATCATGAACGATAAATTTTGGTATATGAGGGCTGTCACTAGTCACACTTAAAATTTCGTAGCATATCGACCCCCACCAACACAGATAGTTGTTTTAGCTACTAAGTACATTTGAATATACATATATAAACTCAATTCTGGTATATATATCTACACACTCACACAAAAGCACACAAGCTAACACACATGCCCTTACATACTCCAAGGTGGAGGAGACTGCAGTGGGAGCGGGTAAGCAGAGTGAAAGGTTACAGGGAAATAGTGCTAGGAACGATGACAAAGCTAAATTAGGCAGGGAGTTAAAACCTGAACGTGTCAAAGAGAGGGCTCAGAACACGACTAACTTAAATGTCTGCTATGCAAACAATAGGAGTATGAGAAACAAAATGGATGAAATCAGGGCGTTGGTATGTACCAAAAAATCGATATAATAGCATTCACCGTAACATGGATAAACTCAGACTCACGTGAGTTACCTGCCGAATACCAAATTGCAGGTTACAAATTTTTCCATATCTATAGGCAGATTAGGAAAGGAGGCGGAGTAGAAATCTATGTCATGGATAATCTGAGGTGTGAAATAAATAAGGAAATAAAAACTGAACTGAATACAGAAACAATTTGGATAGAATCATTCTATGGTTGGGAAAAATTAATCTTGATAGAGTTAATGAGCAACTTATTTGGGATGAAATGCGTAAGGCATCCAGGCATAGCCAGGTCTGCATAGTAGGTGACTTTAACCTTAGCCAAATAGATTGGATCGACCTTACAGGTATCCCAGAATCAGAGAATTTTCTTGAAACAGTTCAGGATTGTTTCCTAAGTCAACATATAACCGAACCCACCCAGGGTAATAATATACTCGATTTAGTTCTGTCAAACAGAGAAAACCTCATTAGTAATGTCGAGGTTGGGAACGAACTTGCTCACAGAGATCACAAAGAAATAAGATTCCAATTAGATTTTAATGGCAGTCGCAAGGAAAATTCCATTTAAGTCCCAGATTTCAGATAAGCAAACTTTGATGGGATGAAAAGGCAGCTAAGAGAAGGGGTATCATGTTTGGGGATGGATTACATGACCCCATACAATGTATCCACAGAGGGAGACCTCACTTTACCTGGAGACCTGACAACGATATCCTCCCAAACTATGACGGTTAAGGATGACCTGGTCACGAGATCTGAGGTTGACGAGTTCCACAGCAATTCAAATAATGGGTTACTAAATGCACAAAGGCAGAATATACCATACAAAAAACTCAGATAAAAAACAATAACCCTAAATAGCTAATTAACTATTTAAAGAATATTATTGGATAAAGGAAGGCTGTAGGAAGAAGAATAAATCGCGGTCAAGTATACCTCCGAGATTATTATAAGGTATTAGCCAGTAGGGTTAAGACCGAGATAAGAAAAGCAAAGAGGAATGATGAACTGGAGGTATCAAGGGAGGCGAAGTCAAACCCCAAGGGATTCTTTCAAATGCATCAAACTAAAACACAAGAAAAGATTGGACCAATACAGTCAGATACCGGCGAGCTAACTTATAACGATGGAAAATTGAGCAATAATCTAAATAAATGTTTTTCAACAGTTTTCACCACCGAAAATCTAAACATGATACCCGAGGCACCGACTATATACAGAGATAGTGAAGAAATAGATTAGGCGAGATAATAGTAACTAGCAACAAAGTTAGTAAGCAAATAGACAAGACTAAAGCCTAATAAGTGGCTAGGTCCCGATGAGATATTTGCCAGAGTTTTAAAGGAATGAAAGGAAGAGATTAGTATGCTCTTAGCAAAAATTTTTAACATGTCCTTAAAAACGGATGTAGTATCAGAATCCTAGAGGATAGCGAATGTAATACCAATTTTCAAGACGGGAGATAGATAACTATCCTCTAATTACCGTCCAATCAGTTTAACATAAATTGTAGGCAAATTACTAAAAACATTAATTTATTACTCTATTCGAAATCATCTAGAGAAGCACAAGTTGATCAATGATTCCCAACATGGCTTCACGAGCGGGCTTTCATGTCTAACTAATCTAGTATGTGTAACATTCCTTTCGGCTGTTTTCGAATCAGTGGACGAGGGGCACGACTATGATGTGGTATATCTCGACTTTAGCAAAAACTTCGACAGAGTCCCCCACGGAAGACTAATAAGCCAAGTGCAGGCTCGTGGCGAAGAGTGCGGGGAGATATGATAGAAGTATTTAAGTGGGTGAAAGAAATCAATAAAGGGGATGTAGATAAAGTTCTTATAATATCCGAGCTGGATAGGACTCGGAGAAACGGATTTAAGTTGGATAAGGTTAGGTTTAGGAGGGAGATAGGAAGGAACTGGTTCACAAATAGGGTGGTGGACGAGTGGAACAAGCTTAGCAACTTTGTAGTAAGTACTGGAACGCTGGAAAGTTTCAAAAGGAGGCTAGATAGATTCATGGATGATAGAGAGTGGTAGTAACTCTCGACAGGAGCTGCCATGCACATGCCAACCGGCCTATTGCAGACTCCTTATTTTCTTATGTTCTTATGTGGCATTGGAGGAGATATTTTGAAATGGAATAGTGCGTGGTTACAGGACAGGAAACAGCGAGTGAGCAATAACAGCACTAAATCCGATTGGAGTAACGTCACTAGTGGAGTACCCCAAGGCCCAGTACTTGGACCGTTATTATTTATAATATACATAAGCGACATAGATATCGGCATAGACAGCAACATAAGTAAATTTGCTGATGACACTAAAATAGGGCGTGTAATTAAGTCTGACGAGGACTCCTCAAAACTACAGGAGGATCTAAACCAATTTTTCCAATGGTCTAAAAATGGTATATGAAATTCAATGGTGACAAGTGTAAAGTACTTAGTCTAGGAGATGTAAACAGAGAAACCAGATATCAGATGAACAATGATGTAATAGGGAAATTCGAATGTGAGAAAGATTTAGGAGTAATGATAAGTAGGAAACTTAAGCCAAGTAAACAATGTGTATTTGTTTGAAACAAGGCTAATAAAGTACTTGGGTTCATACAAAGGAGTGTTAGTTACAAGACTAGAGAGGTCATCCTAAGACTATATCTTGCACTTTTGAGACCTCATTTGGATTATGCAGTTCAATTCTGGTCACCGCATTACAGAATGGGTATAGAATCTCTAAATAGAATTCAGAGGAGAATGACAAAACTAATCCCGGGCATTTTTAACATTGAGTATAGAGACAGGTTTAAGCATCTTAATTTGCACTCCCTCGAGAGACGTAGAATGATGGGTGATATGGTATAGGTGTATAAATGGAAGTCAGGGCTAAACAAAGGGGACATTACAAAGGTACTCAAACTGATAGTTTTCTGACTAGATGCCTGCACCGACGCTAGTGTCAGTTTTGGACCCGAAGCACCAGGAAGAATTTTAATAATTTAATTTGTATCTCCACCTGGGAGGTTTATTTCTTCCTTGGGAGCCACTCAATGGAGACAAAGACACCAGTTAAAGTTGTTAAGTGGTAGAGGCGGGCGACAAAGGAATTTATCCCCGCAAGAAATTCATTGCCACCGTGGGCCAGCTGGGCCTTGGCATTCCATGCGGGCTGTGAGGTCTCACGCTTCCTTCCCGCCTTGTACCCATAAAATAAAGTTAGGTATTCCCTCCTCTGTTGTAATGGGGGGATGTTTGCCTCTCTCTCTAGTCTCGAGATCCTCATGCACTTGGGTGCTCCAATACTAATACGTAGGCATTTGTTCTGAATGACTGTCAGCTCAGAATGCCTTAGAGAGTAAGGTATTGCTTGCTGATGCATACAACTGTGCACCATAGTCCATTATTTTTCTAAATAGGGACTTATACAACATCAATAAAGACTTCCTATCGGCTCCCCATGATTTACCCGACAGGTATTTCAGAATATGAGTTGAATTGGAGGTTTTATTTATTACGTTATTAAAATGTTCTCTCCAAGTGAGGCTTTGGGCAAAAGTTAGGCCCAAAATTTTACTGAATTTTGAAAAACGACAGGAGTATTATATATTTGAAGTAGGGTACTGATAAGGGATTTTTTTCTAGTGCAAATAACTCCTGTTGTTTTAACCATCGAGAATCTAAAACCCCACCTCGTCGCCCACAGCTGAGCTGCGGCAAAGAGCTTCTTGCATCCCCTCAGCTGACTGTTGTGCATTGTGGCTGGAACACCACAAAGCACAATCATCGGCGTAGAGAGAAATCCTAATTCCTCGTGGCACAAGGGCTGGTGATATAAAGTCATTCATCATAATTAAAAGTAACACAGGAACAAGAACGTTGCCCTGGGGTACCCCATTTTCGAGGACAAATATGTCCGATTTAACGTTATTTTTCGAAAGTTTGACAGCAAATTTCCTGTCATTAATAAAATTTTGAATAAAGTGTGGCAAATGTCCCTTAAACCTAAAGCGTTAAGTTTCATGGGAACCCAGTTCGCCAAGTCTTAACGTAGGCTTTTTTTATATCTAGAAATACGCTAATTAAATTTTTTCTAGTTTTAAAAGCTTTTGAATATCTGATTCCAACCTTACTAGATGATATAGTGTATTCCTGCTATGGCGGAAGCCACATTGTTGATCGTTTAGTAATTTGTTGTTTTCTAAATAGAGCATTAGCCTACGTTTAATCATTCTCTCCACGACTTTACATAGGCAATTCGTGAGCTCAATATGTCGGAACGAATTTGGGTTAGTAAGGTCGCCACTCATTTTTGGAATAGGTACGATATGCGCATATCTCCAGGAGACTGGGAACGCCCTCGACGTCCATATCTCATTGTAGACCCCAGAACCCTGAGCAGGTCTGCCCTGCTCAGGTGCTGTAGCATTTCGTATGTAATCCCATCCGGTCCAGGACTGGTTCCTTTGCATAATTGTAAAACACGATCGAGTTCGTCTTCGGAAATCTCACGGTTATGGTCCTGCTCGCCCTCTCTCCTTCTCAAGAGCGGAGCTACTAACTCGCACGAACTGGTGGGCTAAACAGGTGGTAATGCCTCGGCCCTAGGGGATTATCCAAAATCCGTCCCTTACTCTCAAGTTGAGGGATAGGAGCACTCCTCCTCCGTCCCCTGATACGGTTAACAATAGACCACACTTCAGAGGAAGGAGTGTCCTTATTAACAGTGGAGACGAATTTTTACCAGGACCTGCATTTGCTTTCCTTAATGACTCTTCGTGGGCGAGCCCTCGCCTTCTTAAACTTTCTGTGATTAATCTGGTTGGGTTCTCGGTTGAATATTCTGAACCTTTTATTGCGTTTTCGAATCGCTTGTTGGCAATCTGTATTCCACCATGGAGCTACTCCAGGCTTGCCAAGAGTTGTAGAAATTTTCGGAATAGATTTTGTTGCCGCACATGTTTGATTTTAGTTTTATGTCTGCGTCGGGACAGTTCACTACGGCTTCCCTCGTGAAGGACCCCCAATCTGCCTTCTTCAATTTAAATCGACTTATAGGAGCGGCATCCGTCAAGCTGCTCTCATAAGAAATACAAATCTGGAAATGGTCGCTACCCAAGGGGTCGTCGTAAACTTCCCTTCTTGTGTCAAGGTATAAACTCCCATCGACTAAAGATAAACCTACAGCCGATAGGGTTCCGTATGTATCATCTATTCCAGTTGCACTACCGTCATTCAACAACGATAGGTTGGAATTTAATATGTAGTTCGCTATTTAGTCGCCTCTTCTATCCCTACCTTCATCTCCCCAGGTGTGGTGGTGAGCATTAAAATCCCCCATAATGATGCTTTTGCCGGGCAATTGCCTCACGGGAATCTAACTCCTCCAGATCTAGAGGCCTGTGAGGGATATATATATACCTGCATATATATATATATATATATATATATATATATATATATATATATATATATATATATATATATATATATATATATATATATATATATATATATATATATATATATATATATATATATATAAATCACTGTAGGTGCGCGTGATCTAGGTATATGCTGATAACCACAAGGAAAGAAAGAAAACACAAGTTCCCAAGCTTTCGTGTAATTCACATCTTCAGGGGTGAGTACAGTCTGTAGTCACTGAAGATGTGAAGAAGGCATATATATATATATATATATATATATATATATATATATATATATATATATATATATATATATATATATATATATATATATTTTATATATATATATATATATATAAGACGAAAGTTAAAGTGCTCCATTTGTATTTCTTATGAGATAAGCTTGACGGATGCCGCTCCTATAAGTCGATATATATATATATATATATATATATATATATATATATATATATATATATATATATATCACACAAGGAAAAGATAAACAATGGAGCACCTTAGCTTTCGTCTTTATTGAGAACATCTTCAAAGGCAACTGAATTACATAGATATAGAGAGGCTTAAGTACACAGGGTGATCTTACTAAACATGAGGTCAGTTCATAAACATGACATTCACTAATCCGCACACCAACACCACCACACATACAAAGGAGCTTAAAAGAAAGGGCGACGTGACTAGTCAAGTTAACATAAGAACATAAGAATGGAGGAAACTGCAGCGGGCCTATTGGCCCATACTGGGCAGTCCCGTTTACACCCAACCCCTATTGCTCATATAAGCATCCAACCAATGTTTGAAGCTATTCAGCGTATTCGAGTTAATGATGATATTTGGTAACTTGTTCCATTCATCCACCACTCTGTTTCCAAACCAGTGTTTACCTATTTCCAGCCTAAATCTAAATTTGTCTAATTTAAAACCATTGTTACGAGTTCGCTCCTGGTTGGATAGTTTGAGTACCTTTGTAATGTCCCCTTTGTTTAGCCCTGCCTTCCACTTGTACACCTCTATCAGGTCGCCCCTCGCTCTACGTCTCTCAAGGGAGTGCAAATTAAGATGCTTTAACCTGTCTCTATACTCAAGGTTCCTAATGCCCGGGATTAGTCGTGTCATTCTCCTCTGAATTCTTTCGAAGTTAAGTCAGGTAAAAAATATGGGACGCACTAATCATCTATCCTACATCTAACCCCAATGCTTTAAAAGCATTTTTAACCTTGGGCCACTGACAAATAAATTTGTGTAACATGTTATCAGTTTTGTACTAACCATCACTAAAGACGAAAGCTAAGGTGCTCCAGTTTTTCCCTTTTCCCTGTGTGATTTTATCAAGATTTATCTATTCTAAGTTTTCATTGTGGATTTACATGATATATATATATATATATATATATATATATAAAATGGAACAAATACCTCCGTAAGCTGTGCTAAATTTCACCCTGCATGATGCTACAGCACACAGAGGACTGTTTAACCCAATCTTTATCTGAGGCAGTCGCTTATGTATGTACAGAGAGATGCCTCTTCCATTATCATTTCTGTATGACGTATAATTCCTGCACTTCCATAAACAAGATGATGGGGGCATAACAAGTAAAAAACACCATACATTAGAGAACATAATGGAACAAAACTGCACAAGGAAAATGAACAAGACTCAGCATTCAAAAGTGAATGGATAAAGATTTTAAAATATTAGAAAAGGAAAGAGATGATTTTGATAGTGAACACGAAGAAAGGATAGAAGAAAAAATGGGAAGACACATACACAGATTCACCCCAAAGCAACATATAGACTATAACTTATTACCTAATAATCAGATATTAAATAAGGGAGAAATGATGCACTGTCTGAAGAAGTTTAAAGAAAAGGCCCCCGGTCTCACGGGTATTACACGAAATATGATAATAAATTTTCCTCGAAAACATCATAAAAACATTATTGAACATATATAACGCATGCTTAATAGCGGGTTACTTTTCAAACAAACTAAAATATGTTAAAATTATATTTATTCCCAAGGAGGGTAAGGACAATAAGGAAATATTAAACTACAGGCCAATATCTTTATTAGAAATTACCGGGAAACTACTGGAAAAAAAAATAAATTCAAGACTTATAACCTTTTTAACACAACAGGGGAAAGCAAACAATAGACTACATTGATTTATGCCCAATAGAAATGTTCTAACTGCAATAGCTACAATAACGGAAATAATGGCAATAGAAAAAAAAAGGGAAACCAGATCAATATAGTTTTAAGGGACGTTTCTATGGCTTTTGATAGAGTGTGGTATTTGGGTTTGAAATAAAAAATATTAAAATTGGGATTATTTAGACAACAGTATATACAAAATATACCTCAGACACACCTCTACCAATCCCCTTTAGCGAATTTGTAATGTTTGCTGATGATATCACTCAAATAGTATCATACCCAGGAAAATCTACCGAATTTATGGAACACTACACGGCAACAGCGATAAAAAACATAAATGACTTTGAGAAAAAATGGAAAATCTGGACAAATAAGAACAAATTCAAGATAAAACCAATAGCCAACATCAAAACAAGTCCTGTAATAATTGACCTGGAACTATATCAACACGACACTGAAGGCAGAATGCTTGGACTAAAACTAACAAAAATAGGATATATAACTTACATAAAAGATAAGGAACGACAGGCAAGAATAAGACTATCAAAATAAAACGATTTAAGAACCTTAGCATAAATAACACAAGAAATATTGGACAACCCACTCATCCTATTGAACGACCTTAGTAAAACGAGCATTAAAAGGTTACAAACAGAACAAAATATAGCCCTTAGATTTATTTACAACATAAAATATACAAACCACATTAATGAACAGCTACACAAGAGAGCAAACCTCCTAGCAATCAATGTAGAACTACACAATAAAGCCGAAAATGTATGGAACAAAGTGACTGAACTTAACACAGAAACTTACCAAAACTGGATAAATAATATAGATAATGAAGAAATCCAAGAACCTGGTTAGTTTAAATCAGCCAGAAAGAAAGTAAGTGAACCATCTCCTGCCCAAATATACACATAAAAATATTAATAGAGAGAATAAAAGATGAGAGTGTCACAGCACCATCTGTATTATATAATATTTACCAGAATGTATAATGCCAAATTATTCAACAAGTTATTCAACTGTGCCTCAGCTGTTATGCATTGCTGAGGTTGCAGTTCCTCCAGGGAGGGAGCGAGGTCAGGCTGAGGTCAGCGCATGCCAGCAACAAGATATCTGACGCGTTTCCTTCCCGATGCCTGCTTGGCTCTCTCTCCCTGGGTCAGTGTGAGGAGACTCATATCACTTGTTACCCAGTGAACACCTCACTTAAGTGTTCTCCTATAAGTGCACTATGACACTTCCCTTAGCAGAGAAGGTACAATATATTCTCAACTGAACTCAGTACCTGTGAAACTATATTTTTCTACAATAAAGCAAAACCAACAAAGTGTTTACTTCAGCCCTGCCACTTATCAAATCAAGAACTAATATATATATATATATATATATATATATATATATATATATATATATATATATATATATATATATATATATATATATATATCGTGTGACCAACACAAGAGTGACTTACTAGCTCTACTAAGAACCTAGCAGGCCTCTGCATACGTGTACCTTTAGACTAACAAAACTAACATTTAACTAACACATTAGCAATTAAAAATAAAAATAAAAACGTGACTACCCTCACAGCCACACAAGGGCCTGGGAGGGCTCACTAACTTCACCACAGTAAAAAACCACGAAGTAAGAAGTATAATAAGCAGCACCATATAAATAAACCAATACTAATACAAAGGTCTGACGATCCGAGGGAGCAAAACAAAGATAAATACCAATAAATAAGATGAAGCGATCTGGTTGAGCCCAGATTCTTTCTACTCCCATTATATTCCAGTTTCACAACTTTTCTTTATTCCCTAATAATCTTCTTTCACCTCTTAACTCATGACTCCACTGCCAATGGCTGAAGGGAAGAGAGTCATCCTCCCTTTCCAGTAGTGTGTACTGTAGACAGACGATATCTGGCATGTGTATTGACTTCAAGAGCGCAAACTGCACGCGTTTGTTCCTAACACCTCTACAATTCCACTGTAATATATTTCGGTGAGAGTGATCCTTAGGGGTTCGGCTGGTCGTCCTCCCCCTAGTGTGGTTGCTGGGCTCGATGGCATCCACAGACGTCACGGGGGTATGACTGTGAGCTGATGACCCTCTGTCATGAGGGAGAGTCTTTTGTTTATTCTTTGGGTTTTGGATTATATGTCTGACGTCGTTGATGACGAGCTTTGGGAGGGTGTGAATGCAGGTTGTGAATTTTTAGCCTTAGTTGTCGTCAAAGATTTCTTATCGTTCTTCCCAGCAGAAGTAGAAGGGGCCGGGGATGTCTTATTAATGTCTCTTGTTCTTGGCTCGGCTCTAATAAGTTATCGGTTCGGTTCAATCTCTATTTCCTCACCCGGGGCTAGTTTTACCTGTGAGGAAAAAGTGGTCATCTTCACCTTAGCATTGGCCATCTGGGCATACGAGGCTCCATGCGTAGGGATTTGTGTTCCTTCCACAAGTTTTCTCGCCTCCTTATAGCCAACTCTTTGATGTGCAACAACTCTGCATATCTCTTACTCCTTCTTCAAGACCTCACAGGTCCGGTCAGAAGCAGCAATGCCCGCCTTGCAGTTGTTATACTTCAGGGTAGCCGTTGTGCATTCTTCCTCGTGCACGCCGTTATGGGCACAATGCACACATACTGCAGGATTCCTGTAGTACTTGGTACTGTGACCAAACTGCTGACACTTAAAACATCTAAGTAGGAAGGGGATGTAGGGTCGCACTGCAACACTCTCAAACCCAACCACTACGTGTTCAGGTATGTTTGTCTTGCCAAATGTCAAAGTTACAGTCCATGTGTTTCGTCTATTTCCGTCAACTATCTTTGTGAAAAATCTAGCAGTAACTACGTCTTGATCCTTCATAAAGTCCACAATACCATCTTCACTCAAGCTCTGAAATTCGGGGCTGGTTACAACCCCTTTGCAGGTATTGAGTAAGTTTTGTACATAGACCTTTACTTCATAATTATGAAAGAATGGAAAATTTATGGCTTCTTTAACTTGACTAGAGTTCAGCAACTCGACCTGCGGTTCACCGTTCCTCAGGCGCCGGGCATTCACCACGTCCCCAACGGTATCCTTGATACATTTACTTTTAATAAATCCATTAATGCTGCCAAAGGAGCACTGGTCATTCCTCCGATACCTAATGATTCGGGTGTTCTCAGGTTTTATCTGAAAGCCTTGCGTTTGTCGGTCTGTTAGAGGCCGAGTTAATGTTGTGTCTTGTACCTCTCCACTTCGGGACGAGGTACTCCTTTGGTCATTTGGATCCTGGTCGTCACCTTTCCCTCTGCGAGGGATAGGAGGTGGTATTTTTTCCCCCTATGGGCCTGGTCTTGGGGTGGTGACCCACCACCCCTTAATTAAAAAGAAAACAATCTAGGGGGAAAACAGGAGCTGTTAATTAACAGGATCCCCGAAAAGGCCGGTTATCGGTTCCTTTTCGGGTCTGTTAACTCTCAACGAACACTGCCACGTATTTACGACTCGTAAACGCTGGCCTCTGTTGGGCTGTCAGCGGACGATCGTCACCACTTAATCTAGCTCTGGTACGTATCTAATACGCCCCTTTGTGGCACTGCCCGCAGGGTTCGCCTTGCACTAATTAATCAAGTGGGTCACTAGACGCTAGAGAAGAAGCTATTGCTTGTCCTCTGTCGCTGTCGTCCTGTGTGATGAATGCAAGAAAGTAACATCTCCGTTTACAGTATATACCCACAATTTACATTCAGGATTTTATTGCCAAATCTCAAATATTAAATCTGAGTAATGAAATCCAAATTATTTTATGTTCTGACAATAAATTACTTTTTTTTTATGAGTAAAGAGGCTTAATGTTAATTTCTTTTATTTTATTGATACTTGGATGGTCTTCTCGACAAAACGACAGGGAAATTTGACGCTTTATAAGCTGTTTGCAAGCATTTGGCATCTTTTGCCTTTGTTGGTGACGCGCGCCAGAGTTATGGTGTCACCCAGACTCCCAGATGACCGAGTGGCCGCTTATGTTGTTGACCATATTCGTGTTTCTCCATGGTATTTATAAAACCAGTATATTTCAATCCACATGCTAATTTCTGCTTCCTCAGGCGAAGAAATAATTATTAGAGATCAAAATGCCTATTATCCCATAAAATATCAAAATATAAATGATATATCTAATATACTATAGGACTAGGCGTGTGTGTGTGTGTCTGTGTGTGTGTGTTTGTGTGTCTGTTCGGTTAAGCGGGAATGCTCTTCAACCGACATGTCTGCTCGCTTATAACGATGTCATATAACCGAGGTCATACAAGCGATGTCATACAAGCGATGAACTGAAGTTATACAAGCGATGTCATACAAGCGATGTCATACAACTGAAGTCATACAAGCGATGAACTGAAGTTATACAAGCGATGTCATACAACTGAAGTCATACAAGCGATGTCATACAACTGAAGTCGTATAAGCGATGTCATGCAACTGAAGTAATATAAGCGATGTCATACAACTGAAGTAATATAAGTGATATCATACAACTGAAGTCACATAAGCGATGTCATACAACTGAAGTTATATAAACACGTGCAATAAGTACGAGCGATGTCACACTATCACGACAACAGAGGCACCACAATCAGTGTAGGGATTCATTACACAGATGCTAAGATCATATGACTCATGCTACAAACACTACCCGCGTCCTTACTCACAATGTTACTTAACTGTCACAACTACTATTTTCTAATAGAAAGGGCAACTCACTCGTTCTTAAATTTTATTTACAATTGCGGTTCCTCGCAGCAGGCAGCGTGCCTGTCCGGAATGAACGATAAAACTCTCGCGCTCTCGTACGAACAATTTTGGCACCGAGACCAGTCCTTTGACACAACCCACCTACAGAGGTGTCACGCTTCTCTACATACACTTAATTTTGAATGTTGTACACACACACTCAACCTACAAACCCCTTTTCGCTGGGGTTAACTATTATATATAGGGATCACACTTTAGTCGATGATTCACACAAAAGCGTCCCCGCTCTGATGCTGCGTAGTTGCGGGGTGTCGGGCCGTCTGCAGGTCCATATGTCGACTGTCGAGTCACTGAGTCACTCGCCAGTTCTCAGTAGACTGTATCCTGACTGTCTAGGACCCACATTTTGACTATAACCGCCCAATGAGCAACTGTGGGATAAGGAGACCCTTGCACGTAGGACTCGATTGTTCTTATTCGGTCAAAACCTGCAGAGTACAAATTACATATGTTACGTATGAGATAATTAATTCAATCGTATGTTCCATCACTACTAACGACTACATATTATATATTTGAGTAGAGTATGGTGTTAAACCATATAAAACTTACGTGTTTCGGGTCCAATGTAGGACAGCCAGAGACTGGTCAGCCGGAGGCAAGGGGCCATCTGTTTCTCACTTAACACCTCAGCAAAGCTCGTTGTCAGCATTCCCTCTGTCTCTCTCCTGTTACCCCCTTCTCTCTCTCTATTCTTCTCTCTCTCTTTCTCTCTCTCTCTCTCCCTTCTAGTTTATTCTACTGTGGCGGTAACAGTGGTCTTCTTTACACCCAGATGTCTAGATGCTATCATGGGCTAGACTCAACACTTTAATCCTATAGCACTCGGGTACAACAATTTGGTGTAATTCTGACCACGATTCTTGGGTAGGCACATCAGCCGGCCGGAATTTCCTCATTGGGACATTAGATTTAATATAATAACACACAGATTCATTATGGCTCTTTGGTTCTGATACGGCCCTAGCATATAATGGAACCAACGACTGGTCAGTCTCTTGAGCAGAAATCAACATCTCTCTTTTGACAGGTAGGCTACTGAAATCAAAATTCACACGATCCTTAGAATCTGTCTTTACATCAATTGACACGTCACTAACAGGTTGATCCACTAAACCTGCATCTAACTGCTCTGGCTTAACATCAAAGAGTCCATTCAAATCATAATCATAATCATTACCCTCCCAGCTACATCAGCCAGGAAGAAGTAATTGAACCACCTCCTGCCCCAATATGCACATTTACACATAAAACATTAATAGAAAAATAAAAGATGAGAGTGACCTACCAGCTCCACTAAGAACCTGGCAGGCCTCTCCATACAGTGTCTTTAGACTAACACAACTAACACTTAACTAACACCTTAGAAAAAAATAAAAAAAATAAAAATGTGACTACCCTCCCAGCTACACAAGGACCTGGGCGGGCTCACTAACTCCATCGGAAAAAAAATAATAATAATAATGTGATTACCCTCCCAGCTACATCAGCCAGGAAGAAGTAAGTGAACCACCTCCTGCCCCAATATACACATTTACACATAAAACATTAATAGAGAAATAAAAGATGAGAGTGACCTACCAGCTCCACTAAGAACCTGGTAGGCCTCTCCATACAGTGTACCTTTAGACTAACACAACTAACACTTAACTAACACCTCAAAAAGAAAAAGAAAAAAAAAGTGACTACCCTCCCAGTTACACAAGGACCTGGGCGGGCTCACTAACTCCAACAATAATAAAAATAATAATAATAAGCAGCATTATATAAATAAACCAATATTAATACAAAGGTCTGACGACCCAAGGGAGCAGAACAAAGATAAAACACCAATAGGAAAGATGAAGTGATCTGGTTGAGCCCAGATTCTTTCTACTCCTACTGTATTTCAGTTTCACCACTTTTCCTTCAACCCCTAATAATCTTCTTTCACCTCATAACTAAAGACTCCGACCGACCGACGCATACGTCACCATTTCAGCTTGACCACGGGTTACAGCACAAGAAGGGAATAACCCAACACACTTACTCACAAGGTCTGCAGCAGGGTCATTACTCAAAGGTGTAGAACACACAACTGGATCCGGAACAACAAGGCTACCAGCTATATCACTTCCCAAGAGGAGCGTTACTCCCTCCACTGGCAAAACCTCCTGAACCCCTACTGCTGTAACTGGCTGAGACAAAAGGTCCGTCCGAAGATACACTTTACACAAAGGAACGCAAGTGGTTCCTCTAACGCCCCGCAACACAACATGCTCACCAGTATAAGCCTCTTCCACAGATGGAAGAGCACTTTTCAACAGAATACTGAGTGAAGCGCTAGTATCCCTCAAAATATTCACAGGGACAGCAGACTACCCTCGGACACGGACACAAAACCAAGAAACTGAAAGGGCTGGAACAAATCATTAGGATCAACACAAACTGGGACAGAAACTGCAGCAACACCATCTGCTGAGACAAATGCAAAATTAGCAACAGGCGTTTCATGGGAGTCCTTAGTTTTGAGCTTAGGACATTGGGCAATATAGTGACCAGCCTTTTTACAATAAAAACAAACATAAGTCATACCACCGGTAGATCCATTACCACCATGACCATCAGAACCTCTGCCAACATTCTCAAAATAGGGTTTATTACCTCTGTTACCAAACGGGAGCTTACCACCTTGAGCTGGACTCAAGGCTGGGCTTGGAACCTCACAACTTTATGTTTTTGAATAAGGCTGAAATTTTCCGCCCAAATGGCGGCTCTCTCAATATTTGTAACTTCCTTCACACAAACGTACATACGGACGTCTGTGGGGACACCTCTCAAATATTGCTCTAGTGCAATCAATTCACAAAGTTCATCATAGGTTTTAACTCCAATAGCAGATGGCCATCTATTGCGCAACTTATTGACAGTGTGACCATATTCGATATATGACTGATCGGGCAATTTTAATGTATATCTAAACTTAACTCTATATGACTCTGTTGTCAACTGGTAAGATTTCAAAATGGCTTCCTTGACCACAGAATGCTCGTTTTGCTGAGAGCTGGTTAGGGACAAGTAAGTGGAACGGCCTTTGCCCACATGGACAGACTGGATCAGCAATGGCCAATACTGCTGAGGCCAGGAGTTGCGTTAATCTGCTCAAATTGGACAAAAAACTTTTCGGGATCACGTTCGTCAAATTTTGGCACAACTTCATCACTTTAATTACGTAAAATTTGACGAAACACGACTCCAGAGTAGCTCTCTTATCCAACACTAACTGGAATGCCCATTTTCTTTCTCTGTCCTCCCTTTCTCTTTTCCCCCTTTCTCTTTCCCTGTCCCCCATTTCTTTTTCCTGTATCCTTAACTACATTCCCACTCCAGCTTCTCTCTTTCTAACTGCAACTCAGTTAACTTTACTGACGGATCTTCCTCCATCTCACACAGCGTGAACACAGACTTATCCAAAATTGACTTTTCCACCAAACAGCTAATTACGGCATTTTTAACAGTTGCCTTTTTCCAGTTTGACTTAATCTCTACTTTATCATGCTTAGCCAACGAAACCCAATCATCTTTACAAATGGTACTCCACTCCAAACTTAACACTGAAGGTTCAGCAATGAACTTAGCTAAATCAAAAGGCAACTTACCGACTAGTGGAGAAAACATACCCAAAATAATTGGCAAGCTTCACTCCCAGACACAGGCCCCCATTTTATTATGCCATAACTTAGCAACTTGAATTACGTTAAAGATGAATATAAAAATGAGGGTGTAGATATATGAGACGAATATGGCTGTAATATGTAACTCTGTACTATTTACCATTATTGATTCAAGTCTCTGTATTATATGTTTTATAATCATACTCCCTTTTGTCACCGAGTGTTAGTTCAGACTTTGGGCACATGGGCGCTGTACGCGCATGCGCAGATAGAGATACCCCAGAGAGATTCCAAGACAGGACGCTGTTCCCCCTGTCTTAACTCCTTTTGTGTTTGTCCCAGAAATAGAACCTACGGACTTGACATCAGTGTGTTTCCTTTACCCCTGAGTGTAAGGACCACCTGAGTCTCCCACATGGCTCAGTGTTTAGCTGGGACATCACATTATTCAGAATTGGAGTGGACACAGAATCTCTCTCGGAGCCGCCATCCTGTCAACTTCCATTGTTGAGTGGATCTCGGCTCGTACCTCAACACGATATTCCTGGATTTACAGTGCAGTGTTGTGAAGTGCTTTTTCAGTGTTGTGTGTGCCCTTTAGTGTCTTTAAAGTGTTTCCCCGTGTTCCTGCACTTTTTACAGAAGAAGGGAGCCTTTTTAAGACCAATGGGAGAGCTCAAGTTTTGACATCCAGCCCCGTTCATGTCTCGACTGGCACTGCGCGAGCCAGCCAGCCAGCCCGCTAGCCAGCCCACCCGGAGTACACGCACGAACGAACGCACACACACACACACACAGACGCTCGCAGATATCTTCCATTTAAAGACGATTGCTCTTCTGCTCACTTATTAATTACAGTAATTGTGAGAGAAATAAACCAGGCCATATGGAAGATCAGGAATTTATTGGGTTTTCTTCAGATACCCAACAAGCTCAACTTCAGACCGATGTCGGTGCAGTAAGTGGACTCCAAGTGGATCGGAAGGTGGATCAAGCGGCCCCACTCACCCTTAGCCCCCACTACACACGTCCGCAATCTGCCACAGGTGTCGACTTCCTTCATTTAATTCAGTTTTTGGAAGAAAACCGACGACAAGACGACATCAGGAGGCGACAGGAAGACGATGAACGAAGACGTGAAGAGAATCACAGACATCAACAAGAAAATGCCAGATTCAGTGCCATTATCGAGTTGTTGGCACCTGTTAACCTTCAAGCAGCTACTACACCTGCCTCTTCGTCCACAGGTGCACCTGCAGGGTCCTCTTCAACTTCTTTGCCCCCCCCACAGAAAGCACTCGCTCAGAGTCCACCGCCACTCCAAGCTGATGCCTCGTTCCAGGTATTCCGTGAATGGCGTCGAAGGTGGGACGATTATTCGATGATGGTCGATTTATCAAGGTTGCCTAGGGAGAAACAGCTGATCCAGATGAGGATGTGTCTCACCCGAGAGACGCAAAGTATCCTGGAGCACACCCTGCAAATTCCCCACGACACAGACAAGACTGTGAAGGACGTCTTGGATGCTTTACAGACGCATATCAAGGGCCTCCGTAACGAAGCTCTCCGTAGGAGAGAACTTCTCAGTTGTAAGCAGCTGGAGGGTG
>NW_024735442.1:8237067-8252880 GCF_018991925.1 Homarus americanus | reverse complement strand
AGGCACATATGGCACAAACAAAAAAAATGGCAACTCAGCACAACTTAGTTCTTTAAATTTAATATTACTTCAATAAACGACAAACAGCATTAAATTCGAAAGTTACAAATACAAATAAGGACGAAACTGTGCGTTATGGGTTCAACCACAGCCCTCTTACTTTATCACAACAATTCAGGAGTAAAGGTTTGGAATTATACACTGCACAAAAAGTTAAATAAAATTTAATAATCAGTTTACCATAATCAGTGTGCAGGTTATAATCATGAACGGATAAATGAAATCAAGAGAATAAAGAATGAACATAATCCTTAATAAACTACGAATATATGCACAGTAAATAAACCATAAACTGCTTTTCCACACTTCTATTGATTGTACTTTACACAAAATGAATAATAATAGAGCAGCACTGAATAGATAATACTCAATAAACCCTATTTGAAAATATACTGACAATCTCAGACGTCCTTCCACCTCCAAGGCCAGCCAGTAACTGACAAAACCCCATATCCCAGGGGACTACAAGCCTAATTAAACAACTCCCAATTAAGAGGCAAAAATAGTTCAACTTACCTACTGTACATGCATACAGAAAAAAATTATGTATCAAGTGCCAGCCCTGCTCACACATAATTATACAAAATATTTTGCATACATAAGTTGAGCTTAACGAGCCTAAAAATATTTCACTATGCACAACACAATGCACCACTGTACGTTTCGCCATGCATAACAAACGGATGAAGGTATTCTCTTTCGATAGCAGAGGAGAGAGGGTGTAGCCCCAGTACAAGGGAGGGCCAGTGCACAGCCATCCTTCGCAAGACGGTCAACAGAGTCATTGTTTGTAATTCCAACATGAGATGGATCCCACAAAAAAATGTATGACAAGTGAATTATCATGGGCTAAAGCTAATACGTAACAACTTTTGAATTAAAGTGAGGCATAAAGGCTTAGAGGAGGAGAGGGCCTGGAGGACAGATTCAGAATCATGAATTATTATACCGTTTAATCTCCTCTGAAGGAGGAGATCAACTGAATTCAAGAGTCCATGTAATTCACTGTAGGTTGAGGTCAACCAGTTGGGCAGTTTACGGTCGACCCAACCTCCCGCCGGTGGATCCACATCCAATGAGAAGAGAGCGCACCCCTCACTTCCATCTGCCTGTAGGAACCGTCGCTGTATAGATGGTGTACGGCAGGGACTGAGGTAATAATAATAATAATAATAATAATAATAATAATAATAATAATAATAATAATAATAATTAACGGTTTATTGAAAGAGCTTGGCAGCCAGAAGGCTGAAAATATAGTTACATATTTGGGGAATGGGTTTCGAATTACAAATAATATACAAGTAACACAAGTGATACAAATAAGATATATAATAACTAGATGGGGAAAAGCTCAAACTACAGTGCATTTCAACATAGTGACAGTGCAAGAAGTAGTATTTACTGGGTGTGAATACACTGGTTTATTACAAGTTATTGATATTTTTTACAATGGTTGGGACTGGGCTGTTCTTATAGCGATCAGTTCGTGCACGTATGGGTTGGATGCGGTTGTGGTGTCGAACAGCAATTCTCGGGCTAGGGATCTCAGGTGGTAGTAGGAGCCGGTGTCGAGGATGGTGTAGAAGCTTCTTACCAAATTTGCAGATGAGGTCGTGGTGATGGTCAGTGAGAGTCGAAAGGGTCAGTGTGTTGAGCGCTTCTTGATTTGTGGAGTAGGAAGGGGAGAGAATAATCTTGCATGCCCTTTTTTGCACTTTTTCTAGGTGTTTACGTTGTGTGGCATTTAGGGAGGAAGACCAGGTAGGGGAGGCATAGGTGAGCTAATTGTTTCTGAAGTAGAGGAGGGTCCGCCTTTGAGGTGTGAGTAAAGGTGACTGCTGGACAGGGAATCCTCCAGGGTGGAGGACCATGATCAACCTCTGCTACTGGTACATCAATATCGAGGTTCTGAAGCATAGAACAAATTATTTTAATTAGAATGTGACCACCCTGCCAAAGCAGAGGACGAGGTGAATTTCGGTCAAGGGAGATTCTAATGACATGAGAATAATGGGAGGTAAGGTGGGAAGAGTGAAGACATTTGACACTGAAGTAGGAGACAATAGTTTATATTCTCTCAACAAGGGAAGGAAGATTGAGTTCACTTTGCACTTTGATTATCCTGGTAGAGGTGGGACAACACAGTAAAAATCTCATGACTTTTGAAATTTTCAAGGGGATCTAGAGATTTTTAGAGTTGACATAGGGCAGGAAAAAGGTAGTCGACAGTAGATCGGATAAACATGATGTAAACAGTTCTGGCTACAGGGATAGAAACACCTGCGGCATTGTTGGTGAGCCACTGGAGAGGGGTTAGACGCTGTTGCACTGTTATATGAGGTCCCGAACGATGGGATGGACATGTTGTCGTACAGGTGTAGCTGGAGTAACCCATACAGGTGCACCCAGGTAGATACACTGCGTACACGGAAAGATAACACTTTCTCCCTCAGTGAATTCTGGGAGTGTCCGCGAGTTACGATGAGAGAAGATCCTACTCCTGTCTAGGGAGAGGATGAGCCCACAAGCAGAAGACAACGCTGAGAATTAGTTGAGGAGGCGTAGCAATCTATGTCAGGGATAATTTGAAGTGTGGGTTCAATAAGGAAATAATAACAGAATTTAATACAGAAACAATTTGGATAGAATTAACCGATGGTAGAGGAAAATTAATCGTACTAGTATCAGATGACTAATAAATACACCTCCTAATCTGGATAGTGTTGATGGGTAACTTAATTGGGATGAAATACATAGGGCATTGTAGCCATAGCAAAGTTTGTATAGTATGAGAGCTTCAATGGCATACCGAGACATGGGAGAGTTGACAACATCGCAGAGGGCAAGAAATTCAACAGAATCGGGATTAGTAGAGGTGACAGGTGGTGTGGCGTCCTGTGGCAAACATGCGAGTGAACTAGGGCCCACCAGTGACACATAAGGTGGTGGTGGTGGCGAGGCTGGAGCGGTGGGCTGGCGTCTGGGGCAACCGTGCCAGACACTGATTCTTCGTTCATGACAGCGAGAACATTTCCAGTAGTGAAGTTAAAGATATGCAACTTGGGACCCCCAAGAGAGTTACAGTGTCTTCCATTTCATACAAGTTACGACAATCCATCTACCTATGTCTACAAGCGTTCACTTCAACGTTCAACACCAGGTCCACAAGTAACAAGACAGCTAATACATGATTAATCCCTACTGAGTTCCTGAGTAACAAGTGCTCTGTAGAGACATCAAAATCAGTGAGCAACATCTAGTGGAAAGCCTGTGTACAGTTCTACAACCTCTACAATGACGCCGTGACTGACGCATCAACACGTCTTTAAGCAACGCTAACTATACCTCTTCAGTGATGTGGTGACTGGCGCATAAACACGTCATTAAAGAACGCCAATTACCACGTCTTCAGTGACGCCGTGACTGACGCATAAACACGTCATTAAACAACGCCAACTATACAACATCAGTGACGCACCAGAAGGAGGAGCAGCTACCACCCTCGACCTTGACAGCCAGCACCAGCTGAGAAGAGTACATAACTCGCCACTGAGCGACCTTGACAGCGACACAGTCAGACCCTTTTCCTCCTCACTCATCGTCTGCTATTACTTCTGACCAGCTTAAGTGGCCTTTGCACTAATTATACTCATTGTTAATTAACCAGTGAAGTGCTGAGTTCACGATTTACCTGAGGAGTAATTTTTTTCGTCATTCTGTTCTGGTAATTTGGACAATTTACAGACATATGTTATATTTTATGTGTAACCAACGCTGTCTCTATGATCCATAGTTATAATTTACGATGTAGATCGTATAGTATTCCTGTCACCTCAGTGTTCAAAAGGTTTAGGAAAGCAGTTAGGAGAGCCAGCTTCAACATGTCTCGTCCAACCACCCCTCCACCCACCCATGTGGTAAGCCACACCCATACCAATCTCGACTTCAAGTACCCATTCTTTTCAGGGGAATTAAGAGAGATTGAGGTTTGGTTTGCCAACAGTGTAGAATATGCTAGGTCTAAGTGTTCAGGTATGAACCCAACAGATCTTCAGATCATTAACTGTGCCCACAATCTCATTGACCGTAAGGAATCTCAATCTGAGGCGAGATACATTGCAGAATATGGCGAAATGAGTAAGATCTCTACTTGGGATGAATGAATTTAAGAAAGCTTGTCGTTCAGCGTGTCCGAATGAACGTCAGGCAGATTTTTTTTCAACGTTGCATCATTATTTGACAATGGAATGGAACTCTGGTGAAAAACCCTCACAGTTTTTAGTGCGTGTTGATCACGCAAGACAAAACTTACTTAACTCACTCACAAAGTCTACATGACTAGACTTACCTTCAGTTAACGGCAGTAAGCCTGGGACAAGTGCTGAGTCCAATGTCAAGTTTTTACAATTTAGTATAATTTTACGTAGTGTTCCTATACAGGTTAGGAGTAAGGTGTCTGAAGCCATTGCAACTCCTGATGGAGTTTCAGGAGCTTATTAAACCCAAGGACAGCAAGGAGTGCAAAAAACAAAACAGAAACCTATTACACCTTCTGCACAGGGTATGGGTTCACAACCTCAATCACAGCCTAGGAAGAGTCAGTCGGCTCCCTGTACCAGGGAACAAGTACTCTTTCATCCACAAAGTCCGGACACACGACACACTTGAGTGCCATAGATATCAACAGTTCTTTCTGTCACCGGTGAACCCTAACACAGTTGTTCTTCCACAACGGGAAACCTACAGTTTGCCTCCTCAAGTAACCACTTAAATAATAATACTTTTTCAGTTTCCGGTACCTGTGATCCACAAGTGTTGTCTTTATCACAGATCTTTAACACCTTTATCCAGGCGTGAAGGAGAACAGGACCCATTGTGTGGGGTCAAGTGGATCAGACTAACATTTCAGTCTTTTTAGATACAGGCTCTGAAGTTAATATCATACATTCTCATGTTTTAAATACTTTAGCTACGGATTCCTATTCTTGGACAGACATTCAACTACCTCGTATTACAGGTATAAATGGTCCAGGAGTTAACGTTATAGGGGCGATACTCAAATACAGTAGATTGTTTGATTGTTTTACCTATGTGGCGGAAGGAATCTCCATTCCAGGGCATTTGTTAGTCGGCTTCCCGACGATGAAAGCTTACCGTATAGCAATAGTCCCTCATGAGAATTTCATTACTGTCAACCAAGAAATCGTTAGTTTAGCCGTGTATATACGTCAAACTCCTAATACCGTACAGAATTACGGACTAATCGACAAGTCGTACGAAGTTAGCGAGGTTTCTGTCCCGATTAATTTAGATAGACAGATTCTCTCACACTGAAATAACCAATTAGGTAAAGTCTTCAATTCAGCGGTGGGGGTTGGCACACAAACTAACACTTATTACTTCTCTGGCGTGTGCCAGGGGAAACTAACACATGATGTACACCTTTGCCCTGATCAGTTAACCTCAGTTTCCCTCAAGCTAGATACTAACTGATTAGAGCAGCGGGAGCTCGATCATACTAATCCTAGGTTTAAGATTTGCTGTCTTGCCGAGCCGTCCAATGTGAAGGCGAGAGGGATTAATATAGACTGTTCGCTATACCAGAGTCATGATAGGACGGTGAAACTCTACTTTGCCAGTAGACTCCTCTTTCATCTACGTCTCAGACGTGGTAAGAAGCTTGTTGCATTCTCTGTTCCTAAGGGATCCATTAAGGATGAAGAACTTAATGATTTTCAGGTCGCTCTTACTAACACAGTGCCTAACATACTCACAACTCAATGTGATACTGAACAATCATTTAACCCCAGAACAACAAATCCCCCTTCATTAATTAACGCTAGCCACATTCCTCCTACAGGATTCACCAAGGCCTTACCTACACTTTCTCAACAAATACAGGTCAGCCATAGCACTCAAGGAAGAACCTCTGGGACAGACCCACCTTGTTCAACACCACATTAACTTGCAACCCGGCACTAATCCCATCTACATACCTGTTCGTGTTCTGGGTAATAAGTTCAATATATAGGAGCGAACACAAACACCTGTATAATGTTTATAGGTTCTATTTACTGGATAAGAGATATGTACGCAAGTGGAGTAGCGCTCATCAACCTGTCCGCTGGTCAACTGCTCTATAGGCGACGTATGGCAAGTGACACACTAACAGCTTCCATATGTCGCCAGGCACATTAATTAAGCATGTGGGACATGGTAATTACATTGCCACACGCTGCAAGCTAGGCTGAATAAATAATATATATAAATGGAGCACATACATAATATACATACATAATATATAATACAGCATACATAATATACATACACCTCCCTCCCCCTTATACGCTCATAGCAAAGTCTTGAGTGGACCTTTTCTTTTGGATCCGTTCTGAGCGTCGGGGGACTAGATCACTGGGAAGGGCATGGGACTCAACACTGGTGGCGGGGTCAACAGAAGGCATTGTTACAGGGCGGAGAAAACGGCGGTTCCTCCACCACACACGACCGCTGGGTAACCGCACCTGGTAGTTCCGTGACCTACCGAGACCCATGACTACGCCTACTTTGTCCCAACGTAGAGAGGTCGGGTCCTGAACATGGACTTGGATGCCGACACTCAACCTGGGGAGAGAACGGGCGTGATCGTTGTAGCGGGCGAAGACGTCTTGAACACGGTCGGCGGCTCGGCGATCACAACCCTCTGTCTTGGCCTGCCACTCCTTGGAGAAGGATTGAGGGTGAGCAGGGACACAAGAGCGAAGGGGGCGTCCATACAAAACCTGGGCAGGGGAGCGTCCGGTGTAGTTAGGTGTGTTGCGGAGTTAAAGAAGACCCCGGTCGAAGGCCTCGCAGTCAATATTCCCAGAAGGGGCCACCTTAAGGATGAGGTGCTTCAAGGATTTGACAGCAGCCTCAGCGTGGCCGTTGGACTGCGGGTAATGGGGCGATGACAACACATGCCGGACTCCCCATCGGTCAAGGAACACAGCAAAGTCCCGGCTTGTGAACTGAGGCCCTCCATCGGTTCTCAGGCGTACAGGAACGCCCACGTCACGGAAGTAGTGGCGGAACTTGCTGATGGTGGCGGCAGACGTTGTGTCATTACCGCACTTGATGACAACCGGCCAACCAGAGAGACGGTCGACGATAACAAGGAAGGACTTTCCTGACACAGAGAAAAAGTCGGCCGACAGACTCAAAGGGGCGGGTGGGGTTGTCGTCACTCATGAAGGGTTCCTCCTGCTGGCTGGGTTGTAGTACGTGGCGGGGCTTACACACCTGGACAGCATTGGAGATGTCGGGGTCGATGCCAGGCCGGAACACAGTCTGTCTTGCACGCCGTTTGATGGCCTCGGCTCCACAGTGACTGTCGTGGAGGCGAGCCAAGGCGTGGAGACTTGAAGCAGCAGGGACAACTACCGAAGGAGAGGTGTCACTGGCCAGAGGCAGGGGTAGGGCGGCAGCAGGGTAGTTGCTGCTCCCTTCGTGCACCCTGTTGGCGTATTTTACCTCGAGAATCGGTGTTGGGAAGCCCTGGGAGATGATGGTCAACTCTTGGCAATGTCTCTAGGACAGCAAAGGAGTCGGGACACCATTATGCACGTCAATCACGGCTTGACACGACCTGTTGCCAAAGGTGATATGTGCATAGAGTGAACCTAGGGCTGGGGCCATCTGTGAACCATCTGCCGTGAGGCAGAGGTCCTTGGGAGGCGATCCTAGATCGCTTGGAGAGAGCCCCAAGCATTGCAAATGCTGGGGACCGATGACCGTAGCCTCAGCGCCAGTGTCGGGCAGCATCTCGAGATGGGATGACACGTTGCCGTAGGTCACGATGACGCTGACGTGCTGGGGGACTTTGGTCCTGGGACGCGAGGAGTACACCCTCCTAATATGGGTCGGGCTTTGTCCAGGGTCGTTGTGCCTCTGATTTGGCGACTGTGGGCGGCCCTCACTGGTGGAAGGGCGCTGCTGCTTCCGCCGACGCTGTCCCTTGGGTTTGTGGGTAGGGCAACACTTGTCATAGTGGCCCAGACGACCGCACACATTGCACTGGACGCGTTTGGCTGGGCACCGTACTGTGAGTGACCAGTGGCCTTTACGGTCACAACTGTTGCATGTAGACTCAGCAGCTGGACACACCTGTGTTCCGTGCTGCTTACCACAATTGTTACAAAATGAACCGGGCGTGGACGTGGTGGGCGAAGGCGTAGGAGCAGACTTCTTGTCCTTCTTGTACCGGGACACAGCGCGTACAACTGTAGGGGGAGCTCGGATGGCAGAGGTGGCACACCTGGCAGCCTCATAGGAGCGACATATCGTCAAAACATCCTTAAGAAAAGAGGAAGAGTCGAGGGAGGTGAGGCGTTGGACAAGCTCCTCGTCCTTTACACCCATCAGGATCACCTGCTTCAACTGGGTCTCCTCGCACTGCTGGTGGTGGCCTAGACATATATCTACCTCTTCCGAGGCTCTCTTGAGTCGTACATAAAAGGCGTCAAAAGTCTCGCCCTCCATCTGTCTGCAGCTAAACAATTCCCTCCTGTGCAGAGCTTCATTCTGCTGTCCTTTGATGTGCCGTTGTAGAATGTCCAGTACCTCCTCTACAGACAACGAAGAGGTCGGAGGTACCTGCAACGTATGTTCTAAGACACGCTGAATTTCCAAGGACAGGCACATATGCAGCTGGATGAGTTGTTTAGGCTGTGACAAACTCTGGAGATCCACCATTGTAGAATAATCAGTCCACAGTCGCCGCCATTCACGAAAAGTCTGGAAATTCACATCAGGCTTCAAGATGGGCGGTGTTTGAGCTGCTGCTTTAGGTGGGGCTGGGGGGCGTGAAGGAAGCATTGATGAGGTATCTGAACCAGTCAATACCGAGGCAGTGTTAGAGCCAGGGGCTTGGTTAACAGTGAGGCGAGATATCAAAGCTTCAAACCGTGCACTGTCTTCCAATCTCCGTTGGTGGTCTCTCTCTGCCTCTGCTTGCCTTCTGTGTTCATCCGCCACACGTCTGTTAGCTTCATCCTCGCGCCTTTCATCTCTCATAAACTTCATTAAAGCAATTATCTCTGGAGACAACGCTGAATATCGAGGTGAAGGGCTGTGCGATGTTGTTGGAGCTGGAGCGTCATGGTCAGCCTGGTCATCCATCTCTGCGGAGCTATCATCCGACTGACTCATCCGGGCGCTGGCTCCACGACTGCGTAGGGCACGAGACATAACTACTTCATCTGTGTACTGTGTCTTAAATCAGTGTTGACCGGTCAGCCCGTCGTATCAACAAGATCTCAGACAAAAATTAATTAAATACACAGAAAAGCAGATTATATATATAAAATATATATAAGGTAATCGCCGATGTCAGTGATTGTGTGTGCGGGGCGGGCGATAGCGTCTCGCCATGAGGGGCCTCGAGCTGTGAGAGGGTGTGGAGACGAGAGGAGCGCCAGTTACACTCGAGGCATGACGAGGGGAGGATGTGAAAAACTTTACTCCTTACAAATGCCCAGACCATGCCTTGTACCTTGGGAATCCTTTAGAACAAGGTCACACATTTATGGCACGAAACACACAATGCTCTAAACACTGCACAGAAAATCACTGTCACTGACACTGCTCAAAGTTGCTAAATTCGAGGAGGGGTGGCGGGCGGCGGTTGGTTGACACAGGGAAGGAGTCCGTAAGTCTGCTTTCCACAAACTTGCACTGTCACTCGTAATTATCCAGTAAAAGTACACACTGCGCCATGTTCGTGTTCTGGGTAATAAGTTCAATATACAGGAGCGAACACAAACACCTGTATAATGTTTATAGGTTCTATTTACTGGATAAGAGATATGTACACAAGGGGAGTAGCGCTCCTCAACCTGTCCGCTGGTCAACTGCTCTATAGGCGACGTATGGCAAGTGACACTCTAACAGCTTCCATATGTCGCCAGGCACATTAATTAAGCATGTGGGACATGGTAATTACATTGCCACACGCTGCTAGCTAGGCTGAATAAATAATATATATAAATGGAGCACATACATAATATACATACATAATATATAATACAGCATACATAATATACATACAATACCTGCATTCCGCCTCCCTCATTCACAGAGAGCGAAGGTAGACAAGTGTGTAGAGGACATGCTTGCCCAAGGCATAATGCAAGTATCTAATTCACCATGGAATTCTCCATTGTTACTTATCCCAAAGCCAGATGGTATCTAGAGGCCTTGCATAGACTACCGTCGTCTTAACAGAGTCACTATCCCCGACCGTTTTCCGGTGCCTTTGTTGTGAGATCTGTTCAAGAGTTTAGGTCAAAGTAAAGTTCTTTCAACCCTGGACTTGCTATCAGGTTTCTGGCAAGTGCCATTGGACAAGGAAATTCGACCCTTAACGGCCTTCAGTACACCCTCGGGACATTGGAAATTCCAATGCATGCCTTTTGGACTACATAGTAGCCCGATTAAGTTTTCTAGGATGATGACAAGCATCTTTCGCTCCACTTTAGGCTCTGAAGTCCTGGTGTACCTAGATGATATAATTGTCATGTCTCCAGGCGTTTCCTCACACCTCGTGAGACTGGAACATGTGTTAGCTAAACTACAAGATCCTAATTTAAACTTAAAATTGTCAAAATGTAAGTTTTTACAACCTAGAATACAATATTTAGGGCATGTGGTTGACCAAGACGGAGTTAGTGTTGATGCTAGTAAAGTTGAGGCCATCCGTAAATATCCTATACCAAAGTCTGCAGATGAAGTACGCTCCTTCATTGGTATGACGGGTTTTTATCGTTCCTTTATACAGGGATTTTCAAAAATAGATCTTCCTTTAACTGATTTACTTAAGAAAGATGTACCTTTCCAGTGGGAAGAACAGCAACATTGTGCTTTTGTTGAACTGAAAGACCCCCTAACTAGAGCGCCCATCCTTTGCTTTCCAGACTTGACATTACCTTTTATGATAACCACAGACGCCAGCTTCAGTGGGTTAGGGGCAGTATTATCTCAAGAGAGAAAAGGGAAGCAACTCCCAATAGCGAATGCTAGTCGTACCCTCTCTAAAGCAGAGAAGAACTACAGTGTTACTGAGTTAGAGTCTTTAGCTGTATTATGGTCTCTAAGGAAGTATCGCGATTATGTGTATGGATATCAAATTGTTGTAACTACAGACCATAAACCTCTTGTCAGTTTGTTTAACACTGAAGAGTTGTAAAGCAAGTTTGCCAGATGGTTTCTCACTATTCAGGAGTTCAAACCATAGCTTAAGTATTTATAGCTGAAGTATTTAGAAGGAAGGAATAATTTTGTCGCAGACGCGTTATCTAGGCATGTTGCACTAGCGCAAATGTTTCCTTCAATTGATGTTGACCGAGTACGTGTGGCGCAGGAAGCTGATGCTATGTGGTCACATATATTGTCTTATGTAAAAGGTAGTTCGCCTAATTTAGACATTAAACCTCCTGTTCCTCTTCGTGAATTTGTTGTTCACGATAATGTTCTTTGCCGGCAAACCAAACTTGGTGTACCTACTCGCACTGTAACTCAGTTAGTCATACCTGCTCCGCTTGTACACGAGCTACTTACTAGTCCTTTTGCATGACACTCCACAGCTAGCTCACCCAGGCAAGGACAGATGCATTAAACAGATACGGTTAAAGTAATTTTGGCCCAAGATGGCTAAACAGATTTCAGTGTATGTGGACAATTGTCAAGTTTGTAAGGAGAATAATGGTACTACGTTAGCACCTCTCCCCGTTCTCAAGTATCCTACACCCTATCGACCTTGGGACAAGGTTAGCATGGATGTTTTAGGTGGTCTAGTAGAGACTTATCATAAAAATAAATATCATTTAGTAATGACAGACACGTTTACACGTTACTGTGAACTAGCACCTATCCCTGATAAAAGCGCAGAGACAATTGCCCGAGCCTTTAAGAGTCGTATTCTCGACAGGCATGATACTCCTAACGTTCTACTTAAAGATAACGGAGGTGAAGTTAACAACGCGCTGTTAACTAAATAATGTGAACTGTATCACATTAATAAATGTAATAACACAGCCCATCATCCTGCAGCCAACGGGATGGCTGAACGGCTTAACAAGAAGTTTCTTAATCATCTTCGTACTAACTTGGATTTTACTAACACGAACTGGGATGAGTGCGTGGCTGACGTACAAAGTTTCATTAACAGTTCCTATCATGAATCCATAGGCGATACATCTCACTTCGCTCTCTACAATTATGAGAAACGGCTTCCATTCGAGGTTGAAGTAGGGAGACAGCGAATTTTCGGTGACGATTTCATCAGCGAACGGTATCGACAGTCCAAACTAATTCACCAGCGAATCACGGATGAGTTAGAAAAAGCGACTGACGCATTTACCGCCGAACCGAATTAAAGCACACAACCCTGGGCGATGTCGTAGGTTGTCTAGCTATGGTTAAAAATTATGTAAGATCCAAAACGGACCCTATGTCCGTCGATCCATTTACAATTGTGCAACACGAGTCGGGTCACAGGTACCAGTTGAAACACATACATACAGGGGAAACAAGACGTGAACACAGGGACAACCTCAAGCTTCTAAGGCCTCAAGGAGCAGCCCAGTCACATGGTGCCGCTGAACCTTGTGTCACCCCTACTGATCTTTCTTCTCCTACATGTCAATTATGTACTTAATCCACGTGTGATGGACATTGCTGTTCTAATGAGTAACCTTACTTGCAGAACCATGATGCTCCTACTCATTCTTTGCCTGATTCCAGGGTTACTGACACACGAACCAGCAAGGCCCGGTTGTTTAGTGTCTCCACCCAAGAATGTATCACTAATTAGGCAGATGTTCGCAGTACGCGTGCAATGTGAGCCTTTACCTAATATTGTAGCCACTTTGTCTAATTTGTCCAAAGGCTTGGTTCATCTCACAAAAAGGGTTAATCTCTACTGTGGATGATACTCCTATTCACTCTCAATGGACTTGGCAACTGGAGCGTACCAAACAATCTTTGGACCTCATTATTCAACAGTTCCCACAATCCTACCTGGATGCAACCACCACACCTTCTCCTATTGCCCGCCCCCCCCCCCTCCCTTGACATAGTACAGAGTAGCCACAGAAGCTGACTTAGCCCAGTTGCAGAAACAGATCATTGTACTTAAACAACAGGCTGATGAGAATTCTGTAATTCTATCCCACCAGTCTCATCTGTTAGCCAATCATGGTAAGAGGCTAGAGGAAATTAAGAAGACTGTAAACGAGTTGGTGAATATGGTTAACCTGAACTCACTTATTCTTAATAGTATGCAAGAGCAATTCATCATAATCATTATGATAGACTCTCTGTCAAGCCAAGTAGAATATTATTGTAATTATTTTATCTCATTAGTTACCAACCTTAACTTGTTGAAAAGGGGGATTGTAACCCCCGCTTGTTGCCTTTCAGTGAATTAGCTCGGGTTGTAGGGATTGCTACTAGTTTTCTCAAACTTAAGCCTCCTGTTCCTGTGGCTAAGTTGGAAAATTATTGCAGTCTTCTCTCTGTTTATGTCACACCCGATCAAATTATATTGTATCTGCCAATCGTGGATAAACATAAGTTTCGGAAATTTGACATTACGCCCTTCCCTAGTATAGAGAATGATCAAGCTGTAATAATAACTAACGTTTCCACATCTATCCTGTTGTCTCAAGATAGATATCTCATGGTGACTCCGACTTTATCAGCATATGCCACATGCCAGAAGGAGTCAGATAATCTTATTTGTTATCCTACACGAATTAATATAGCCGGGTCTTATTCAAACTGGGAGATGGACTTAGTCAATAACACAACAAATTTAGAGTCATGTAGTTTTGTTCACAGACACTTTCACAGTGTACTTTTAAAAAAGATCCAGGGTACTGCGTATTTGCATTTCCCATAGGAGCTGCCCGTTGTAGTGGTCTGCCCTGATGAATCGCCTAGAAGCTCCACTGTGCGACGAGGACGTTATAAGTTACAACGGCAATGCTCATTGCCGTGCACCAAAGGGAAGCTACACGCCATGACGCATCGGCCATCCTCAGGAAATCTATCACCTCTCACCTATTGGACCTTCAGAAAATACACCGAAGTGAAGTGATCACAAACATAACAGTGTTGAAGGACAAATCAATGGATACCGATGATTGCTTTAGTCTTCTATGTAAAGAAGTAGCTTTGTAAGCCAGCTGAAGCTAAATCTGTTATACCGGCAGCTATCCCTAATATTATTCATGACGCAGCCTAACGCAGTACATAGTGGCAGTCATTTGAGACCATCACCAAGGTAGGCAATTAGCAATACCCATGTGATAGGATTCTTTTCTTTTATGCAGCCATTCGAGGACGGTTGACACTATGTGGCTTCGCAATCTGTAAGCAGTTTAGTCTAGTTTAGTCTGTAAACAGTATAGCAACCAGAGTATTATACACTATTGATGAATAAGTTTTCATTATGCATTTTACATTGACCTGCAGGGGTCAAAGATGTTTTCATAGCAAGCATGTAGTAAGCATTTAGCAAACATATATTTAGCTTGGTCAAACACAGCTGTTTTAGTCACGTATATGGTCTGGCAACAGTGTGACGCCCAAGAGATGTCTCAACATGGTGGCATCACCTTTGAAGCTCATTACTTATTTAATTAATGACTCTTACTTAATAGCTAGATGCATTGTTTATCACATGTAGACTCCCGAGCATTTGATGTAAATTATTATTCAAATTTGTTAGATATTTGCAACGTCAATTAAGGATGATTCACTGCTCAATGAGATCATACTCCAGCCAGCTATTTTTGTAATGCTGCTGATGTGAAAGCAGATGTTCATGCCAAGGAATTGAATCATACCGACCCGTCCTGCTGGTAGAAGCTTCTAGACGCTTCAACCCATTCATCTTCTTTTGTGACGTCATTGGTAGTTAACCCCAGGGTGGGTCCGTCCCGGAGAGCTAGGCAGTCTTTAGCTAGACACCACCTAGTTCTGATCTACCCACTGAGAGGTTGAAGGAGAGACCACTTCAATACTAGCAGATATATCTCTGAGTATACCTCTGTAAAGGCCTGGGGCTTAGGGATAGAAATCCCTTACCAGACTAATCAGGTTCTTAATTAAGGAAAGTCAAGGACCATGGTTGTCTGAGGAATAACAAACAACCGTTTGAGATTGACAGCTCTTTACTATAAGAAATATAACACAAAACTCTGACACCACTCAACAAACATCAAATAACAATTACGGGAGTCAACAATTAAGGCAATCAACAGTTAATAGAGTCAAACAATTAATGGAAGCAAACAATTAAAGGGAATCAGCAATTAATAGAATCAAACAATTAATGGGAGTCAACAACTGATAGAATCAAACAATGAAACGGAGTCAGCAATTAAAGGAGTCAACAACCAAAGAATCAAACAATGAACAGATATATCCTACAGCAGAGGCCCTGGGGATGGATCTGGAACATGGTGATCCACACTCAGGGTAGGGAAGCGTCCATTCAACTCCACACTCGAGAGACAGCGTCTTGATACAACAGACGAAACATCTGGGCACAGGCGGTGGAGAGGAGCTGGCGGTCGTGGCGGCAGCGGTAGTGGTTGATGTCCAGAGAATTGACAGTCAATAGGTGAAGGTCTGGGAAAACAGCCCACGAGTCCAGGACCTATGATGAGATCACAGCCAGAATTTGACGAACAGCGGGTTAGTTAG
>NW_024735442.1:8223792-8236968 GCF_018991925.1 Homarus americanus | reverse complement strand
ATATATATATATATATATATATATATATATATATATATATATATATATATATATATATATATATATATATATATATATATATATATATATATATATATATATATATATATATTTATATATTATATATATATATATATTATATATATATATATATATATATATATATATATTTATATATATATATTATATATATTTATATATATATATATATATATATATATATATATATATATATATATATATATATATATATATATATATATATAATGAGTCAAAACTCGTATAGAAGATATAAATATAGGTAGAATATTTAGTTGTAGGAACGTAAAGTGAGGAAGTTTGGTAACGTGGCCGATTAGTTATTTATCTGTAAATACGTTCTTAGGGGAAATCTTCCTAAAACCCCGTTAAAAATACAACTATTTATTAATTAACTGAATAGCATGGACGCAATACTCGAACATTATATCGAAGTTACTAGAACATTATATTTAGTTACTTATTTATTATATTTACGTTACTAGACACTGACTCTAGGACACAAACATAAAATAGATACACTTCCCACCGTAAGTAACTCACCCTATGGATAGCTCTGACAATGACTCACGTGTGACCTGAGGGAGGCCCAGTAGGTGCTACTGACCTATGTCTCCTATGGGAGACTGCAAGCTGAAGACGCGGTGCTGGGGAGGGAAGTCTCACTCCCGGCCTCGGCTAGTGACGCGTGTGACTCCGTCTTCTGTAGATAGTGACGTGAAAGTAATCTGAATATGTGGAAGGGGCTGCAGGGCTTTTATATTGGAGGAGAGCCAGCAGACGACCTCTCCTAATTAACACTAAATTGGGTGTGTCTTGACCGGGTGTGGTTTGTTTAACAGGGTCATATCGCAAGGTTCACTCAAGTATTTAGTGGCCTTGCCCTGTTGGGTCAGGTTTTGCTGTCATTGTAGGGTATGTTAACTTATGTGGGTTACCACGAGGACATCTATTTACTGTTATATGTGTTGTAATTCTCTGGGCTGTAAGCTGTGGTCTGATAAACAATCATTATACCTCCCGCCAAGACCAAAGCTTCCATACCGGAGAACTGATGACACATATAGACAGTAATATCATGTGCCATATCTAAAATAGACCTTGAGGCGATAATACAATCTCACAGGTACAAACAATAATCTCATAGATCCTATCATGTATGTTTTTCTACTGGCTTAGTTAGATCTGACAAAATTTACTTTACCTCCCGCCAAGATTAAAGCTTCTATGCCAGGAGAAAAAACACATACACAGTAAGTGATCATAGTATGAGCGTAACTGAGCTAAAGATCCTACTAGTCGGCTGAAAATATAGTTAGACCACAAAACAATTCCTACAAAAGGTTTCTCAACTGTTTATTGTAGCATCAGGTGTGCTTAATAACATATCAAAAGACTACCACAGTCTGACCACGAGAGAGGTCTAATTTTTAAGATGGCATCGAAGTTAGCCACCAGATCAATAAAATGCCCGTTACTCCTTCATTATTCATCCTAGACAAGTAATTTTGGTGCCTAACCCCATGTTTTGGGGATCTAGGAATCCAATTAGCATATTTAAAATAATAGTGAAGTGATTACAGAATTACAAAATCCAAGATGGCGGACAAATATGGCCACCAAAATATGACCCCTTGTTTTGGGCATCTAGGAAACCAATTAGCATATTTAACATAGTGTAGTGATTACTGGTAAAAAGTTATAACAAATCCCATAATATATATGTAAAGGCCTGAGACTTAGGGATAGAAATCCCTTACCAGGCTAATCAGGATCTTAATAAAGGAAAGTCAAGGACCATGGTTTTCTGAGGAATAACAAACAACCGTTTGAGATTGGCATCTCTTTACTATAAAAATATAACAAAACTCTGACACCACTCAACAAACCTCAAATAATTACGGGAGTCAAACGAATAAGGCAGTCAACAGTTAATGGAGTCAAACAATTAAAGGAAGCAAACAATTAAAGGAATCAGACAAATAATGGGAGTCAGCAATTAATGGATTGAAACAATTAAATGGAGTCAACAATTGATAGAATCGAACACTAAAGGGGAGTCAGCAATTAATGGAATCAAACAATTATAGAATCAAACCATGAACAAATATTTCCTAAGGCAGTGGCCCTGGGGGAAGATTCTGGAACACGGTGATGCACACTCAGGGTATGGAAGAGTCCATTCAACTCCACACTCGAGCGACGTCTTGAAATGGCAGGAGAACACAGGGGCACAGACGGAATGTGATGAACTGACGGTCATGGTATGCGGTAGTGGTAGATGACCAGAGAGTTGACAGTTGATAGGTGAAGGTCTGGGAACACATCCCACGAGTCCAGAACCTATGATGAGATCACAGCCAGAATTTGATGGACAGCAGGGTAGCTAGATACTGACTGTATGGCGGCTGGGGTGAATCTCCCGGTGACCCAGATAGTCGCTGCCGTTCTCACCTCTGTCCAACCGCTCCAAGTGTCATCTGCACCAGCAAACAAGCGAGTTAGCAGAGGTAACCAGCCGGAGGATCGTTTCCGCCCTCACACAGCTCCCCCAACAAAAATCTACTGTAAGGTAGATTAAAACTTAAGATTAGTACACAAAGCATAATCATCTTACAACAAATGCTTAAATACATTCTGCACAATAAAGAAGGGTCATAGAAAAGAATAGGTGGTAACTTGATGACCAAAACGTAAGGCGGTATCAAGGAACTGCACGTGGGGTCCACTTCAGTCCAAGTTTAAGTTTGGTCCCAATTCCAGTCGTAGAGGATTCTTCTATCTCGTCAGGTGTTGGCAGCAACTGGCAACCGAGATCAACAGACTCTGGCGTCCGAACTCCACAGGAACTCTTGCAGGGTAGTGCCTCGACTAACTCCAGCTTGGGGACGTCGTCAAGGACACGAGCAATGTGGGTCCTGCAATTACATTGCTTTAACAAATTAGCTTGATGTAATTTAGGCTTCTTAGAGGAAGGGGGTGAGAATCGTCCAACAAAATCTATGGCTACCCGAGAAGATGGTTCTGCAATGACGGGTAAGGGTTCAAGTGGAACAGGACGGACTCAACCCTTGGCGGACATACGTGGGCACTGATCACAATTCCTACAAAAAACTAATATCCGCTCCCATACCTGGCCAGTAAAACTGATCAGCAACTTTTCTATAAGTTTTCCTACGAGAACAGTGACTTACTAGAGAGCTCTTGTGAGCTACAGAGAGAATGTTACTACGACAAACAGCAGGGACAACAAGTAAAAACCGACCTACTTTAGCTGGTCGCTTGGATGAAACACAAGACCTGTGTAACACCCCATTAATAGAAACAAACTTATAAAGCGACCCATCGTTCACCTGATCCTCCTCCCCGGAAGTCACCTTCTCCCTTACCCGCTTCAGAGTGGCACATGAATCTTGAAGCTTGGCGAACTCCTTGGGCGTCACAGTCAGTGGCAACAAATTCGGCAGAATCAGGGGATGCGGTCGTTTCACCTTCGCCGTCCGTGGCCCTACAGCTTGGACCTTGGCGGCAGGCGTGGGAGGGTGGCGAGGCGACCTCGGCAGGTGGCGAGTCGTCGTCGTCAGCAGGTGGCGTGAGGACTGGTGCTGGTGGTGAGGAGACTGGTGCTGGTGGCGAGTGGAGTTTTAACGTTTCCGGGTCGTTAGGGTCACGAACACCGGGAACATTACCAATGAGCACACTAGCAAATTTAATGGGAGCTCTTACCACATTAGACCAACCAGTGAAATAGGGGCAACGCAGGTAGCACCTAACAACAGGGAACTGGTCAACACGACCTAAATAATCGGCGACACTAACCTTCGGGCAGCTGGAGATATCAGCGTCAGGCAGGGCTTCTTCAGAGACAATAATGCACGAGCAACCAGTGTCCCTGATGAAAGTAGATGCCCTAGACCCATTTATTGTTCCACTGACACAATAACGGGGGCAGCTCCTGTCCTCCAAACAGAATCCGACCTTGTTGCTGGGTTGATGAGTGTCAGCAGTCTTGAAGGCGAGGGGATTCCTGGGACAGCGAGAACGAATGTGCCCTTCTTCTCCGCAGCTGTGACACGGCACGGCTGGTGAACTACTCTTGTGTACTCCTGGGGATGCTTCCTCGGAGGACGGAGGCTTCGCAATCTTCACCATAGGAGGGGAAGACTTGGGGTAGGCGTTGCGAGCAGACGCCCAGTTGTCGACAAGATGCACAGCTTCTCCAAGCGTCGCTGGCTTTTGTTCTTTGATGAAAATTCTCAAGTCTGGAGGTAGAGAAGACAAAAACTGATCTAATATCATGAAGTTAGAGAGAGATTCAAGGGTTTCTTCAACCCCTGATGTCTCCAGCCATTGTTGAAATAAACGACCCAGGTGAATCGGAAACTGCTGGTACGTTTCTCCCGCTCTAATCTTCGTTCTGCGGAAGTCAGCACGATAACCGTCAGAAGTCTTGCAAAATCCTCGCAAGAGAGCTTGCTTCAACAAGAAGTAATCTCGGGTGATGTCGGCAGACAGGGACGTGTAAATTTCTACCGGCTTACCACTCAGTAGGCTACCCAACCTTACAGAATAGCTATCTGGGTCTACACGAAGCAGCTCAGCTACCCGTTCAAACCTAACAAGGTAGGAGTCGATGTCTTCTCCTTCACGGTACACAGGCAAGCTGGGTTTTACCACATTGTCTTGTATATGGCCAGAGGATTCTGGTCTACTTGAAGCATTAATCCTAGCCAGTTCTAGGTCCTTTTTTGCCTGCGACTTAGCTAATTCGAACTCTCTTTCTCTCTGGCGCTCCTGCAACTCTCTTTCTCTCTGGCGTTCCTCCAACTCTCTTTCTCTCTGACGAGCCTCTCTCTCTCTCTCTGACGTTCCTCTCTCTCGGCATTCTGTTGGGTGACCACTTACTGACCAATGTCATTACCTGTCAGACCCAGGGCCACCGCTTGACCTTTCCACACCTCAAAAGCAGACATAATGATCCGAAAGGCCAAGAACAAAGGAAAAAAAACCAAAAACTTACCCCGCAAATAGCCAAAGGTATCTCACCTAGTGGCTCAATCAGACTAGTAAATGATTTGATCCGACTGGAGGGAACCTCGTTCCGCACCCAGCCCAGCTGAATCACCTCAGGATAACGAAACCGCACCAGGTGAAACAACAACAACAAAATGCTAAGACAGCATCCACAGTGCACCCCAACCAACACTAATTAACTTCCCCAAGTACAAAGGAGAGCAACAAAATTAGCCCACAGAAGGAAGGGATAACCACTGAACAACACTTGCTTCCGGGCCACAGACAGCAAGGTGGCGCGCTCAAGGCGACTTACAACAACACTGGAACGAATGTTAAACCTCAGAAACCAAAGGTCAGAGACATTCCTGGCAAGGTCGCCACTTGTAAAGGCCTGGGACTTAGGGATAGAAATCCCTTACCAGGCTAATCAGGATCTTAATAAAGGAAAGTCAAGGACCATGGTTTTCTGAGGAATAACAAACAACCGTTTGAGATTGGCATCTCTTTACTATAAAAAATATAACAAAACTCTGACACCACTCAACAAACCTCAAATAATTACGGGACTCAAACAAATATGGCAGTCAACAGTTAATGGAGTCAAACAATTAAAGGAATCAGACAAATAATGGGAGTCAGCAATTAATGGATTCAAACAATTAAATGGAGTCAACAATTGATAGAATGGAACAATAAAGGGGAGTCAGCAATTAATGGAATCAAACAATTATAGAATCAAACCATGAACAAATATTTCCTACGGCAGTGGCCCTGGGGGAAGGTTCTGGAACACGGTGATGCACACTCAGGGTAGGGAAGCGTCCATTCAACTCCACACTCGAGCGATGTCTTGAAATGGCAGGAGAACACTGGGGCACAGACGGAATGTGATGAACTGACGGTCGTGGTATGAGGTAGTGGTAGATGACCAGAGAGTTGACAGTTGATAGGGGAAGGTCTGGGAACACAGCCCACGAGTCCAGGACCTATGATGAGATCACAGCCAGAATTTGACGGACAACAGGGTAACTAGATACTGACTGTATGGCGGCTGGGTTGAATCTCCCTGTGACCCAGATAGTCGCTGCCGTTCTCACCTCTGTCCAACCGCCCCAAGTGTTGTCTGCACCAGCAAACAAGCGAGTTAACAGCGGTAACCAGCAGGAGGATCGTTTCCGCCCTTACAATATAATTCTGAAAACTGCCTTTGATCTGAACCAGGTTTACAAATAGTCATAGTCACACTCTTCCTCCTGTAAAGGTTGATTATGTGGATTCTCACAGTTTTCAATTTGACATGGTCCACAAGCGGGTGTGCATGGTAGTCCGTATCCTCTGCAACTATGTGTTCGGCAGGCAGTTGTGCAATTACAGTGGACCATCTGCAGGAGGCTTTCTGGCTCAGCAGTTTTCTTGGTCATAACTGGCACAAACTGATTGTCCTCCAGTTTCCATCCCCAATCCACTGCATTCATGTCACTCTCCTTTCCAGTCCACACCATGATCTGGTAATACACTCTAAAGCTATGATATTTAGTGGAGGACTTGGTAGGAGGGAGACGTTCTGGGGTAACAAATGACTTGGCAGAGACAATTTTCTTGATCAAAAGGTTGTAGCGCAAAGAGGCAAGTGAATAGGTACTCTTGCCACCAAACAGAACTGCCATCGCCTTGCTCCCAAGGTCCTCTATGACACTGTTTGCTTGATTTGGGAGCAGAAACGCATTCGCACAGGTCTGAATGGTCAATTCACCATTCACAAGTTTCACCTAACCTGCACTGCAAGGCCAACTTGTAAGGGAGCTACAACAACACGTGGTCGAACTGCCTGGACAATTGCATATCCTATTCCTGCAACCTTTCGTCTTGTCTCCTTTCCCACGAAACGACCATTCAACAGCATCTGTAGAGTGTCAGGAACAAACGAAAGGGCAGAATCAAGCTTGAGTGACTTTGCACTTGGATACTGATCTGTAAGGGATGGCACATTAGACTTGATATCACTTTTAATGAGTCGCACTGCTGTTTCAATGATCACCTGTTTCTGTGATTCTTCGTCCTTTGCTTGAATGTCGAAATAATATCTCAGTTTCTGTGATGTCTTTTCCCTCATTGTCACTATGTCATAAAGGCCTTCCCTCTCAGCAAAATGAACATTGTCCCCATACTGTTCTTTCAATTGTCCTTTGAGGTATTGATTTCCTATGGTTCAGAATGTGTATTTGTCAGAAATTCCTTCATTTTTTCTCGTAAATGTGAAATTGTCAATTGTTCTTCATCATTATTCTCAAGGTAAGAGGAAACGTTCATGAATGCCTGCTCCTGATCTTCGTTTTTGGACCGGCCTGACTTTCTGCGCTTTGCCTCTGGGACATTTTGGAAATGTAGTGGTATGCTAAGCCCAGACCGGAAATTACCACTGCAAGAGCGATGGTAAATACAGTCTGCAGCATGTAGATCACAGCCATAATATTCAATCCTGCCTTTCACAGTGAAGGCCCATTCATCTGAACGACTGTCACAACACTCAAGAATGGTCTGCACAAACGTATCGGTCTTTACATAACTAAAGCTTGCACCTCTTGGTGTTACTATAGTCCCACAGAAAAAGCAATCCGTTTGGCTGTTGAAAGGACTGGATGATACTCTGGCACTTCTCTTTGGTGGCTCAACTTTCTTTCTTTTTTTATTTTCAATGTCTTTTGGATTGATGTACCTTTTTCGACATGTAATGTGTACTTTTTCACCAGCTAAAACTGCTACATCATCCCTTCTTTGCACACTCGCACTGTTGATTCCATCAGCTCCCTTCTGACGAAGTTCAACCACATCAGAAACATCTAAGACTTCACGGCAAATGGGGCAAGTCTCTTGGTTTACAGTGCTAGTACTCATGGTCAGGCCTGAAAAGATGCGAAAGTGAAGGTCATTAGTAAATAAAGTCAGTAAATAAATAATGTAAATAAACAGTCACACAAAGCAAATTGTATCTTGGATTTCACAATTATGTAATCATGTCGCTTTTTTAACAAGCCAAACAGATTCCTAGGCCACCAAAACATGGGGTTAGACATCAAAATTACTTCTCTAGGATGAATAATGAAGGAGTAACAGGCATTTTTAGGATTTGGTGGCTATTCGACGCCATCTTGAAAATTAGACCTTTCTCATAATCAGACTGTGGTAGACTTTTGATATGTTATTAAGCACACCTTATACTACAATAAGCAGTTGAGAAACCTTTTCTAGGAATTTTTTTTGGGTAAGGTGGGTTTTTCATAAATGCAGCCGCCTTATACATATCTAGCATAGTATCCGAAACAAACTTGCAAATCACATTCTACAAACAATAACAGGTGTTACGTGGCCTTGCCAGCCCATGTCAAAATAATGATTCGTCCCAATCAGTAATATGGCTACAACATTGCATTTGGTAGTACAAAACATTGATCAAATGAACTCATAGAAAAAGTGACTAATCTTTCTTAAAAAAAAAAAAAAAAAAAAACATTATTTATAGTAAATGTTAACAGAAATCAGATAATGAAATACTTCAAAAGACACAAAAGATGCGCCTTCTTTCACATGTTACGGTGTTCTCGCTTTGTATTATACATAAACAACAGCAATACAGTAGTGTGGCCCAGCATGGCTTACTTCCTCTATCCAGCTGGTATCAGGGAACTGGCGGCACAGCAGTGGTGGTGGGTTGGTCCTTCCGATGATCCACCTCTTCATCGTCGACTTTCTTCTGATGTCAGCACAGCACGTTTTTTGTCTTATCTCTTCACAAAGCGCGTCTTTCTTTCTTCAATACTGCACCTTGTAGGTCGTGTCTCCACACCTTCTGACGTCTCACTTCCTCCTGGTTTCTATCATATTCCAGATACGTTTATCTAGCCCCATCTGCGTTTCTTCTGCACAGCGTCATTTTCCAACATATTCCAGATGGTTTTTTTTCTGTTCCACCTGCATTTCCTCTATTTGTACAGCATCATTTTCTTATTCCAGATAGATTTTTTTTCTGTTCCATCTGCGTATCCTCTACGTGTAGAGCATCATTTTCCGTCGCATTTCAGATGGGTTTTTCCAGTCCCATCTGAGTTTCCGCCCTTCCGGCCGGGGTTAAACCCGGTCCACTGCTTGGGGTGTCATCGCTCTGGATGGCGTGTAGGGCAGGGTCTCCGGACCAGGGTTAATAATAAATAATAATAATAATTAACGGTTTATTGAAAAAGTCGGCAGCCAGAACGCTGAAAATACGTGAGTGTCGACGAAACCCTTGCCCGTCTTGTCCCCCACCCTCACAGTGGTGAACCCCTCCCTGGGTGGGCTCACCAGGGTTTGTTTGTGTGGTGTTGCATTCCACACGTCTTAACTTCCTAAAGCAGAAAAATATAAAATCTCCTTAACTTAGACCAAGGGAAGACTTGAAAGAAGTGAAGTGGTGTGTAGTAGGTGTGGTCTTGCATTCATCACCCTGCTTCTCCTCTGCTCGTGTGTGCTGTGGTTGAAGTCGATGCTTGGTCCATCGTCACCTCTTAATTACTGCTGTGTCGTAAGGCGAAATCATCCTGGCCGATCACTGCATACAGCTTGGACATGCGTCGTCAGGCCATGCCCAAGTGAGCTGGTTATCTCCAGTATCCAGCTGACCATGGGGCGGTACTGTGTGTGACATTTGACAGAGAAGGACAATCCTAAAGGGATGGTGGATTAGTTGGAAGTGCATCCGTCAAAAAAAAAAAATATTTAATTTATATATTACGTCAATATTTGGCAACTATGGTTTCCGTCACGACAATATTCTCATTACGCTGAATATTACTTATCACTACGCATCAAAGAGTACATTACAAATCATACTAGCATAAAAATATACTAAGTGAAGCTCTGCAATTATCGTAATATTAAGTTACACTAACCATCAATTTCAAAGCATAACTTACGGGGACCAAACAGACGGGGGATTAGTGAGGTCACACTGGGCGGGACGGTGCGGGGCGGATGAGGCCGGGCTGGTGGAGTGGAGATTAATGAGGTCACACACGGTGGGGCAGGGCAGGGCGAGGCGGGACGGGACGGGACAGGACGGGTCGGGTCGGGTGGGGGTGGGGTGGGGCGGGGATGGAAGGGTAAGGAGGGTGAGGTGAGGATTAGGACAGGGAGGAGGATGTAGGCTGTAAGACATGTTATGTTTTAACAGTTTTTATAGACTCAACTTCTATCACTAAAACACAAAGGGTACATTTAACACTGATCAACAATTAAAATGCACTAGGGATACTGAGAACGTTACAGGTAAAAGGGGGATATTGAGAAATTATATTGAGCACTGAATATATTCTGGGGAGTTATGCTAATAACAATTCGCACATGCAAAGATGAGAAAAATTTACTTGAGATGTTCAGATGACACACTAGGACACATTACTACACAGAATTCCTTACTACACACTTTAAAGGAATACTCAAACTGAAATAAATGACAAATGAGACAAGTCAGGTGTTATGGCTAAACGAGGGGGGGGCGTAGGTTTACGTTAAGTACCCTGCTACCAGTGTAATGACTAAGTGAGGAGGGCGTGGGTTTACGTTAAGTATACTGCCACCCTTACAATGAGTCAAAACTCGTATTGAAAATATAAATACAGGTATGTAATGGCCCCTGTCTCATCAACAGAACGTATTATATAAATGGGTTATTTACATCTGATTTGTATTCAGATTTACCCTCTGTAACTTTCCACTGACTATGAGGTGAAATGTTCAATGCACGTGATAAGGTGTGCCCACAGGAAACTGCGTCATACTAAGCTGAGTAAAGGCATAAAGTAGCTGGCTCCTGGCCACCTAAAACGGGCAGTAGTTTGATATCCTTAACTAGAGGAAGACGTTATTTGAGAGCCGCAGTGGATGGCTCCGTCTTCCCTTGAGGGGGAACGACGTACCCATACCGTTCTCCCTCGATGGGTACACTACTCAAAGTAACACTCCCAAACTTACATCAAACGGACGATATATCAGTATACGTCCCTTCCTCTCTCTTCACGCTCATAGATAGCGGATGACACGGTGATTTACACATCAAGAATTGCGGCTCGTGTGAGTACGAAAACGACATATCAGTCTACGTACCAAGGCGTCGGTGTTTTGTGAAACTAGAAAAACAAACACCCTACTGTGATGCGTTACAAACAATATCCGAGTGTTAAGAATATCCCGTATTGAGACGATAGTAAGTGAGTGTTTCTCATTCATTCTGTACAGCTGTTGTGGTTTCCCGATGATTGATTGCAGTATTTCCGGTGTCATCAGACAGTTCCCCATATATACGGGATTGCAGAAGATTTGACATTCAGTGGAGGCGACATCGTATCAGCGCATAGCCTACAAAGGGAGGGCAAATTGACGTCACCCACATGCCGACACCCATCCCACAACAGATAGCAGCTAGACGGATTGCGTTTTCTATACAGACGCCCTAACTCCTGTAATAGGTATTTAAAGAGTAAAATACTTTATGCAGTGAAACTCTATAGCTTCTCAAGTGATTGTTCCAACTAACAGTCAAAACACCATATACACAGTTGGTTACATTTACTACAACATTTACTACGTCACTACAACAAGGAGAGGGATAGGTACATTGTTTCCTGATTCTCCCCACAACACTTCTATAGCGGCCTCGTTAGTAGCGGCGCTAAGCAAAGTTGAAGTGTTGTCAGTGCCGGTGAGGGTTGATGGTACAAGATTGGCTCTTGATATTGATACGGGTGCATGCGCTAATGTTTTGGCCTTGACATCCTATCAGGAGTTACAACGTAAATTCCTCACCGCGACTTCAAATGGAGGCCTAGTAACGCTGAGCTCGAAGGAGTATCAGGTACTCAGTTGAGCAATAACGGAATGGTGACGTTACCACTCAGAGTCTCAAGACGTGGTTCTCCCTTCTACGCGGACTTTTATGTAGTTCAGCAATTTAATTTGCCAGTTGACCGGTTATTTGGTCTCCCAACCCTTAGAGTGAACATGATAGATGTTCATCCACGTAATAATACTATTACGTTTAAAGGTGTTTCCTACAACGCTATGCTTCATTCTGAACCTATGCTCACCGTTAGGTCGAAAGTGTTGTCCACCAATCCCATTACGAGGAAGGCGGGAAATACTTCAGAGCTACCTCATGACCTCACACTCACACTTCCCAGCGTGATTATAGCAGCAATAGTTGGAAGATCGTACCTGTAGTTTTGAAGAGTACTCTCCATTACCAGAATGAGGAATTCACCAAAGAAGTGAATATTAGTTTCTGCAAATGATTCGTTCATTGCCCCGGGTGTGACAGGACGTGACTGCAGTTGTTGTGAATACTCATCAATCAACATCCTGTCAACAAAATTCTTTCATATGGCGTGAACAACCCCCAGTTACCAGCACCCCAGCACCCCACCCTAGCGATGATGACAAATCCGGTCTGAGAGATGGTCTCAGCATTCTGAGGTATGGTATGGTGGATGACCTAGTGTAACCAGGAGCGGCGGTTTCCTGTATTCAGGATTTTCGTGAACATTGACCCAGTCACCGGACCTTGGAATCAGCTGTGTATACTGTGAGCGACACACACAAGTCTACGGGATTGCGGCAGCAATTTCACATTATCAAGAAATTCTAGAAAGGATTCTTCAATCAAGCCTACAAGATATAGATAGTATCTAGGCATACATAAAGTATATACACACAGTTACATGTTCAAGACATGCCTGCACATTGATAGGACATCAATAGGGTAATTGTCATTGTTGTAAGTGCTTACTTATTTTAATATACTGAAGTGAAATAATTCTCGGTATTTATTAGAAATAGAAAATGTGAACATTTTCTTTTGATCCCAGGGAGGATAAGAATGTTCATAATTTTCAACTACATATTTTAATGTGTCAATGACACATCGTCTGAAAATAAAAATGTGATAGTTCTACAAAAGTATCACAGACTGTAAATTTTCAGCCATGCCGTGTAGTACCCTTCACAACTCAGTACCAATGCTCTCCGTAAAAATGAATGTTTCGTTGAAAGAGACTTAAGCACCACACACTCATTCATCTAGCGTGATTACAG